>NC_090934.1:1017467921-1017789171 GCF_040938575.1 Ambystoma mexicanum
CTTAAAACAGTAAAAGATTAATACACCAGGCTGTAGTTGCTGATCAATGAAAGGAAGCCCACAGTGTGTGGCACCCCTGGGCTTCTGATTTAGAATTGGGGAACCAACTGGGACTTGGGTGCTAGGCCCTCTTATATAAACCTGTTCCTTTAATTCTCCAACCTGACACTGTTGGCTATGGAATCTCACTCTTGTGGTTCAGGTTTCTTCTCCTGTAGACTTTGTAAGAGTCCCTCCAACCCTCCACTAGAGAAAAATAAAGGTGCTGGCATTTTTCCTTATGTATCAAGTCTTCCGTTTCACCCCCTCTGTGGCACCGTGCAAAGGTTCACCTTATATATAGCAAGGTTGTGATGGCCTTATAGCATTTAACAAGAATGGAGTTGAGGCGAAGGGGTGCTGTAGAATTTGCAGATTTTAGAAACTTTGCCTGTGAAATATCTGCTTCTGATGTTTCTGACTCTAAGGAATGTGCAGGTGGGAGAGCAGAGAGCTGGGTAAAGTATTACTGTTCCCAAGTTGTGGCAGAGGTGTGTTTGAGAATTAAGATGGGAACAGTGAAGTATGCATATATGTTTTATTTATTCCCACTGCAATATGGCAGCCAATGAAAGGAGTTGAGGGGTTTGAAGAAAGGATTGTATTTAGAAAGATAGCAAAGAAGTAGGTTGGCCAGGTTTTAAACCCATTAAAGAACGGTTATATGGGATGCTGGTATCCCTACAAATAAATACTGCTCCCTAAATTGAGGTAGGATGCTTGAAAGGCAGCACCCATTTTAGGAAGGAGAGTGTGCAGAAGAACACAATCACACGTGAGGGATCTCCAGAAGAACAGTTCCTAATTTACCCAATGCCCTTGTCTACAACAAAGTGTGGTCAGGTCTGGCTACCCTGAATGGATCTTGTCAGAAACCTGAGCCTCACATTTTTCAATTATGCAGGCAACATGTCGCAAAGACAAACACACCTAAGATCAACATATGACTGGACCTTGAACATGCCTAAGTTCAACCCACCCAAAACAACTAATTATATTTTGAACCGACCATTAGAACCACAGGTTAAAGTCATGGTGCAGAGCTGATTCTTTACACTCTACACCTGACGACGAACCATTCCCTATTGGACCTAGACGCACAGGACCATGACAATTGCCTTACTGGTACTATTGAGATTGAGACTCTATTACCTCGACAGCCTTTAACTTGCATTCCTAGATTACATACTACACAGATTACAAAGAATCACAAATACAGCAGCCAGATTAACCCTAAAACTGAAAATACACAAACTCATTATGCCAGCCCTCGTACCTTCCACTGGCTCCCAATCAAAAAGATCAACTTAAAAACAATATCACTGAATTTACCTACCCACAGCAGGGACCAAGAATTCACAGAAAATTCTCAGTGTGAACCATCAAGAGCACACGGATCCAGCAATGCACTACAAACCGTACCAACTTCAACCGAAACCCCTTACCAAGCGCATCCATACGGAAGCAAAACAGCTAGAAAAAACTGTTATCAGACTTCATCACTAGACCAGCACTAGGACTCATTCAACCTTACGCCTACTCACTTCAACCTTGCACCAGCAAAGGGATTTTTAAACTATTGAAATTACCGGATGCCCATATGCGTCCTTCTGAGAAACTTATCAGAAACAAGGTCAATCAGGTCTGATTCCATACAAATGAAGCAGATTTTAACAAGTATCAACGATAATATCCGACAAACCAAATATATTCCCTTCATCAGAAGGTGCATAATACCTCACTCCGGGAGGGTGCCCAACATTTACCTCCTCAATTGCTTCTTGTTCCTGCATTTGACTACTTGCCTCAACTAATCAACTTCCCCCTAAAATCTCCTACCACCTTACACTACACAATCACATCCCACACAGGGATTACAGATAATACATGAACACTATGGAGCGATGACCATGCTCGACTTAGTCCTACAGCACTCTCCCACCTCAGTGGATAACGCTGTCGAAAGCACATTTGCCCTCACATATCTGGGGTGCTCCCTTCTGGATAATATTCCCAAAGGTCTCAGCCAAATCCCTAGATGCATACCAGCAAGCAGGAGATGGGTAATTCGACCTGCATCCATCACAGGTTTCACATCTGCCTCTCACATGAGCCCACAAACTCCCCTTGCCTTTTATTTATTTTTTAACAGAGCCATGCGTATTGAGGCCATCAACAAGTGACAGGCACTTTACAAGACCACATTATTATTCTTGTTTTTCTCCTGGTTTGCCCTTTATTCTGTTGTTGCTGCAGGGAGGTGTGGATGGATTGAGTTGTGAGTCTGGGAATGACGGAGAGGCTCAGATCCACCATATGCTGTCTCTGGAGTTAGCAACATCAGATAGGTGGGTTTCACCATCCCCCCACGCACCCCCTACCCAAGTTCCCAGACTCGGTCACAGAGACCAAAATATCAACCTTGCCAAGGATATGTTTTAAAGAACTTAAAGTAATCCCGTTTTTAATAGTTGTGAGGAATGCTCAGAGGTAAACTCTTATGGACCCCTAGTCCCCATTTGTTGGGAGTTGGATGTGGGTGTCATTAGCATTGTCCTAAAGATAGACACTGTATTTGTGGCATGTGGCTACAGATGTAAATTGTAAGGGGAAATCCTTGCGGCATTGCAGGGGAGGGGCATGAGCAGTAAAAGGTGGAATGGACATAGAATGACCTGAGGCAGTGAGTGCCAAGTGTGTCCCCCGAATCCCAACCACCCCGTGTGTAGGAAGATGTCTACCAATTTCTGCATATGGTGGTGACAAAGCATAGTTATCCTTTTTCTGATTATAAGCTATTTGAATACTATCACTTTTTTTTGCTCTTTCTACAGCATTGCTCCAATATTGTTGGTTGTAGCTCATCCATAATCTGTTTTATCACTTTCAGATGAAAGAGCTTGTGCTTGATAATTGTCGGTCCAATGAAGGCAAAATCGAAGGTTTGACAGATGAATTTGCAGAGCTGGAGTTTCTCAGCACGATCAACGTTGGCCTGACCTCTGTGACAAACCTACCAAAGTTAAACAAACTCAAGAAGGTATGTACGCAAAAGCGTGGTTTGTTTTACTTGCATACGTTTTGAACACTGCCGATTCCGAAAGCAAAGAGAACAATGTGAGACCCTCTGTCTATCCTCAGAGCATGACGCCGTCTTTCTTTGGAGTGTCCCTTAACCCTCGGGTAGATTAATCTTTTGAGCTAGGATCTTGCACGATTAAAGAAAACATGGGTGTTTTTGTCATTTCCAGGTAGAAACGTGTTCTGCTACAAAACTCTTCTCACAGCTTCACATCAGAAAAAAAACATTTAAAAAAGTCCCTGCTGTAATGCAGCTCAATCTATTTCAGGGAGGCTCAGAATATTTTGTGACCCCCTTTGAGGGGAAGTGTTTTAGTTCCTTGAACTGTCTGTCAAACTTCTAGGGCAAGAATCCCAGTGTGCTTCTGGCATCAAAAAACCCTCAAAGTATTCTGGAAGCAGGGTTGGCTGGCCCGTAGGGGACACTCGGGTGGGGCCCCCCTCCCTCCCTCAATTTTCAGGACCCTATATATAGATCAAGAAAATGTAACAACAGAAAAAAAAGAATTGGCATTATGGAGAAAATGCAATGTAGTGTTTGTAATTTGCAAAGAATCTAAAAGCCTTTAAATGATTTGCCAATGCAAAGACTAGTGGCGTCCTTCATGACCTACATAGCACTTTACATGACAGAAGGCAGCAAATTAAATGACCATCCTGTCACTTTTGTAGAGCTCGGTGAAAGGCATTGGGTAGTACATGGGTGAGTGACCCCACAGTTTTCAGAAAGCTTCTGGATGGCTTGAAAATCCAGTCCATGAAACTTTCTGAAGTCCTGTGAGTCTGTGGCAGGAGGCGGGGTGAGAATGCTGACCCCACCCGCTGCCTGTTCCAAGAATGTGCAGGAGAGTTGAAGGGTGTGTCCTGACGTTCATTCTTCAACATGATGATGTCTGCAGGAAATGGAAAGCCCATCATCCTGTTAAGATCACAGCTATAGCCCAGTACGTTTTTAAAATAAAGACATTTTATGTTTGCATGATTTGTTCGTGCATGTATGTGTTTGTGTGATTGAATGTGTGTGAGGGTTTTTTCAAAAGGGTGCGTGCATGTGGGTGACATTGTGCATCTGTTTGAGTGTGTGACCTTAAATCTTTTGTTATAGACTCATTAATGACGAGCAAGAAGGGCAGAGTTTACACATGAAGAATCTTAGTAGGAAGCTCTTCATTTGTTCACAATGGTATGCCTTCATTACTGTGCAGATTTTTGCCTGAGAAAGGCTTGTGACGTCAGAATGCAACAGTTACAGAAGCTACTGCAAGCCATGTTTCACATCCAAATGTAAATATGATGAGGTATTTCAACAAAAAGTAAAGGAGATAAGTACTTTCATAGGCGTGGAACCAACCGGATTATAACTTAACTTGAGAACACAAGGTCCACCCTTTGTGTTCACTATTGCCTTATGCATAGGTACTATTGTGCCAAAAAACCCCTCACCTTTTAGGTAAACATATCCTCCTTATCAAACATTAAAAAAAGACTTAGGGGCCGATTCATGGAACAAACGTGCGCCGAAAACCCATGCGCAAGCAGGCGCAAGGTAGCGCAAGCGCGAGAAACGCAGCGCACGCGCACGTGTGCGATTCAAGGAAGACGCTGCGCGTGTTTCCCGCTGTCCGTGCACCCAATCCAGCCATAGCGCACGCAGGCATACACGGCGTGCGCTACGCGCCCAGCAAAAGCGCACATAGCGCGGCGCACTCAACCAAAGTGGGCGGAACACGCGGAATGGGGAATAACACGTGAAAAAGAAGGCGTAACTGGGGAAGTACTGCAGGGAACTACACGGAACGCCCACACGCACGCGAACAACCTGTATTCATGGATCCGAATACGGGAAACCCGCGCACGGCAAAAGACGCACACAGGCGTCAACGCGTCCGCCACACGAAGGCAGGTGGAAGCGTCCCGGCGCACAGTATAAAAGTGCGCGCAAACAACAAACACGTATATACAGCTACGATGAATGCCCCATTTGTCGCAGCACTGATCGTGGGACACCGCAGGAGGAGGAGAATAGCCAGGGCACGCATTTTCGCACCACAGACAAGCCTTTTTGGGATGCGTGACGACCAGGTCTATGGCAGGTATAGGTTTCCACCCCACATCATCCTAGACCTGGTCAGGGAGTGGGAAGATGACCTTACATCCCCCACCCTTTGCTCCCAAGCATTGAGCCCCTTGGAGAAGCTGCTCAATGTCCTGCATTTTTTGGCCACTGGGTCATTTCAGCGGACTACTGCCATAGTGGGGGGGGTCTCACAGGCCACGCAGTCACGCTGCCTACACCAGGTACTGGCAATCATGACAGCGCGCCCCTCAGTCCGCAGGCACATATACATGCCCAGAACACCCGCAGAAAGGCAGGCCGTTGTCCTGGATTTTTTCAGGGTGGCACACTTCCCCAAAGTGCTTGGTGCCATAGATTGCACCCATGTGGCCCTACCTCCACCTAGGGCCACTGAGCACATCTACCGAAACCGCAAGCACTGGCATTCCATCAATGTACCGGTGGTATGCGATGCAAAGGGAATCATCACCTCTGTCTATGCAAACTACCCTGGCTCCACCCATGACAGTTTCATATACAGAATGTCCGCCCTGAGCTGGGCCCTGGAAGCTGGGCAGCATGGCGACACATGGCTCCTAGGTGAGTACAAATGCCCTTGCACATGCATGCATGTCACACACACACACACACAAATAAACAAACCCCAATAATCATAACTATTTACACCTCCCCAGGGGACAGTGCCTACCCTCTGAGCAACCACATGATGACGCCAATCCGGAACCCCACCACACCACCCCAGGTAAGATACAACGCCGCCCATATTGCAACCAGGGATTAGTGGAGCGCACATTCGGAGTGCTCAAGTCACGTTTCCGCTCCCTTGACCGCTCTGGCGGGCAGCTACTCTATGCACCACCAGTAGTGTGCAGGATCATTGTGGCAGCATGTGTCCTGCACAATGTTGCAACAGGGCAGGGCGTCCCGGTGGACATGGTGGTGCCCCCACATCTCAAACCACAGGCACAGGCGCTGCCCATGGGAGGGGACAGGGCACGTGGCGAGGAAGCCCGGACCCAGCTTGTGGCCACATTTTTCACCTAAACTCCCACCCCTGCGGAGTGCACACAGGCCTGGCACATACCAGGTGACAATCGATGATGACAAAGAGACAGTCAACTGTCACAACCCTACCACACTGAGATAGTTGCCATGGAAGTGCCACATTGTCTGCATCCCTAGCTACTTAAACACAAGCTATCCTGTGTGACCAAAAGGCACACATATGACATGACATGATATGGCCTATACACAAGTATTTCAAGGTGCGATGAGGCAGGGAGGGGGGAACAAGGGAAGACAGACAACGGTACTACTAGGCCAGGTGTCATTTAGATTGTGCAAGTGCAGGGGTAGGGGGAAGGGAAAAGTGCAAGGGGAAGGGGAGGGGGGGAGTGCAGTACAGGGTAAGTAGACCCAAAAACAAATACATAGGCCAGCTGGTGGCAACTGCAAAGGTAAGTGCAGACAAGTGCTGGGAAGGGGGGGCTGTAGGGATAGAGAGACAGTACCGCAGTGCAGGGGTTGCCAGGGAGGCAGTGCAAGTGGAGAGTGGCTGGGCCAGGGACCGAGGTCGGTGAGAGTGGCCCAGTTGCAGATCCAGTGCAGTTCCAGTGAAGAATTTTGCAAGGGAGAGGCAGAGAGAAAGCAGAAGCAAAGAGGAAGGTCTTGAGGTGCTTCCCGAACCGGAGATGGTTCTCCTCAAGTTTCAGTGAGGCAGGAAGGCTGTTCCAGAGGGAGGGCCCTGCCGCGGAGAGAGATCTACCCCCAGCTAGTTGCTTTGAGAAGCAGATGACCCTGACATGCAAGGTGTGAATCACACACACCTGCAAAACAGGCCATGGCCATCACTGTTATGTCACTCAAACCCTCCCAAACCACAACATGACATGGCAAGCAATACCCATACACCAACACAGTAACAATAAGGTACACATTGCCATGTCCAAAATGTACAGTGGCATCAGACAATGATGCCTGACCTGGAATCAGATGAAATGACTGACCAACAACCTCCCACCCAAAATAAGTAATTTCCAAGTGCATTACAAGAGTTGTAGACGTAACATAACAATGAATGCCTGTCTACATGCACATTGTGCATTGCAAAATCAACACTGCAGCTTCTGTGTGCTGTGTCCTACTCCTGCAACACACTGCTCAGCGCACAGCACAGTGAACAGCCATTGTGTGTGATGCACACCCTGAGCATCACATCTAAGTGACAGACCACATCAAAAAGCAAATTGGGCATGTACGGGATCCATAATTGGTCACAGAACATGTGCTGCAGGGACACAGTGGGCACCAGAAGGCAAACAGTGTACACGTGGATATGCAAGGGTGGTAGTACATGTAGTGCATCAGAGTGCAAGTGTGTGGGTCAGCAAGGACATGCACTCAACATATGCATGTGCAATCAAGTGACCATCAGTGTTCTCTACACATCACATGTGAACATTCACCATGTGTACACCCCAGCATGTCAAACCACAACTATCCCCTCACACCTGAAAGGTAAACACAACACATGAACAGGCATTGATCAGCAGAACACAACATGTACATAGGATACCACCATTACAATGTCAGGGTTCCCATCACACTGCAGGGCAAGGCAACTATCAACAACAACCCCCCCCCTCCCTCACAAATGACCATGACCCACTGAACAACTGCACCTGGGTCATGGAGCCTTCAACCCTCAATTCCACCTGGCCACAGGATCACCTTTACCCTTCGTCACCATCTCCCACCTTGTGTGTAAAAAGGTGCCTGCACCCTCAGAATCCACACTCATTTCCAAAATCACAAAATCCAAGGCATAAAAACGAACCAGAACACCCTCCAGTAGATGACTTGACGTAGCAGTACCTCACAAAGGCCAAGTACTACCACAATGATGCAACAACCAAGGTAGCACAGTAAAACAATGTCACAACAGGATGTGAACCATGTGTGGTACATAACATAGAATGATGCACCATGAACGGATGTGTACCGTCACATGTCCCGTGTACAGGCGCGGGAGTGTCATGAAACAACCACCCCCACCGTGTCCCGGGTGCCTGCAAGGTCAAACTCACACAGGCCCCTGAGACCCTGGTGGGGAAGGAGGTTCAGGGATATGCAGTCGGGACAGGTGTTGGCACACTGGATAACTGGAATGAGTGGCAGGAGAGGAGAGGAGGAATGACACATGAAAATAGGGACTGCACGAAAATGTACTACCTGCATGAACACATACACAGTCCAAACAAACTTGGACATCATTGTCATGGCCTTCTGTAGTTCAGGCTTAGGAGTGGCACGAACCAACCACCCCCTCTAGGGTTTTGGCGCCTGAAAGTTTGGGGCTTACACAGGCATCCGCAACCCCAGCGGGGAAAGAGGGTTAGGGAACGTTGCTTGGATAGGTACGGGAAGCAGGAACACTGTGTAGAGGGTACAGGGTTCAAAATTGCATAGGATTCCGGGTGATTAGGGGGAAGAAAACATACAAAATTGAATTACACATACATCCATGCATTAGTGCACCCCCCAGCAAGCCTATGCAGAGCAGTTTGAAAGAAAAACAACAAGACAGTTAGCTCTGGTTTTGAGTGCTGGCCTCCTGCCTGCGCACTCTCAGTTCCGGTTACAGGAGCACTGCAATGCTGCAAAGAGAGCCACAGTCAACAACCTGTACGTGCCAATCACACAAAAACACACCACCAAACATGCCCCATAGCAACAAACTACTCTACACACAGATAATCTGGTGTGCTATGTACCCATATATAACATTACCCCTGTGATGGGTCATTCACAGTCAATGCAGTAAGTCAGCCGCCGGTGGGTGCGTGGCAAATGGAACACCAATGTGTCACAATTCACACAACATGCAATGTTCCCTGGGTAAGCAGACATACCCATATAGCAAGCCATGACTTTAGAGCAAGTTGTGTACCACCATGACCAAAACAAAGTTGGCAGTGCATTTATCATAATGTACATGGAAATGAAATGCACTGCACCCGAGTATGTCCCTTGCTGTATGTCCCTGTGAGCTGCCCCTTTCCATGTCTCGGAAGGCTACATGGTTGATACAAGTGCCTCGATGGACCTTGGTGTACCGGAGGGTATGTGCCACTGCCCCTGCAGGTGTCCCAGACAACCTTACAATCAACAGCCATCAGTCCACCAACACATCTGAGCTGCACTGTGTGCTTCAACACCAACATTCGTCCAAGCTCACCCTCAGTGCTGTGACTAAGCCTGCATGTGCAACTCGCCTGGTGCAAGCTTTGCTGTGTTGTGGCCCCCCTGTGCTGCTCACCTTGCCTGGAGTTCCTTGGAACACGTCAGCAGTTCTAGGATGTAGGTCTGCAATCCCTGTGCCTCTGCTTGTGCACACATGTGCATGTGGGCACCAACAAACGTGTCCAGAATTCCGTCATCCAATGGGCCATGTCTGCTGGCAAAGGTGCTCTGGAGGCTCATCCCCCTGCAGAAAGGGCATGAAACACATGATTAATGCTTCAAAGTCATCTGTGTGTGTCTCTTCAGGCCTCTCATTACTTGACCATGTCAGAGAGTCACATCATAAATCACACCATCAGTCCGTCTTTCACATCCAAAGTGTGGAACACTATCTACAGCATGAATTGCAACAAGCACGTGTACAGTAAAGATAAGAAACATACTACACAATGCATAGCAATGAATGTACACATTAATCATGAAACACCCCATCTAGCAAAAGCTGAACAGTGGACAATAACACCAAAATCATCCCCACTAGGGGTGTAAACACAAGTCACACAGCAACAGACATGCCACAGATATGACAGTCCAAAGCCCTTGTGTAAAAGGTTGTGACACCGAACAATCCTTGCGAGCCCATGGATAATGGAGGCAGGAGTGGCATATGTGAGTCAAGGACCCCAAGCAGCAAACACATACACAAGACCAGCCTGAAGGGCCCAGCTGGAACAGACAGTGGATGCCTTCAAAAGCCACAAAGCACCGCACCGTCACATGAAAGCACAATAGACAAGCAATTTTAAACTATATTAACTAATTACACTAACTATGGAAAACCTACATTACCTAATTAAACTAACTATCAAACAGAAACCTAACTTACTAAACTAAAAGAAAAATCAAAAAATGGCCACATATGACCCGGGGGCGAGGGGAGGCACCCAGGAGGGGGGAGGTACAGGGTGCTGCTCAACATCCACATGCGATGATGCTGAGCCAAAAAAAAAACCTCCATGGGCTCAACGCCTGCACAGCCCGACCTATGTGGGAGATAGATGGTCGTCCGAGTCTGGCTCATCCTGTAAAGGAGGACGTGGCACAGTAGCCTGGCCACGCCTAGCCGCAGCTTGCCCCTTGTCAGCAGCAAGTCTGCTGGACGGGTGAGCCTGGTTCTGTGTGGCGATGTGACGTAGGTCTGCATGCAGAACCTCACGTGATACACGTGTTTCCTCTTGCAAGGTAGCACGTGTAACACAGAGTTCCTCCTGCAAGGCCTGGCTGGAAAACCGCTGCACCTCCCGGCAAGCCTGTAGCTCAGCCGAGATGGTACGCTCAAGCTGTGCAAACCTCTCCTCTGCCTGCTGCCTCTGGGACATCATAAGGACATCCAGAGTGGATCTGAGGGAAGCATACTCCTCCCTCAGGGCATCCATGTGCGCCTCTGCGTGAGCAGCAATTGCTTGACGCAGAGACGACATTTCAGCCTGGCGTGCCCTGTCTGAGGCCGCCATGCCCAGCCTGAGCGAGCGGGCCGTGGACTGTGCCACCTGCTGCTGGAGAAGCACCTGCCTAGCAGGGGGGGAGCACAGATCGGGCCACACGCTCCATGCTCTCAGCGATGTTCTCCATTGCTGCCCCCTGCCGTTCTGAATTGGCAGTCATGTCTTGCTCCCACTCAGTATACTACGGTTGCGCGCGGCGACCGCATTGCCGGGCTTGACCCCTGCGGGACCCAAGGACCAGGGGTCCTTGCTGTGTTGGCACCGCCTGCGGCTGCACGACTACATGCCCCCGTCGACGTGATGTCCCAGGCACATCAGTGACTGGTGTGGAGGGTGACCCTGCGTCCCGATCCACCATGGGCGGAGGAACCAAGACTGTCTGATCCAACTCAACATGGACGTCAGAGTCGTCATCAAGGCTGGACCCATAGGCAGCCAGAGACAAGATGGACTGTAGCACTTGGGGGTTTTCGTGGCCTACCACCCCACGACCCCCACTAGTGCCAGGTTGATGTAGTGGTAACAACCCTGTGTCTGGCATGACAACACCATCCTCCGCCTCCATTGCGTCATCACCTGAAAAATAGAGAGAAAAAAGGTCACTACACATGTCAGAAGCACACAACACACACACACACCGACAGCAAACACATCAGGCAGACATGTGACACACAACATATAACCTGGCATGCATGCTGGGTCAACTTTGAATTGCATCTGTGATCAGACCTGTTGAAAGGTGGCAGTTTCCATGGAAGTGGGTCTATGCAGTGCAGAAAATGTGTACGCCACTCACTACCTACATGTACAAGGACTCCATGGTGTGTGCCAGGAAATGTGAAGGCAGTGCAATGTCAAATTCAGACATCACGTGCATTGTGCATTCAATGTGTACCATATCTAGAAGCCAAGCACCCCTCCACCCCAGTACCAAAGCAGGGATGCCTAGCATGGTATCAAAAGGCTGACCATACACCTGTGTATTGACAGGCAGTGTTGACTGGCATCAACAGCTTAATGTGATTCAAGTGACAACACTGCAAATGATGCTGGGACGGTAAGCAGGACACATGATGAACTCTGGATTCCGCCCATGTGTGAAGAAGACACAACAACAGTTGGACAGAGTCATTGGCCGTTGAACAGGCTGAGGCCTGTGAGCCACACAGATTGTCAGACCCTAAACATGTGTGCAACGCAGGACTGAGCCACAGTTGACATGGGAAGGCTGATGAGATGGCAGGCAATGTATGTAACCAAGGACTTGTATTACAGTGATCATCCAGTCAAGGACACATAGGGGCATGCGTGCAATGCACATGGAGCATGAATGGGCACTCATGTCCCTGCGGGACATCTGACCTATGCACAGTACAAGTGAGATACCCTGCATCAAGTACTAAGGCTGTACCACACGGCATATGTTTGGCAGATTCCACGCTGGAAGTTAGCATCTACACAGGACGCATGAACAAGAAAGTACACATTGGCAAGATTGAAGAACACCAGTGCAAAGGTGGAACTGGGGTGCAGAGTGGCGGAGGAGGGGCAAGGGAGCATGCCTACATGGAGTCCCCGCATGCAGGCAGAGGAGACATGCCTGACCGAAGCATTGCATTACTTACACATCAGAACCATGTACACGTCACATGTAGTGGCAATCATGCACAACACATCCCACAAGTGAAACACACACGTCCTCAACAAACACGCATCAACACTCACTGGACTGGGCATAAAAGTCCAGCATCTCTCCCACTCCTTTGACCAATTCAGGTGGTATGAACTCCGCAACGAGTGCCTCATGCGGAGTGAGCTCTTCCTCCTCTGGTGCAGGCCCACCGCCAGTCACCAGAGTCAAGTTGTAATTAGAGGCACGCTTAGCCTTAGTGCTGCGTTTGATGTCATTCCAACGCTTCTTGCACTCTTGCGCCGTGCGCACCTCATGGCCGAATGAACTGACATGTTCCGCAACATGCTTCCAGTGGGTGTCACGTTGGGCAGCCGTAGTCTGACTATTGGCACCCACTAGCATGTCACGGCTGTGGCCCCGCACGTAGTCCACGAGGAAGTCCAGTTCCTGCTTGCAGAAAGGCTTCTTCCTCGACGTGCAGGAGGTCGTGGCTGTGTGTGGGGTCCCAGCCTGTGCTGCAGGTGCAACCTTCCTCCTCTTGGACTGTGGCGCAGACCCTGGCTGGTTAATGCCACCCTGACTAGTATGGCCAGTGGGTTCGGTGGATTGAGCCAAGGGAGTGGCAGGTGGAGGGATGACCAAAGGCCTGACTTGTGTCAGAGGCAGCTGGGTGCCCACTAATGGACCCTGCGCAGCAACATCAGCTGTGGCAGGGTCATTGACCGCAACGGTCCTGGTTGGCAGACTCACAACCGGGGTGCTGTTGGGTGCATCTGCCCCTGCACTTGCCAACACCCGGCTGTTCGGGGCAGCAGATGACATGACTGCCCCAGGGACACGTGTCTTGGTCTGAGCAGCCCGGCCTGCCCCTATGGTTTCCCCCCTGGCCTGTTGGAGATCTACCAAGGGCTCCTCAAGTGCCAACGCAGCCTGCGCTGGCAGACCCTGAGCCTGGGTGGCGGTGTCCACAGCTGCACCTGCAGCTACCACTACCCTTGGGCCCGTGGCAGTCGATGGAACAGACTGCCGGGTCACACGGGTGCCAGTGCCAGATGCAGAAGCTGCATCCCCCGGAACCACAGGGGGTGGTGGCATGACTGCACCGACACATGGCACAACATTGTGCTCAAGTGGCGCACCCCTGCCTCTTCCCCCTCTGTGGCCGCTCTGGACACCCTGGAGTCCCTCTACTCCCTGGTCACCACGGCCACGTCCCCGACCACGCCCGCCACGAGGAGGACGCCCAGCTGAGGTGCCCCTTACCTTTGGTGGCCTCCCAACCATGGCACAGATGTAGTAGTGCCGGCACAGATGGAGTAGTGCCAGTGGGAGGTGTACACCACAATTGACCTGGGCAATTGGGGTGAAGGGGGTGGGAAGCAAGATGTTAACAGCCCCCCTGCACCTGCAAGGCTGTATGTGACCCCGGTGATGTAGTGATGGGTCACGCAACGCTCAGGCACCCCAAAACTGCAGTAAAACCGTGCACGCAACCCTGCAGCCTACGTGCGTGGATTCAACCTCCCGCAGTACGCGGTGGCACCCAGTAACACGAATAACGCGTATGCGTGGGACACGCAGGCTACTATGACATCGAAAATGGGTGCGATACACAGGGGCACCCGCAGTGGGAAAAAGAGCATGTGCGACTCACCGTCTGACTAGCGCGATGCAGAAAAACACACGTAGCCAATACCCCCGCCAAAGGAAGAGATACGTCCTTGACAGCTGTGAAGTTGTGATGGCGCGCGAAACAGGAAGCAGCAACACACGTCGGTCTCCACGAAAAGCACGTACAGCTAACTGCTGGGCCCGCTCACCTTTAACCTGTGCTGAGGGAAACGCCCGCGCGCGTCACGTCACTTACGCGCATGGGCCCTTTCCTTGGATTACACGCTGACGTGCAGTTTTTCACGCGCGCTGAAATGCCCATGCACGCCTGTGCGCGTCACGTCACAGGGGCGCTTGCGCTTGAGGGGCCTTCTGTCCAATGAAATTGCGTATTCGTGCAGACGCGCTTACGCGCTAGGGGCCTTTCCTCGAATTACACACTGACGTGCAGAATTTTCACGTGCCAAATCACTCCGTATCAAGCTGGCCACGCATAAGCACACGGAAGACCATGCTCCTGCCCAGAAGGCCGAATTACTGCCCCCCAGAGCCCCGAGCACGCTCCCACCTGCGATCTGCTGCTGCCTGACTGCCTGCTGCCCACGTGCCCTGCCATTTGCTGCCTGCACATCAGCCAGGGGTGCTGTTGCTGTGACCACCCCTGCTGGAACCGAAGACTCCCGACTGGGATTCCATCGCTCGACAGCCCAGCCCCAGGACCCAGTTGCCCACCCACTCCTGCCTCTGGGGTTGTCATGTCGGGCACTGCAACATCTGGCACCACTGACAACTCCCGGCCAGAGAGGCAGAGGGGCACCAGCTTCAGTGCCAGGGAATTTGGTGTCCTGGTGGAGCAAGTCCTGGGGCAGTATGATGCCCTCTTCGGAAGTTCCCGCGCCGACAAGGAAGGACGGACTCGGATCTGGACTGACATTGTGACTGCCATCAACGCGGAGGGGGTGGCAATCCGCGACTTACAACATGTCAAGAAGCGATGGGAGGACTTCAGGTGCAGGACCCTGAACAAGGCCCGGCGCCTCTTGAAGGCAGCAGATGCTAAGGGGCGCCGGGGCCACTTGTCGGAACATCAGATGAGGGTCCTGGAATGCATATCCCCAGCGCTCCACGTCCAGGTCCTCGAGAGGCAGACCTGTCTGGAGTCGAGCGGTAAATGTACATGCATCATGATTGTGAGCTGTGCGTGTGGTGATGTTTCAGTAGTGTGCAGGTTGCACATCTGTTTGTATGGGGTCGAGTATGGGTTGGGGTGTACAGGGCCGTGAGGCTAACACATGCGAGGGCTGTAATGTGTGAGACATGGATGGTGCTTGTGTGTGTAGGCTTGCATGCCAAATGCAGTTGTGTGGGCACACATGTTTGGATGAATGTGTATGTAAGTAGACATGTTTGTGATGTCACGCATGTATGTTGTTTTCAGCTGCATGTATCAGCACTGTGTACATGTGCATTTGTGTGTATTTGACAAGGGTGCAACAGTGATGCAACATGGATGCATGTGACAGCGGGATGTGGAAGCCTGATTGGCAGATGCGACATGGATGCCCATCTGAACACTGCGACACTTGGCAGAGGTGTACACATGCGTGCAAGTGTGGTGGTGTGTGTACATGTGTAGTGCACTTCCTGTGTTGCATGTGATGTCTGGCTCAGCTTTGCCTGCTCATGCTGTTGTATGTGTATGGATGGTGCTGGCAGTTGCGATATGGCTGTGGTATGGCTCATGTGTGCGAGTTGAAATGACGTGTGTTGGGGATTGTGATGGCATGTCTGAGGTTTGCCAATGCCACTCATGTACAACTGTCATGTGTGTATGTGTCCATTGTACAGTGCCCTGATGCCTGTGTTTTATTTCTCCCTGTCTGCAGCGTCAACTGATGAAGAGGGCGGAGAAGGTGCTGTGGAGCACAGCGGCGGGGATCCCACCGCCAGCCGGAGACGCAAGGCCCGGCTCCCCTCCCATGTTGTGATCTCGTCGGGGAGTGAGGAGTCCGGTGCCGCGTCCCAGGCCGCAGCTGCCGGGGGGAGGTCCAAGAGGCAGAGGTTGGAGTTGGACTCCTCAGCAGCAGAAGGGGCAGCTGGGACCCCACAGGGCCCAACGGGGGAAGATGGCACGGAGTCATCCAGGTTGGTGGGGGGGGTTTGGTGGAGGAGGAGGCCGTGCAAGCAACAGAGACGGGGTCTGGAGGTGGGGATCCCAATGGTGCTAGTGGTGCAGTGCAGGACCAGGGACAGGAGGCAGCACAGGCCGCCGCGGAGGTGCCTGTGTGCAATCCTGTCCCTGATCCTGTCCCTGCATCATCTTGCACCAGCAGGGATGCCTACGTCCAGACCCGTTTTCAGGCAGGGGATGAGCTCACGACAACTGGCCTTCCTCTGCCTGCGGACGTGGCTATCCGGTCCGGGTTGAGCCTGTCCTGACTGGTGTGGCGTTGCGTCAACGGGCCATGCGAGGTGACCTGCAGTCTTTTCATGAGGAGACTGCACGTCATCTCGAATGGCTCGTTGACCGCGTCGGCCTACTGGGACAGGTCACCCAGGCCGGATTCCTCCGTTTGATGGGGCTTGCTGCGACCTCCTCCTCAACTGAACCCCCTATGCGCCAGTCGTCCTCCGTGCCATCTTCCCACCCATCGGTCACCTGGGTGCCCTGTGGAGCTGCCTCAAACGGTGCGGCCAGGCTGGTGGAGGAGGCATCCCTGCCACAGTCGAGAGTCGGACGTCCAGCAGGGGTGGCCACATCAACGACTGCACCCCAGCCAGCGGAGGATGTGCAGGCAGCAGGAGGCAGTGCACGGGCAGAGGCACAGCAGCAGCAGCAACGTGGTGGGAGCCATGAAGGCTCGGGGCCTTCAACATCGGAGGGGCAGGCATCGGCCGGAGGGCAGGAGGACCCAGGACAGAAAGTGTCTTCCGTGTGGCAGCGGTTGGGCCACGGCATAGATGCGGAGCGGCAGCGGGCGGAAGAGGCACGGCTCACGATGGTCAGGGCGGAGAACTCCATGCGGAGGGCCCTGAGGCGGGCCGAGTGCCTCGAGGCAATCCGCAGGAGGTTGGAGGTGGACACGTCGACGGCCCTGCGGACCCTCGTGGCCATGGAGGAGGACCGCCTCTGGGACATTGAGCAGGAGTTTGATGATGCCCTGGCCCGGGACATCCAAAAGTGAGCCGTCAGACTAGCCCGCTGCCCTTGTACATAGTTATGTAGTTAGTGTTAGGTTTCCTTTGTTTTTGATTTTTTTTGGACCTTTTGGACAATGGGCCACATTTTTGTATATAGTTTTTTTTTATTAGTTAGTGTTGTTAGATAGGTTTCATTTCTTTTGTTGGGATAATGGACCCTGGCTTGTTCATCTGTACATAGTTCACTGTTGGATTTTCTTTTTCTTTTACAATTTACCCATGGAGCAATGGCTTTCAATTATAATTTTCCATTGGATTTTCTTTTGTGGACTGTGACCCTGGACACCATTCCTTTGGATTATGATTTTTGGTTTTGCTTTTTTTCAAGGACATGCTTCTTTTCATTTTTTTACATTCCCATTTCTGTTTGTTTATTTTTGATTCAATTTATGTTTCCTTTAATACATATTTTTTGATCAAACTTCAATGTGTAGTATCATCTCATTGGTTTCATGCATATCATGATATGGGTTTTGAGATTCACTTTTGAGATTCACTGACACCCATTGGGTGTATGTGAGGGACATGTGTTCGTTTCCAAACTTGCAATTGGTGTTCTATCATGTTATTGCCATTTCTAAGTGGGTGAATGCAATACTCGGGTGGGTGTTTTGCATTTGGAGGCTGACCATAGGGACCAGGGATCTAGATTGTGATGACATGTTGGCTGGGGAACATGGGTGGGGCCTGCTGGCAGGTGCCCCACAGTGCTGGGGGGTGGGGTTGCAGGGGAACATGAGTTGGACATGAGTGGGGGCCTGCTGGCAGGTGCCCCACAGTGCTGGGGGGTGGGGGTGCAGGGGAACATGAGTTGGACATGAGTGGGGGCCTGCTGGCAGGTGCCCCACAGTGCTCGGGGGTGGGGGTGCAGGGGAACATGAGTTGGACATGAGTGGGGGCCTGCTGGCAGGTGCCCCACAGTGCTGGGGGGTGGGGGTGCAGGGGAACATGAGTTGGACATGAGTGGGGGCCTGCTGGCAGGTGCCCCACAGTGCTGGGGGTGGGGGTGCAGGGGAACATGAGTTGGACATGAGTTGGGGCCTGCTGGCAGGTGGCCCACAGTGCTGGTGGGTGGGGGTGATGGGAGGCATGAGTGGGGGCCTGGTGGAGGCTGCCCCTGCACTGCTGGGGTTGGGGGTGATAGGGGACATGAGTGGGGGCCTGCTGGAGGGTGCCCCTGGTGGCTGGGGGGTGGGGGTGATGGGAGACATGAGTGGGGGCCTGGTGGAGGCTGCCCCTGCACTGCTGGGGGGTGGGGGTGGTGGGAGACATGGGTGGGGGCCTGCTGGATGGTGCCCCTGGTGGCTGGGGGGTGGGGGTGATGGGAGACATGAGTGGGGGCCTGGTGGAGGCTGCCCCTGCACTGCTGGGGGGTGGGGGTGGTGGGAGACATGGGTGGGGGCCTGCTGGAGGGTGCCCCTGGTGGCTGGTGGCTGGGGGGTGGGGGTGATGGGAGACATGAGTGGGGGCCTGGTGGAGGCTGCCCCTGCACTGCTGGGGGTGGGGGTGATAGGGGACATGGGTGGAGGCCTGGTGGAGGGTGCACCACAGTGCTGGGGGGTGGGGGTGCAGGGGAACATGAGTTGGACATGAGTTGAGGCCTGCTGGCAAGTGCCTCACAGTGCTGGGGGTGGGGGTGATGGGAGACATGAGTGGGGGCCTGGTGGAGGCTGCCCCTGCACTGCTGGGGGGTGGGGGTGATAGGGGACATGAGTGGGGGCCTGGTGGAGGCTGCCCCTGGTGGCTGGGGGGTGGGGGTGATAGGGGACATGAGTAGGGGCCTGGTGGAGGCTGCCCCTGCACTGCTGGGGGGTGGGGGTGGTGGGAGACATGGGTGGGTGCCTGGTGGAGGCTTTCTCTGGTGGCTGGGAGGGTGGGGGTGATAGGGGACATGAGTGGGGGCCTGGTGGAGGCTGCCCCTGCACTGCCGGGGGGTGGGGGTGATAGGGGACATGAGTGGGGGCCTGGTGGAGGCTGCCCCTGCACTGCTGGGGGTGGGGGTGATAGGGGACATGAGTGGGGGCCTGCTGGAGGGTGCCCCTGCACTGCTGGGGGGTGGGGGTGGTGGGAGACATGGGTGGGGGCCTGCTGGAGGGTGCCCCTGGTGGCTGGGGGGTGGGATGATGGGAGACATGAGTGGGGGCCTGGTGGAGGCTGCCCCTGCACTGCTGGGGGGTGGGGGTGGTGGGAGACATGGGTGGGGGCCTGGTGGAGGCTGCCCCTGGTGGCTGGGGGTGCAGGGGGACATGCGTTGGTGGGCAGTAGTGCAAGGTGACATGTGGGTTGGCTGGGGGGCATGGCCATGGTGGATGGAGTGCCTGCAGGACATGTGCAGGGTAGGCCCCTGTGGTGTGGGCCACCTGCAGGGGCCGTGGAGGGTGTAGAGGGAACACCTGGGAGGACCCACACGTGCAATTCACGTGTGGTGCTCCCCACGCACTCCTGTAATACACGTACCCTGATGGAATCGCGTGTGATACTTTCCGCGCACCCTGAAATACACGTACCCTGCTGATTTTGCGTGTGATACTTCCCGTGCACCCCTGGAATACACGTACCCTGCTGTTTTTGCGTGTGGCACTTCCCGCGCACCCCTGGAATACACGTACCCTGATGGAATCGCGTGTGATACTTCCCCCGCACCCTGAAATACACGTAGCCAGGACATTCGCATGTGGAACTTCCCGCGCACCCCTGATATACACGTACCCTGCTGATATCGCGTGTGAAACTTCCCGCGCACCCCAAGATACACGTAGCCAGGACATTCGCGTGTGGAACTTCCAGCGCACCCCTGGAATACAAGTACTCTGCTGATATCGCGTGTGAAACTTCCCGCGCACCCTGAAATACACGTAGCCAGGACATTTGCGTGTGGAACTTCCCGCGCACCCCTGATATACACGTACCCTGCTGAATTCACGTGTGAAACTGCCCGCGCACCTCTGATGTACACTTACCCAGCTGAAATGACTTGAGGTACTTCCCGCGCACCCCAGTGATACACGTAGCCCGCTTGCCGTGCTGGTACAGGGTAAGCGCAGCCCTTTGCGCTGGATTGGGGATTTTGATGGCTTTTCCCTGCGCGAGAGGCGTTCTTGGGGGCGTAACTGGTGCTGCTGCAGGGTCGCTGCGCCACTGTGCGCCACGGCTGGTTTTGGTAGCTGGAATCCATGAATACGCTGTGCGCGTAAATGGATTTTGGCGCACGCGGCTGGCGCAGGGATTCGTACGCGCACACTGTGCGCCAGCTGCGTGCGCCACTTGTGCGCTAAATTCTATGAATTACCCCCTTAATATATAGTATTATTTGTATAATTGCATCACTAAACTATATATATGAAACAAAGTTGTGTTTCTGATTTGGTAAATGGCGATGATCTTGGGGACGTAACTCCTCATGAACAGTGAGGTCTGGCATCATGATGTTTGCATGGAATATTCTTTATTTCATTGCCAAATTAATGCAACTATTTCTAGCTCGATAGGTCATCCTGTTCCCAAGATAATGATTTTTTTGGTTTTCCAGCATTACGTTTTGTGGTGTTCCGCACGCCATCTACAGGTCATTTGTAGAAAGTGCTCATCATCACTCTGTTTTTTTTGTTTTCAATTTTTTTTTTTTATAAGAGAGTTAATGTGTCTTTCTTTTCATTGTTTTGCAATACACTCTATACATATTAATTTCACAAATTAATTGAACACCACATTTTTATTCCGATTTAAATTCTCACGTGAATATCATGTGTATGCTTACTCTGATTATTTGCAGTGTGTGTTTAGCAGTGAAAATAGCCTTAAATTCAAATAATCAGAGTAAGCATACACATATGATATTCATGTGAGAATTTAAATCAGAGATAAATAAAAATTTGGTGTTCAATTAATTATTGAAATTAACATGTATCGAGTTTTACCTTTTGTAGCAAACAACAATATTTGTTCATCTTTATCGGTTGAATATGTAAACAAATCTGAGAATGGACATCTCGGCAGAAGCCGGGCACTTAAGCTAGCATGCCCTTTTTCTATAAATCTTGCTAAGCAGTGTTATGCAAAATTCCTGTGTCTACTTTGGGAAGCACAGGATCTTTACAGTTCTGGAGCCCTATATCTCAATTTCAGTTCAATCTTTATTCGGTTCATGGCCATAAAGTGCAAGTCAACAATAAGTACAAGAGCAATAAATAAAACAAACAGTGCAACAATATAATTCAAGCACGCTAAAAATGATGTTCCTTAAAGGCTTAAAATACATCAAAATTGTATGCAACATGTTACGAATCGCTAATTTCCCACAATACCTATGCACAGGTCAACATGGCCTGGCTTCAGTTTCTCCAAATATGAAGGACATAGGTGCTAAACGAAATTCTTTTCTTGTGGTCCTTAAGTAGTACAAATACTTGAAGAACTAATTCTATTAAATTTTGAACCGATCCAGTCTTCGGCAACATTCATGAGACTTAATAGGAAAATGTCCTTCATCTTATAAATGGAAATTTATAATACTAACTTCATTATAAAAACAACATTTTAATACAATTATTAATATTTATTTAGCCCATTGTTAAGATTGTCGATAGTTAATCTGTTCCTTAACCTTCATCTAAAGCTAGTTACAGTTGCTATATATGGGTCCAAGACCATCTTCCTTGACACCCTGAGATGTCTCATTCTCTTATTTCAGGCCCTAGATACAAATTGTGCCACATTTTCCAGTAGATCCCAATCACTAGTAGATTTCCAGCCCCTATATTTTAGTTATGGTAGTAATGTAACACATAGTGTGCCATATTACACATTATTCGACTACTGTTTAGGTTGCCTCTGAACCCATTAACTACTGAACACGTTTCTGTTCCCAGATGTATTTTGGAACATTCCTCCGGATGTGCATTTTTCACAAAGCTTTATTAGTTTTGATTATTGGATAGCGCCCGAGCACTACTTATACTCCAACATTATTTCATTGGAGCACAATAATAAGTAGGGATTGTCTGTCAATCCTAGATTGAATTGTTTTGTCACGTGCCAGAATGGGATGTGATATTTGGGTATCTGAAAATTCTGTGTGTTGTAATCAAGTAGGTACATTTTAACATCTCAAGTGAGAACATCCAATTCCAAGCAATTTTTGGGAAAAGCCAACCATTTACACATATATATACACACACATACACACACACTCTCTCTCTCTCTCTCTCTCGCCCTCTCTCTCCCTCTCTCTCTCTCTCTCTCTCTCTCTCTCTCTCTCTCTCTGTCTCTGTCTCTCTCTCTCTCTCTCTCTCTCTCTCTGTCTCTCTCTCTCTCTCTCTCTCTCGGAATGTCACTGATTGGGTAGACGCGCCAATGGTTAGCTTGAGCAATTAAATTTCCTCCCATCATTATTTACTTTACTTTCTTATGGATGGGATAAGTGTGGTGGAGTCCACTGGGCCTGGGTAATTCTTATATTTCTGGCTATTGTATTATTTGAAAATGAATAAATAAATGACAACAGAAGAAGGTAAGTTTTCTATTTGCACTTAAAAGGCATTTCTAAAAAAGCAAACTCTGAGACACCTTGTGCCACCATATGACGTTACCCGTGAATTTCGGCAAGGATCTAAATCGGATCCACTTCTATGTTAAGACTGCACTATTTGGTACCATTAGCCCATCAAAATTATATTTTCTGCTGATTAGTGACTGATATCCACGATCGCGTGCTTCCCATCCTACCATTTGCTGCATAGAATTACCTTTTTGTGTCCTTTCTTTACTCTTCTCTAGGTCGGCCTCAATTTATCATTTATGTGCCCTCATTTGAGGAGATTGTTGCATCTTGATTTGAGTGGGTATGAGCAGCAACAAGAGTATTGAAATGTACTCTTGCTTGTACTGTAAACAGCCTTTTCTACAACCCTTGCCTTTGTAAAATGCCATTCCTTGTTTTTTTACTATGTCACAGCATTTTACAAAGGTGTTAAGGTCATACTGCATACCCAACGTGATGGGTGTTCTTATATGGGCAGAGCCAGCCTAGATTCTGAGAGGGTTGAAGCCCTCCAACTTTGAGACAGAAGGCATCACTCTGATGTGACGCCCAACCCGTTGTTCCGTTGGCAAGACAGCCATGTATCTACTTACAGTTAAATAATAATTAACTTGATGACAGCAGCAGCAAATGTACAGTGGCAAAAGTTGGTCCGGGCAATATCAGTTTCTGATGTTTTCTATATAGCTTCCGAATTTGGCGGAAAGAGGCATCTAATGGGCCAAAGGAAGGCGTTCTAGCTATTCAGCCTCTTGGTATTAGAGGAAAGGTCTGCAGTGCAATGGATTTATTGCCCCACCCACTACTATCTTTAAAAACCGCCATCCAACCCCCTCCAAAACATTGAGGCTGCCCTGCCCCTGGACATAGGGAGAGGGCTTATGGGATTATTTCATGCTATAGGGAAGGATGGTTGATAGCTCAAAAGCTGCTTCAGGGCCGGTTGGACTGTGTTCTGCATCTGCCATCTATATTCACGGTGGCAGAACTATCAGTTCTTCCTGCTCCCTTTCAATACCCTTTTGATTATATTTAACATGCGTTCACGTTGGCAAGAAGCTGTCAAGTAGTTGTATTCCCCTGTCTAGCGCCTTTTGGGTTCATGAGCCTGCACTGTGTCACAGGATTTGCTGTTCTTCCCTGTACCATTTCAGAAAAATCAAGGCAGGGTGATGTTGTGTTCCTCCCTGCCGGTGCAGGGAGGGATGATGCGGGCCTGCGGCAGAGGCCCTGCAGAGGAGTCAACAAAGGACATGACACGCTTGCTCTGGCTGATGCCCGGAACTGCCTGCCTTCTGGCAGGGCGAGCCCTTTATTAAACGTGCACCTCACGTCACCATGTATGCGGGACGTGAGGTGTAATGAACATTCCTCCTTTTTTCCAACCAAACGCAACGACACACGAACACAGGACCACTTTAAACAACATCACTAATTTTCCTGTGCAAATCTAGTCCGACACAGTTCCGCACTCTCCACCTTGTCATTTCACCACTCTTAGTCTCTTAGCCTTTCCAGAGCCTTTGGGGCTGCCCTTAGGTCATACCGGCTGGGCCTTTGCCGGGGATCTGTCTCAGGGCCAGGTCCCCCGTCTGGGGCACCTTCATCTTCTTGATATGCCCCCTCAGATCCTTCTGGTTTCTCCTCGGGCCCTCCACTCTGGGTCGCTTCTCCCTCCCCCTGGTGCCTCACAACGTCTGGTGGCAGGTCTGCCTCAGCCTGGGACTGTCTTGTCTCCATCATTCCACATTTGCTGGAGCACCCTCTTGAACCACGAAGCATTCATGGCAATCGTCTGTTGCCCTCGTGCCGCTGTCACCATTGTTCCTTCCATTCGGATCACTGTCCAGGGTGTGCAGTTATACCGTGTTTAAAGCTTGGACTTTGTGGGGTTTCGCAGCACCAATACGTGATCGCCGACCTTGTGTCTCGACTTTCTTGCATGCCTCCTGACGCTCGTGTGTTCGTTTGCTGCCACTCTCCTTTGTTGAGTGCAGTCACTGTCGAAGGTGTCTACTCCTCTGCTCGGGTGGTGTGGTATGGTTGAGTGTACCAATGTCCCGTACATGAGGTCCGCCGGGGTTTAGTTGATGGAGTTGTGGAGCGTCACCCGGTAGTTCCATAGGAATCTGTATAGATCCACTCTCCAGGGGCTGTTTGTTGATTGTCCGCATGAGTCTCTCCACATCGGCATTCGACTTTGGCCACCGGGGCGTGATGTGGTGATGGTTGATATCAAAATCGTCCCAGTATTTCCTGAGCTTCGTCCCTTGGAATGGTGGTCCATTGTCGCTCCTGATGCGTCTTGGCAGGCCATATGTTGCAAACATCTTCACGAGTGCAGGTATCACGGTCTCCGCTACTGTGGAGGATATGATCTCCACTTATGGGTATCGTGAGTGGTTGTCAATGGCCACCAGCAGGTATGTTCCTTCCTGTACTGGGCAGAAGTTGACGCTGATGGCGTCCCACCTCGATGACCCACACTCCGCTGACAGTATGGGTTCAGGGTTTGGAGGTGCTCCTGTGATTTGGCAAGGGTGGCAGGATGTAATGACTTGCTCTACCTTGGAGGCAATGTGAGGAAACCACACCCGGTGTCATATTCTGGCCTTTGTCATGACCATTCCCTGGTGGCCTTTGTGTGCCAGCACCACAATCCTGTCCTGCAGGCTGCTGGGGATCACAATGCGTGTTCCCCTCAGGATCAACCCTTTGCTGGTGACAGAAAATTCCTGTTGTACTGGGAACATGCCATTCATGAAGTCTCTGGCTGCTAGCGTACGGTTATGTACATGGCGGAGGAAGGATTTCTAATCACCCGATATGATGGTGTTCTTGACTATGTCGCAGCAAGGGTCAGCGTGCGTGGCATCCACTATGTCCTCGATGGCGACCACCTTGGGCTTCATGGTGGGAATGATTTGGCCTATGTGCTCCTCCGTTTCCTCTGCTTCACTCACTTCCTCCAAGGATGCAGCCCTCGGATGCCTGGATAGGAAATCGTCCTTGCCTGCTTGGTAGCCCAACTCAAACTCATACTGCTGAAGGTCGAGCAGCACTTCCCAGGGTGTGCTAATGACCCTGTGAAGTTCGGGATGAGTGGCTTGTGATCTGCGAAGGCCCTGAATTTTCGTCCATAGAGGTAGATGTGGAAATGGCGGCAGCCGCAGAGCACCGCTATGGCCTCCTTCTCGATGTGGGAGTATCGCTGTTCAGTGAGCGGGAGGCATATGCGATGGGCTTTGTTTCGCCTGTCCATGATAGTTGAATGAGGATAGCCCTGATGTCGACGGGGCTAGCATCGACATATAGCTCAGTCGTCAACGTTGGGTCGTAATATCCCATTGTTGTTTCCGATGACAGAGATGTCTTGATTCGCTCGAACGCCACCTGGCATTCGGAGCTCCAGTTCCATTTGGTGTTCAACCTGGTAAGCCCTGTGAGTGGCTCGGACATTGTTGCCAGGTTGGGGATGAACCTCCTGCAATAGGTTGCCATCCCCAAGAAACTGCGTACCTCTGTGGATGTTGTCGGAGGGGAGGCCTCCTTTATGTCTGCCACCTTTTGTAGGTCGGCTGACACTCTATCACTGTTGAAGACGTACCCGAAGAATATTATCTCCTCTTTGAGGAACTCGCATTTGTCCCAGTGGATGGTTAGGCCTGCGGTCTCCAGCCTGCTGATCACCATATCGAGGCGACGCCTGTGTTCCTGCCTGTCACTAGCGTGGATAAGGATATCATCACTGACATTCAGCACCCCTGGGATTCCCTGGATTACTTCCTGGATGGCCTGCTGGAACACCTCAGCCTCTGAGGAGATGCAGAAACTCAGTCTCGTGTACCGGCGTAGACCCAGGTGTGTGGAGAAGGTTGTGATGTACCTTGAGTCGCATGTAGTTTCAACTGGTGGTTTCCAGCGTGCAGGTCGATTTTCGAGAAAACATTTGACCCTTTGAGGTCCGTAATTATCTCGTCTAGCGTGGGGGTGATGTGACGTTCCCTTTTGATTGCTGCATTTGGTAGGCGCATATCAATGCAAATCCTTACTTTCCCCGGTTGCTTCGGTTTCTTCATCACCACCATAGGCAAGACCCAGGGCGTTCGTCCTGTGGCTTGTTTAATAATGCCAGCCTTTTCGAGTTCGCGTAACTCCTTTTCAACCAAGTCTCTCATATGAAATGGGGTTCTCCTGTGGCGTACTGCCCAGGGCTGTATCGTCTGGTCGTTGTGAAGCTTTATGAGTTTGCCTTTCAAACATCCAATGCCGTTGAGGATGCCCGCGTACCTCTCTAGGAGGTTGGAGTTGTCCGTTGAGTCTGTGACGTCTCGGATGAACCGGATCAGTCCTCGGCCTTCCGCTGCATCCCCACTAAGCAGGCATTCAATTCCTGCATTGACAACGTTTGATTTGAGGACTCTTGTCACCCCTGCTGAAGCGTCCTTCCACTGGTAGTGGCGTCTTGCATCCGTAGGCAAACAGGAGTGTGGTCAGGTCGAGGATGCAGTGTCCGGAACATTGTTGATGGCATGACATTTACTGATGCTCGGGTGTCTATCGTGATGTGTGTCCTGCCCTGTATGGACACCAGGTATTTGTGTCTTCTCTGTCTTTTCCTCGGGTCCATGCTTCTGTGCTCAAGTGCTGAGATCAAATGTACCGTTCTTCTTCTCCTCGTTCCCCCAGTCCCCACATCCGTCGCTGGGTCGCCATCGTCATCTCTGGATTCATCTGTCGACGAGTTGTCGGCCTCTACGCCACACGTATCCGCTTGCTTCTTTTTCTTGGAGAAGGCTTTAGCTTGTTAGGTTGTGGTTGTGGAATTTGAGGCTGCACTGAGGATCTGCAGACATGTGCGTAGTGGTCCTTCCGGCTATACACCCCTACACATGGTTCCCTGCACTGGGCAGTTTGTTCTTCCATGACATGCACCACCACACCATCCACACTCAGTAGGCCCCGGGATCCTTGGGATGCTACCGTGGTGAACTGTTCGCCTCATTGTAGTCTTCCCTGAGTGCTTGGCGGTTGGCAACCTGTGCTATCACTGCAGTCGTTGGCGCCAGTTGGAGCTTCTGTAGCATGGTTCCCATGTGTGCCGCCCTCACGTGCGACAGCTCTCTTTGGTGTCCATATTCAAGGATCCTGGCTAAGGTGATGCCCTTTTCGCCCAAAACCATTCTGCGTGGTTTCCACCGAGTGCATACCGTTGATGATCTGGCGCCTTATTTCCTTCTCAACGTTATCGAATTCACACAAGAGTGCTAGTTTCCTAAGCCTGGTGTGGTAAGCGTCCAGTGTTTCATCCCCGGATACAACTGTGGCATGAAATGTGCTGTAAGGGTGTCTTTGCAGCCGGCGGAGGGAGGGATGATCAGGGCCTGCGTTGAGGGCCCTGCAGAGGAGCTAACAAAGGACACAACATGCTTGCTCTGGCTCGTGCCCGGAACTGCCTGCCTTCCGGCAGGGCGGGCCCTTTATTAAACATGTACCTCACGTCACTGCGCATGCGGGACGTGAGGCGTATGTAAAAAGTGCTAACCCGACGTTCCATTTCTACTTTCACCTGGCCTCTTATTATTTGGGGAAAAGACATGTGTAAGAAAAAATCTGTTTCTAGAACTGGTTCTTTGATTTACTTTTGCAATTTGAAGCTGATAATTGAGGCATTTCCTACAGTGCGTAAAAATCAACTCCACACGATACAGAGCATAGCGAGTTCTCCCTTTCAATCTTGCTTGTTGTTCTGCACCAAGCAGGGGAGGAATTGAGCCGGAGCAAGACTGCGCTCTGCTCCGGCAACAATTCTTGCCAAAGCTGCATTCTGTGTAGACCAGAGGCCTAAGCAGCCCCCGTGCCACTGGGCTGATTTGGTTTACAATAAAATGCTCAGCAAGTGACTGCAAAGACCAATAGCGCAGAGAGAAGGCTTCGAGACCAGAGTCGAACTGCATTTGCGGAGAAAACAGCACCGCCTGGACTGACTATTACACAGTGATTGGCTGAATGCTTCCAATCCTTATGATTGGCCAGAAGCTGAATAGCAGCTTAGGCTTCCAATCAGAAGGAGGAACAAGCAGCCAATCATTGTATAGCCCATTTGAGGAAGTGCAAGAGCTGTGGAGTGTGTAGCCTGTTAGATGAAATGTTCCTTTATGAGACACTCTTCTGGTCCAGAGCTTCTTTGCTGCCACCATTGCTATCTTAGAATGCCCATCCTGGCCAGCAACAACCTCTTGCTGCTGAAACTTGGAGTTCCTGCTGCCCAAAAGGTACGTTTGCGTTAGCTCTTTTCCATTAAATCTGCATTCTGCACTTTAATTTACTGGGTTTCAGCCGTGTTCGGCATTCCCATGTTTCGTTTGTTTAATGGGGGTTGGGACCTTGGGTGGTGCAGAGGTGCCTGCTTGGAAAGGGTAGCGGGTTGGGGACTGAGGTGCCTGCTGGGGATGGGGACAGGGACAGAGGTATTTGCTGGGGAGGGGTAGCTGGTGCCTGTCCTTGTTTCAAATGTGGCAGAAAGGCGATGGAACCTTTCCTAAAACTGGCTATTTTTAACCTTTGTTGCGTTTTTAAACTAATGCTGCAAAGTGTTAAAAATAACTCGCTTAGGAGACTTCCATTGACTCCTCCCAGTATTACAATTAAAATAAATGCACGCATCAGTGCCCTTGCCCGCATACCATCAAACACATGTTTGCACTCAGAGAGAAAAGTGATATTAAAGTGCAATTGCATTTTTCTCTCTGACTTCATTGGTTTTATCCGGCATCCTGGCAGGGGCGGGGGAAGCCTTATATGGGCTCTTTTTTGATTGAAATGTGATGAGGAGGTAAGTTATGGAACCCTTACCTGAGTGTTTTATTTGTAGTGGTTTACTGTGTTGGGTGAAAATTAAGCAAACGAGTAAAGTAAGGCGCCAGTTTGTCAGAGCTACGCGTGTTGGGTATGCTACACAAAAGTCCTAGCTATTGGCGCTGATAATAGAATACAGAAAGTGAAGGGACAGCAGATAAATGCTGGTAGAGTGCTAGGGTGTAAAATAGTGTGCAAGGGGGAATCCGCGGTACCTGGTGGTATATAAAGTGACTAACGTGTGACACAAAAACTGCAGGAGCTGCATAAAGCCTATTAGTACGCTGCTAGGGCTGAGTGTCGGCCTCCCAGCCAATGGGGAGACACAGAATGCGGCAGTTACCAGACAGTAATCCCGCTGCCCTGAGCCTCCTCTGGGCTGGCGGCTGCTATCTCCCCTCGCCAGAGAATTGGGCAAGTGTTCTGCTTCCCCCTAGCCCTCCACAGATTTCCCTTTCCACCCCACCCCCTTCCCTCCACTTACCACTTGCTTGGCTCCTCTTCGGAAGCAGACGTGCTGGAAACACTTCTGTTTCCGCTCTCGATCTGCGACACGCCGCCATGGAAAGGAAGAAGGGACTATATGTAGTCCCTTCTTTCCTCCTTGGTGGCCATTTGGTTTGTTTACTTTTTTACCTATTTCCAATGGCCGCCATGGACATGGAGAACGGACCTTGTTCTCCGGTCATAGGTGGCTATTTTTCTTTTTTTTTTCTTTCATCACTGCGCACAACCAAGAAAATTGCTTTTAGTTCCCCAGTCCGGCATGCCGGGGTACTAATAGCAATAATCCCTGATCCGGGAGTATATGGGGGTATCCGAGTCTCTTCGCTCGGGCCAGTAACTATGGGTCCTGGGGCATTAACTGACTCTGTAATGCACCCCCCCCACCCACCCCCGGCTCAGGGATTATTGCTTAAATAGCGCAATAGCGCAAAGGACGTTCGTTTTCTCTGTTTTGTGGGTCATCACTCCTAACTTTAATAAGATAAAACGTGGAGAGCAATGCACTGTATCTGAGAATGCAACCTCATAAACCATGGCCGCTAAGCGTCATTGTGAGGATATCACTGTAGAGGAGCAAGGTATGGTCACCAGGCGAAACGGGTTTACAGACAGCAAATAAAGTTGGGGATCTTGGGGCTTTGTGGACAGTACTAGTCGCATAAGCATAATGGGATGAGGTTAAATGTTAAAAAAATCTAAACTCCTCCCTATGATAAGTGCAGGAAAGACAAAATTAGAGAGACTCACATGGAGGGTGGATGGAGCCACGCTCGAAATGGTGGAATCAATAGTCTACTTGGGAGTCACACTAAACAAAAATAGTAATGATGCGGCCCATCTAGAATACCTATGGTTTAGACTAACATTGTTGATTAACCAAGGTAGAGCATTCCAACGCAGATATGGCCGTTTTACCATGGAGCCAATTCTGTCCTTCTACAAGCAGAAGATGGCACAAATTCTAACCTATGGAGCAGAGTCAACCCTCCATCTTTCCTGGCAACTGTGGGGAAAATTGGAGCCTCTTATTTGGAGATGTATCCTAAAATTGCCTTCTTCACTCCCCCCCTTGTGCCATTAGGCGTAAACTCAGGCTCCAATCTTTAGAGTAAATGGCAATTTGGAAATTTATTTCCCTTTACAGAAAGTGTGCACTGGAGGAAGTCAAAGGGCCATTTGAAAACTTGATCTTTAATAAAACCCTGTTAGAGGGACCTCTTTCTTAAGCTTTGGAAAAGGAAGATCGAGGCTTTTCTACAGGAAAAAGACATTGCAGTGGAAATGTTAATTCAGAACCCTGATATGGTAAAAAAGAAACAAATCACTAGGGAATGGATCACCATGGTGGAACAGTCTGCAAACTTGAAATCTCATCAAATCCTAACCTTTAAGATTGGGAAGGTAAATGTTCTCCCTAAATTTCTTTTGAATTTCCCTTCTTCCAAATATAGAGACCTTCTTCTTAGATGTAGGCTAAACATCCTGTCCACCCTAGAAATTTTGTTTATGAGGAAAACCCCTGGGGTTGAAAATGCTCTGTGTCGTTTCTGTACATTTGAGAGGCCTGTTGAAATGCCAGAGCACCTAGTGATGCATTGTGTGGGTCTTCATGAAATGCAAAGTTTTTTTTGGGATGAATTTAAAATGTTGGGTGGTACCCTTTCTCGGAAAGACTGGTGGAATTGGATGTTAATGGGAGAGCAAATGAAACTGGTAATTGCCGTAATGAAGATGCTAGAAGCTGTTTTATGATAACTTAGTAAACAGTGATAGCTATTTGGAAATTTGAGATTTTATGCATGGAAGATGTAATAATTTTAAAGGTTTATTTTGTGTATGCAGAAACCAATAAAACATTTTAATTAAAAAAAAGGTAGCATAAGCAGTGGTCCCACTGTTTGCCCCAACACCTTGATTTCTGGAAGCAAGTAGCCAGTCTGTTTAGCTGAAGTGCAAGCAGACTACTTCAAGTCCCATAATCTCTGGTTGCAAATAAAGAAGGGGAGACTAGGTTGTACTATGTGTGCCCAAGTAGAGAACCATGGTTTACATACACACTCCAGATGTATAAGATTTGCAAAAGAATGGAGTCTAAAACACTGCATAAATAACTTTATTTGTCCATTCTTTTGCATTTTGTGTTAATATAACCTGCTGTCTGGTGACAAATGATCTCATGCCATCTGTAGTAGCATTTTATTTTGTTTAAGTTGTGCTTAAGAAAAAAGGTAAATCCTCCTTGCTGAGCTAATCACAAGCTTCCCATACAGCTTTACCTAGCTCTGCCCCTTGGGACATGCCCACATCACTCTGACCACGCACCTCCCCCAAGAGGGTGCCGTGGAGAGAGTCCCACCAGTAAATGTTGTCTATTTCCAGCACAGGTGTCAAGTAACCAGCAGCTGGTTCCATTCAAGCGTTTTCCAAAGATTATGGCCTCATCTCTGTGTAGGTTTCCACGCATCTCCCAGTATTAACCAGTAACAATCCTTGAAATCAAAACCAATCTGGGTTTCCAAGCAAGTTTTTCATTGTCTACTTAAAGCCACGCCTTCTGACTCCATAACTTCCGTGCACGTTTATTTTAAAAGACTGTACTGGAACTAGCCACCAGGTGGCATTAGATGCAAACGTTTGAGTTGATGCAGCCCACCAAAATCCAAAAATAAGAATTGGCCGTGGTATATGACGTCTTTTACAAATTCTCTCTTTCAAGTTCACACTCTGTCTTTTAATGCTAATGCTTTTTTTTTTTTAACGAAACCGAGGACTTGGAAGACCTGCCTTCCCAGCGCACTTTTGCTGATGTGAAACTTGTGCATGTTCTCCTGTGTGGCCAGCTAAGAGAGTACATTGGAAGGTGGCAATCCACTAGCAGAATAACTGAAATTGTCCAGAATGTGAAATAGCACTTCGGTATGAGAGCCACATGTGATGTTCTTGGGTTTGCGTCGCTCAGCGACTGTTCATAGCACCCGAGAACACCCATTACCCCATCGTGTTGACGTAAGTAGAGGAAAAAAAGACCATGCTAATTGGAAATTGGAATCAATGTCAGCAAAGCACTAATACCTTGTGGAAATATTTAACAATTATTAACATAGCATTTTAAGGACTTAATATAGTGTGTTACTTACTGAAGAATATGCACCCAAGACTGCCTTTCACTACATACATACCATAGTCCATAATTTACTAAGTATACGTAGGTGGGTAGTGTAATAAGATGCAAGTGCTCACAGCAGTGGGCCAAAATGAGAAGCCATTATCAGAACTAGAAGACTACATACGTAGACCACCCATGGTCAAAGGTCTTATCTTAATATGGATAACAAAACTGGTGTGAATCACTTCATCACAAATCAATGCTTAGAATGACATATAATGAACATAGTCATAATTTGTCAAATAATAAGGTGCAAATACTCGCAATATTAACAGAACTACAGAAGCAGTCCAAGTTAACAATATCCTAAAAGCCAACATAGCTGATCGATCAATCGGGGCAGTTCTAGAGTCATACGAGTGAAATGCTAATAAACGTTGCAGGTGAAGAGAAAAATGGATCATGTGATTCATATAAGGTGCGAGTGCTAGCAGCATTTGCAGTACTCGAAGAACAGTACTAGCTTCCTAAAAGACACCATCATGGCACAGCCCAAAATGGACAGTGGCTGTTGTAAACTGAAAAGTCTATGAGAGCCTAATTGACCCGAACACTGAACGATTACGAAGGTGATCTGGAGGTCTAAAGTTAGGTGAAGCCCCACAAGGTATACATACAATACCAACACTGTAATCAGAAATGGAAAAAGATTAAAAATAGCCCAAACCTTCCTTGCATACAGAGAGATAAAAGACAGTGAGCAAGATTAATATTGGCCAAGGTATCGAGCAGCTAAAAAGAGCTGCAATGTCTGGCCAAAAACTCCAACAAAAAGAGATGGCACTAGAAGAATCCCAAATCATGTGTTAGTAAATAGAATTGTAAAGGAATAAAACTGCGTGATTGAATACAAATAGAGAAAACATATCAAGATGACAAAATGGAAACAAATTAGACACCTATAAAAGTGTACAATTCCTCGCCAACATTGTCCCATTGGTACTTTAGTGTGAAAATCCAGGATACATTTGCTCTCAAGCTGATGTAGTTGGAGCACCCTGTCACCCCCACCCCCTGGGATGCTTGGCAACATGTGCCACCCCAAAGAAACTGAACATTATTATCATGATGTTCCTTGAAGTGCTTGGCCATGGAATACGAGGGATCCAATGTTTTTATAGCCCTCAAGTGCTGAAGTATCTTTAATTTTAATTTACAAGTGGTGCTGCCCACGTACCATTTGTCGCACTGGCAACTGAGGATGTATACAACAAATGTTGTATCACAGGTGATGAGCTGTTTGATGGCACTTGGAACGGCTGTGACAGGATGGACAAAATATCTTTGGACGATGGCATGAGCACAGATTTTGCATTTGTGACATTTGGCAAAACCAGTAGAAGGCCCAGAGAGTCAGCAGTCCCGACTGGATTCTTAATGGAGGGATGCAGAAAGCTCGACACCAACTTATACTTCAATGAGGGGGCCCGTTTGTAGGTTAAAATGGGGTGAGTATAAAGTAAAGGAGAAATGTCCTTGTCCATAGTAAGGACATTCCAATGCTTCTGAATTATTTTTCTTACATTAGGTGTGGATGTGTCAAAGGTGATGATAAGACTCTTCAGGTTTAGCTATGGCTAACCTAGAATCCTAAACCTCCTTCCATCATGCAAATCTTATTACTTAGGTCTTCCCCGCGCCTTGATGCATGCAGGCTTTTGGCGTGTTGCAAGCATATAGAAATAGAAATGGAAAAGAAGACGTAGGTCATTACTAAAGGTAGATTTAGGAAGCTTATTCATGTTGAGTAAAGCATCTCTCTGTAGTAATCTGGCCTTAATAAATGCAATTTCTATCACCACTTTGGAGTAAACTTGTGCGAGAAAGGTAACGGAAGAAATGGCACAGCTTTTTGTCAAATTGCTTAATGTCAGTACAATTCCATCTATAACTGACACATTCGCCATATGGGATGCTCCTCTGGCAGCTTGATAATTGGCTGCTTGTGGCATGTAGAGGAAGACCCGTATTGGTCGGTTTTTTATACATGGAGGTGTGTAATCCAGAGGTATCCAAAGTGACGGTAACTTCTAGATACACAATCTCGCTACAACCATGGCTTTCCGTGAACATCAGATTGACTCCATTGATGTTGATACTCTTGACAAAGGCTAGCCAATCACATTCTGTGCCCATCCAGGTGACAAAAACATCTTTGATGTACCTCCACCATGATACAATCTGTACAGGAAAATTCTCTGATGAGTGGTCTGACACGAAGGTGGCTTCCCACCAACCCTTAGTCAAGTTGGCATAGGACGGAGCAAAGGTACTGCCCAGGACAGTGCCTCGCACTTGACGAAAAAAGTTCCTTAAAAAATGAACACATTGTTACATATACAGAAATTCAACATTTCCACAATCATAGTGCTATGTGCTGGAAAATGTAACAATTGTGTATCCAAAAAGTATTTATAGGCATTCAAACCCACATTATGAGCGATGGAAGTATATAAGGAAACAACATCAAGCGTGGCCAAAATCAAGCCTTCTTCCCATGGTACGTCATTAATGTTTTGCAAAAAATCCTTTGTGTCCTATAAATAAAAGGGTCAAACTAGCACAAAGAAAATCAAAAGTTTCATCAATAAAGCAGGCAAAGTTCTCCAACAAAGTTCCTTATAATGTGACTATAGGTCTGCCAGGTGGATGAACTAAGGAGTTATGAATTTTAGGCAAAAAATAAATGGTAGGGATAGTGAAAAAAGAGGGAACCAAAAATGTCAGTGTCCCCATCGAGTAGACGATTCTCACATCATTTAGTCTCCAATGTCCTGAGTTCCAACTGTATGGCAGAAAAAGGACTGGAGGACAAAGCTGAGTAACACGTTCAGCCACATAATCACAACGATCCTGGAGGACAATGTTCAAACCCTTATCAGCTGGTTTGATGACAATATCTTGCAGATTTAGATTTTGCAATCCCTGTAAAGAACTGTGTGATTGAAAAGTTAAGTTCTGTTTGATGGTGGAGGTATATATAATTTCTGAGGCTTGTGGAATCTGCTTAGATCACATGCTGTGCATAGGCCAACATCTAGTGGAAGCTGCGGAGTATTACAGTTTGTTTTTCGAAACTCGAAAAGGGGTGTTGAACTAGGGCGGACCAGTAATACTATCCCTAGTGTGACGTCCACTGTACCCATGATCCCTCACGCGTGTAGGACCCTCAGATTGTTTTTTTCCGCCATAATAGTCGGGCGCATGTTGTGGAGTTCCCTTGGCATTTGCCAATTATACTAAAATTATTGTTAAAACTTCCCCGTTCTTTCCACCCTACGCCGAATATCGACACCAGTGAAGATCGAGGAAACCAGCCGTCGAAACTCCATGACGGACCTTGGGCCTTGGAAGGCCTCTCGTCTCGGCCCTGTACAAGTAGGGAGAGTGGGGGGTGGTCATACAAGCTCCCACATTTATTTCCTACACATACACGCCCAGTGCCAAATTGATACATATGGAGAGTACTCCTTTCAAATTCTGCCCTAAGTGTAACCGGAAGTTCCTCTTGGTAGATAAGCACAATGCGTGCAATTTGTGTCTCCCACAACACCATCCGAGGCTACCTGTCGAGCTTGCAAGCTGTTCAAGCCGAAAACACTTAAGGACTGCTCCACTAAACGCTGGGCCCACTACACCAGGCAACGAGAGGCCATGGACGCGGAAGGGTCTATTAACGACGGCAGCAACGCGGCCGTTTTGGACGGCGAGGGCAGAGGGGTGACTTCAGACACCCACGAGCAAGCCCTCGACGCTGGAGGACTGGCCAGCGGCTCAGTAATGGGGACAACACCTGGCAGCATAGGTTCGAAACACACCACTTCCACTAAGCACATCAGCCCCGGCCACAATTCGACACACGTGTCAAGCGATCAGCAACGGAAGACACCAAGAGAGCGGTCCCACGATTCTGTGTCCTCTGGGCGATCTCGTTCAATATCGCCTCACGAGAAAGACCAATCGTCCGCGGTTGGAAAAGGTGTCGCACTCCCAATACTCCCGGAGGCCTGATCGTCGGAAGACGATTCCGACCTCTATCCCCAGTCAGGACGCGTAACGTCTACACGAGGTGTCAGTTAACACCTCAGAATTTCGACGTAAGGCGCCAGGTTCTTCGGAGGCCCCGAAAAACACTGGGAAACATTCCTCTAATCATGGGAAGGGGGAGAAACAACACAAAAAGTCTTCAGAACACCATGTTCATAAAGAAATACAAAGGGCCCCATAATCAGTTGGAAAGGCTAAGGTCCCTGACCCTCCCACTAAAAGAAAAAACACCCCACCCACTGCTCACGACATGGGTATGGAAGAAGAAACAGAAGAGGTTGTAGTTATTCTTAGCTCCAAGGAATGGAGCTCAGCTGATATCGACAGGGTTATGAGAAGAATGTCATTTATGACAGACTTTTATGAAAAAGACCCTAATTATTTTCATGGTTATGCCAACACACCAGCCACCTCGGCCCCTTCGGGATCCAAGGATTCTCAACACCCTAATAAAAGACCCCGCTCTGATGCCCAGGTGCAGTATTTGGTCACAGACCTTTTGGTCATTGAATCTTACCATCCCGAGTCATACTGTGATGAAACAGACCTACAAATTATGGAAGACCAGACAGGGGTCTCTTATTATGGGGATGGTGAGGACCAGGAGGAGGAGGCTGAAGCCTACAATGTTGGCTCCCCAATTCCTAAAGAACCCCCAGTGCATAACCATAATCAACCACTCCTCAACGAGGTACTGGCCAAGGCAGCAGCCCATTTTCAAATGGACACACAAGGTTTCCAAGAAGACAGGGATTTTGTGGAAGAGATCCTGGGTGACAAAAGAGCCATTGCTTAGGCTATCCCTGTATTAAAGTCTCTCCAGGGTAGAATTGACCCCTCGCTGGTAACTCTTAATCTTACTCGTGCAGTTAATCCACGAGTTGAAAAATTATTCTGTGCTGCACCTTCTGATCCCCTATACATTAGGGGCCAATTAAAACCGGACTCCGTGGTAGTAACAACCACCAGAAAAAGGGCAGATACACCTCTCGCTTCTTCGGAAGCACCTCCCGATAAAGAGAGCAAGAGACTATATACTCTCGGCAGGAAAGTTGCCACCACTTCTGCCTATCAGGCACGAATTGTAAACAGCACAACTCTTTTGGCAAGCTATAATTGCAACCAGTGGGAACAAGTAGCTGCTTTAGTATCCTCTGAACTTGAACCACTGAAGAGGCAGTTGGCTCAGCTGGCGGCAGATGGTGGGTCGGTATCGGGATGCATTCTGAAAACGAACTTTGATGCAGCAGATAATGCAGGAAGACTAATCGCAGAAGGCACTGAAAAGCATCACGCATGGTTAAGACAGTCGGGGTTCAAACCCGAGACCCAAGCCACCCTTATAGACATGCCGGTAGAGCCGGACGTACTATTCTGCAAGGCAGTGGAGGAAACCTTAAAGACAGCGAAGGACGAGTACGAGACACTTGTCATGATGCATACCCCCGGGCATCCATACCACATCCATCAGCCCCGGGAGCAGGCATCATGTCGTCTTGCGAAAACCCAGCAATCTCTGCTAGGGGCTGTCTGGGTTCAGTCCTGGAGCCTATGGCGCCAGGCTCATATGGAACATCCGTCCTGGCGCCATAGGCGCCAGGCTCATAGGTGCACACTTACCTGATGCAGACCATGCTGCAAGAAGATCCAAGCCCATGTGAGGCCTGGAAGGGACTACTTTACCTTAGGGACTATTTTGTTACTCGGGTGTGGCCGGGGAGGAATACCTACCTGGGACTACTTTGGAGGCTATTTAAACCACGCCCGAAGAGCAGCACACACTTTGCGTTATTCTGCATCCAGCAGCGTAACGTTCACCGTGCCAGCAGCAGCATCCAGCCTTCTGCCACGCCCGCCTCGAACCTGGAGCACCTAGAAAGAAGGAAAGAAGCAAAGGTTAGAACAAGAGTATTACCTGATTTCTTACCTGATTCCGGATTCATCGCATCTTCAAACCAGAGAAAAGACTTTGTTTTAAACGTGTCGCATTGCCAGCAGCAGCGCCGCGCCATACTCACTGTTTCAGGCAGCATCTCTTCGATCCGGCGCTGTCTCCATCTTTACATCGCCGAATCCCGGCACCTAAGGGGGACAAGAAACAACAAGGTGAGCAGAGAGAACAGACAGAGACAATCTCTTTAGCCGCCATATGCTTACCTGATTTTTACCGCCAGAGGTATAATTCATCAGCACGCCACATCTTCTTATACCGCACCTATAAGATAAGGAGAAAGCAGCAAGTTTAACCCTTGGCATTATTTACCGGACAGTGTTGGGTAACAGACTTTTACCGGAGCGCTTTCAGCTGTCAATCTTCTTATTGGGTCAAAGCTGCAAGATGAAAGAGGAATTGGACACGAGTGAATTCCAGACATTTTGAACTCTTACGAACTATATACTTACGGCTTTTCGCCAGGACCTTTTGGAGTCAGGATTCGTCTACAACTCTTCCAATATCTTCAGGCCAGTGAAGTAACTGGTCATCAACGCGCCCCTGCGTGCTTCGCAGGATGGAGGGCTCATCCTTCAAGAATATAAGGTGAGATTGCTGAGAGGGCGCTTCAGTGGTGATTAGTGGGGAGGACAGTGGGGGTGCTATCACTTGAATCCACAAGTGGCTAAAACCATCTCTCCACTTGTAGGAGAATATTTCTACGGGTCAAGCAGACAAGATTAGGAGGGCAGATCCAGTCAGCCGTTGCTGCACTACGCATCACGTGGGTGGAGGCCGCAGCAGTCCGTGTCCGACTGACGCCCCTGTGGGAGCCAGGTGAGCGTAACAGAAAGTGAAGCCTATCTACAAATCCCCACCCGGGCGTTATGGAAACCTCAGAAACCGACCAACTGGCCCAACTATTGGGGGAACTTAGGGCGGAAGTGCACTCCGCTCACCAAGAGACTAATGCCCTCAGAAGAGAACTAATTGTATCGAAGGAGCGCACAGATGATCTCGCTAGACAACTGCTGCAAAATCAAGCTGGACAAGCACCCCTACCTGGTTCCGGGGGAAACCCAGCTCCTGTGTTAGCGAGTAACCCTGTGCAAATAAACCTACCAGGAAATATTCTATTAGCTCCACCCGAACGCTTTGCCGGAGATCCCAAAAGGTTTGCTGTGTTTATGAACCAATGCCTCTTGCACTTTTTATGCAGACCAGGAGCCTTCCCAAACGATCAAGCCAAGGTAACCTTTGCATTATCATATCTCAGCGGCAGTGCAGCTGATTGGTCAATTCCACTAGTTGCTCAGGATGACCCAATTCTTTGGGATTTTCAGGGCTTTCAAATGAGTATGGAAAGACTATTTGCCTGGCACTCCCAAGGACAGGCCTTGGATAACGAACTTTTGTCCCTATGACAGGGTAACCAGGATCTGCTAAACTATATTGCAACCTTCAATAGATTGATAGTGGAAACTGGATGGCCTGAGGAAAAACGAATTACATTGTTTCATCGTGGACTTCGGGGAGAACTTAAAGACATCTTGGCCCAAGTTGTGGACCCACCTCAGGATTGCCCTGAGTTTATAGACTTAGTGGTCCAGCTGGATCATTGACTCCAGAATAGAAAGGCTGATCGAGCTAAGTTCGAAAATCGGGTATTGGTTAAATCCAACGTTGCCCCCAAAAGGAACAGATGCATCAGAACCTATGCAAATCGGGGGTGGGGGTCAAAGGACCCTTAACTCAAAAGGAAAGGGAAAGAAGAAGACAGATGCAATTGAGTCTGTACTGTGGAACCTCAGGACATTTTCTACAGGATTGCCCTATAAAACCACCCAAGAAGGTGGTAGGAGTTGCTGATAAAAGCCCAAAAGAGCCTGATTCGGAAAACGACCATGCCCAACAAGCATAGAGGTCCGCTTGACGAGCTTAAAGAAGGACGCTCAGACCTTGCATCTGATCATACCAATGGTCCTAATTGATCCTAGACAACCCTCACGTATGCACGCAGTAAGGGCATACATTGATAGCGGGGCCATAGGGAACTATATGGACCACTAATTGGCTTCAAGGATGAATCTCCCTCTTTGTAAAAAGACCACTTCGGATGTCATCACCACAGTCGATGGAACTGAAATTGCCTCTGGGCCTGTAACTCATTCCACTACAGAGATGACACTGTTGGGTCAAGATGGGCATCAAGAGACTATTGTGTTTGATTTAATTAAAGCCCCGCAGTTTCAAATAATACTGGGGATGCCGTGGTTGGAAAAACATAATCCTTGTATTGAATGGCGAGAGAAGAGACTAACCTTCCCGGATTGTGCACACACCTGTTACCCGGAGAAAACCCCGAACAAAGGCCTGGCCACAGTCCTCAACCCAATCGTGTAGTTACCTCAGGAGTATCAAGAATTTCAGGATGTTTTTCAAAAAGAACAGGCCAATACATTACCACCTCACAGACCGTACGATTGTCAAATTGACCTTCTACCCGGTGCACAACCCCCATGCAGTAGAATCTACACCCTCACAGAACCTGAAAATCTTCACCTACGGCAATACTTGGACCAATACCTGGCTAATGGCTTTATTCGCCCTTCCAAGTCTCCTGTATCCTCAGCTTTGTTCTTCGTGCCAAAAAAGGAAGGTGACCTTAGAACGTGCATAGACTACCGCGCACTAAATCAGATTACGGTAAAAAACCGGTACCCACTGCCTCTGATCCCCGAATTGCTAGACCAAGTAAAGGATGCTTGTATCTACACTAATTTAGATCTCCGAGGGGCATATTGTCAGACTTCTTTCTTCTCAACGCAGAGGCAGCACAAACGCAGCTAGAACACCTCCCTCCCCGTCGGGTCTTGGTACCTGGGTGCAAGTAACGCAGGCCGCCTTGACCCTTGGGGGAAAGAGGGTTAGGGTCCGATGGTTGGATGGGTAGAGGTTGTTTGGGAACACCGGAAAGAGGGAGAGGAAGAAGTTATGGATGGGGATGGGGAAGATCAGGGTAACATGCTCTTCAGCTCCAGCTCCAGTATCTGGAGTTCTCCGCCCTGGTGCTTTTGCATTCACTGGCACTCTCTTGCTCATACCAGACGGAATGGGCCTTTGTACTGGAGCCCCAGACCAGTTACTATGTTCAATTCACATTCAACAATACACTCAGATGCCAGATGATGTTAGGCTTTTGTACTGGAGCCCTCTACCAGTTTCTGGACCTTCGGTCCTACCGCTATCCACCCATTACTTCATGGAGGGAAGCTGTGTCTGCATTTACATCATACAGAATTATACATTCAATGCCCAGTTTCTAAACATGCCCTACTGTAACAATGGAAATTGCACTTAGCTTCGGCACTGCCGTGTAGTCTTCTGGTCTTTTCGGGCTGCTAGACCCCTATGACGTTCTGTACCTCACAAGCACTGCAAGAGGCAAGAAATAAGTCAGAATGAAAGCGTACATATGAGCGGAGTCGCTGTTTAGGGATTAATAGTTCAGAAATTGCACTTCTGCTCGGGTGTCGTTCCAGTCTAAACACATATAGGAAGCATGCTTCATCTAGGAACACAATCGCGTGTTAATGGTGTCTCATGCTGGGTTATTGGACGGAGCGCCATGCATTCCTAAACTGCCTCGGGCGCGGTTCCAGTTCGGAAATCCAAGCGCGACTTCTGCTAATTAACTGTCTCTCTAGAATGCTGCCGGAACGTGCGCGCTTTGCTCTGCACTTATCTGATTAGTCACGCGGGGCCTGGGGTGGCTAACAGGCGGCGGGGAGCCCCGCGTAGGCGTGCCTTCAGGAGCTAAGGCTCTGCACGTCCTTCCTCTCTGCTGGCCGGAATCGCAAGCGTGGGACTTCGGGTGTGGCTCGCGCATGCGCATTCGCACGGGCGTGGTTGACTTCATCCCAGCAGGCCTGTGCCACGCTCGGCCTGCTGGGAAACGTAGTTCCTAGGCTGTCCTTCGTCCCAGAGGCTGTTTCCTGAAATAGGGATGAAGGACACGCCTGGGGAATAATGTAGGATGAATCCTACGCCCCATTAGGGTACCTGCCACACTGCCAGAGCCCCCACCAGCCTCAATCCTGACAGTACTTCCCCTCCCTCCGGCAGGCCCAGGTTTAGATGGATTTGACAAATGAAAGAGGCGAAGGAGCCGAGGAGCATGAATGTTTTCAGCGGGCTCCCAGGACCTATCCTCCGGGCCATACCCCTTCCAATCCACTAAGTAAAAGAGTTTACGCCGGGTACAACGGGAATTAAGGATTTTGCGGACCTCAAACTCGGGCTGATCATTGACTAGAATAGGAGGAGGATTCTTGGTTTTGGAAGTGGCCGGGGCTGGTTTGAGTAGAGCTATGTGGAATACAGGATGTATTTTCATGTGTGCTGGTAAAATCAACCGTACAGCTACTGGTCCCACCAAAGCTTGCACAGGAAACGGGCCGATAAACCGGGGCATGAACTTTCGTGATCCCTGTAGCCGGAGATGACGAGTGGATAGCCACACCCTATCCCCTACCTGGTATTGTGGGCCTGGTCGTCTTCCTTTATCTGCTTGGTATTTATAAGCCTTTTTCACTGCTTTCAAGTTATCCTGCACTGAACACCATATTTCTTCAAGATGTTTTTTCTTCGCGGCTGCTGCTGGTACTTCGGGTACGTGTCCTACAAGGGCTGGTTGAAAGCGGGGATGATACCCATAGTTACTGTAGAAAGGAGTCGTCTTGGTTGAAGTATGTATTGCATTATTATATGCTATTTCAGCTAACCAAATAACGTCCGCCCAATTATCCTCCTTACCAAGAGTAAGGCACCGGAGGTATTGTTCGAGAGTTTGATTTAGCCTCTCCGTCTGCCCGTCAGTTTCTGGGTGAAAAGCGGTGGAGAGTCGTATGTCCATACCCACGGATCTACAGAAGGCCTGCCAAAACCTTGACGTAAATTGCGGTCCACGATCAGAGATGACAATGTGCGGTAAGCCATGCTGGCGGACGACATGCTGCAAAAACAAGTCTGCTAGAGTATTGGCTGACGGGGTACCAGTGCATGGTATGAAGTGAGCCATTTTGGTGAGGTAATCCACTATTACATAAATTGTGTTAAACCCTCGACTTGATGGTAGATCCACAATTAGATCCATAGACACGGAATGCCAAGGAGCAGGAGGCGTCGGTAAGGGTTGTAGAGTTCCTGATGGTCGTTGATGATCTGATTTGTTTCTGAGGCAAGTTTCGCACTGGGTCACATATGTATGAACATCCTTAGGTATGGATGGCCACCAAAAATGGCGTTTTATTAATTCAATTGTTTTAGCTTTCCCGGGGTGACCTACGAATTTTTAGTCATGACACCATTTAATGGCTTGTTGTTGCAGGGGTGTCGTGGGTAAATACAAGGCTGATTTTAAAAAAAGGTAATCCTTCCTTAATAGTTTGGTTTTTGTTCTGGCTAGCCCATTGGACTAATTGCTGTGCTGACATCGCCTTTCTAATAGTATCGAAAACTGCATCCGCAGCTACACTCCCGATTACACGACTGGGATCAACCATTGGCTTGGGCTCTTCTACTCTTGTGGTGGATTGATCGGGATCTGGTTCCGGATACCTCGATAGAATGTCTGCTTTTCGATTCTCAACTCCTGGGCGATAAGTGACTACAAAATCGTATTCGGAGAACGGCATGGCCCATCTGAGCTGCCTGGGACTGAGAGCCTTTGCTGATTTCAAGAACTGCAAGTTTCGGTGGTCGGTATAAACGGTTACAGTATGTCGAGCCCCCATTAGATAATGTCGCCATTCGTCGAATGCTGTTTTAATCGCCAACAGTTCCTTGTCAGCTATGGCGTAGTTTTGTTCTGCGGGTAACAACATTCGAGAGTAGTAGGCAACTGGGTGTAATTGTCCATGTTCAGTTCGTTGCGAAAGAATGGCCCCCACAGCATAACTAGAGGTGTCCGTCTCGACAATGTATGGTTTGGTTGGATCAGGATGTATTAGCACCGGGGCAGTAACGAAAGCCTTTTTTAGAGCCTGAAAGCCTGCCTCAGCCGCTTCATCCCAGGAAAAGGTTACCCCCTTCCGTAACAGTCTAGTCATGGGCTGTACCTTCTTGGCGAATCCTTCTATGAAGCGACGATAAAAATTGGCGAAGCCAAGAACTGTTTGAATGTCTTTTACTGATTTCGGTGAGGGCCAATCCAGGATGGATTGTACTTTTTTCTTGTCCATGGTGACTCTTTGAGGTGACAGAATGAACCCTAGAAACTCCACAGTGGATTGATGGAACTCACACTTCTCGAGTTTTGCATATAGGTGATGTTCCCGAAGCCTCTGTAGGACTGCCCGGACGTGTTTTTGGTGATCCTCCAAGTTCTGGGAATAAATCAAGATGTCATCAATGTAGACCACCGCGAACACGTCCAGGTACCCGCGGAGCACTTCGTCCAGGAAATGCTGGAAAGCTGCTGGGGCATTGCATAGGCCGAACGGCATAACCTGATACTCGTACAGGCCAAATCTCGTCCGAAATGCCGTTTTCCACTCATCACCGTTGCGTACCCTTACCAGATGATAGGCCCCGCGCAGGTCCAACTTGGTGTAAATTGTCGACCCACGCACCTGATCCAACAACACCGGTATCAAAGGCAAAGGGTAGCGGTTCTTGATGGTAATTTTGTTGATTGCCCTGTAGTCGATACATGTTCTGAGGTCTCCAGTCTTTTTGGGTACGAAGAATAAGGGGGAGGAAACGGGTGACGTAGAGTGTCGGATAAACCCGTTTGCCAGATTTGTTTCAATATAATCTTTCAGATACTGATTTTCTGCTTCTGTGAGAGCATATATCCTACTACAAGGAAGTACTGCCCCTGCTTCCAAATCAATCCGGCAGTCAAATGGCCGATGTGGCGGTAGGGTTTCGGCGGCGGCCTTGCTGAAAACATCCCGAAAATCGTGATATGCCTGAGGTAATTCTGGGAGTGCACTTCCTGCGACGAACTGTGGAACAGATACTGAACAATATTCTTGACAGAAGACAGAATTAAAAGAAACTGAGCCAGCCTTCCAGTTTACCTGTGGATTGTGAAGTCGCAGCCAAGTCAGTCCCAGGATGAACCCGAATTGAGGGGCCGCTATGACATCGAAGACAATGGTTTCCTGGTGTGTGGTACCCATTTTCAGGAGCAACGGTTCTGTTTGCTGAGTCACTGGCCCTGAGATTAACGGGGACCCATCTACGGACTTCACTTCTTCTGGTAGAGTCTTAGCACGTAACGGAAGACCCATTTTCCGAGCTAATTGAACATCCACGAAGTTACCCGTGGCGCCCGAATCCACCATCAGAGTAACGGGCACCCATTCCTCTTGCCAGTGCAAATTCCCGATCACTGTGATGTGGGCTTCCTGAGTCGTGTGCACATTAGCCAAATTCAATGGGGTGTTTTCTGCTTCGCTCGCTCCTACCACCCTTATGGGCGAGCTTTCTCGTTTCCCGAAGGCCCTCCTTTAATGGGCTTGGTAGGACATTCCCGCACGAAGTGCCCTGCTTTTCCACAATACATACATAACTTGTCTCTGCGCCTCTTTTCTTTCTCCTCCTTGCTCAGTGGTCCCCGCACCGAGCCAATTTGCATAGGTTCCTCAGTTCCCTTCTCCACTGCTCTGGTTAGTTTTTGCTGGTCCAACCTCACTATCGGCTTATTGTCCCATTTCCGCCTGTCCTGCCGTCGCTCACTCTGTCTTTGATCCAACCTGAGTGCTAGGTCAATCATCGCGGAACATTCATCTGGCTGGGGATCTACTTGAGCCACGAGATCCTTTAAGTCCTCCCGTAGTCCCTGGTAGAACAGAGCCATTCTTTTTTCCTGTGGCCAGTCGGTTTCCATTGCCAACCGGTTAAATGCTGTTACATATGAAACCAAATCTCTGCCCCCTTGTCTTAGAGTCAATAGTTCCCTATCCTTAATTAAGGTAGCAGCTCGTCTGTTAAAGATTTTGCCGAACTCCTCTAGGAAGATATCCCAACTATAAAGCAGAGCGTCATCCTTTCGGACTAAGGGTGTGGCCCAAGAAGCTGCATCTCCACTGAAATATGAAATCACGAAGGCTGTGCGGGACTGTGCTGTACGAAACACTGCCGGCTTGGTCAGGAAATGCAATTGACATTGCATGATGAATTGGTTAAAGGTTTGAGGGTCTCCATGATACCTTTCGGGCGCAGCTAGAGGCAGTTGGGGTTCAGTAGCGACCTGCACCTGAACCGGGATCGGCGGAGGGGCCCTAGGCAGTGGCGTGGCTTGGGCTTGTTGTTGGATAGTAAGGGTGTGCACCTGACCCGCCAGATTCTGGTAATCCTGCCTAGTTGCTATTAACTCAGTCTTGAGTTCCTGGAGTAATGCTACCACGTCTGCCATGGTTGTGCTGCCCAGGCGTCTGATGAATACTTGGGCTTGCGATTCTGTCAGACTTCTTTCTTCTCAACGCAGAGTCAGCACAAACACGGCTAGAACACCTCCCTCCCCGTCGGGTCTTGGTACCTGGGTGCAAGTAACGCAGGCCGCCTTGACCCTTGGGGGAAAGAGGGTTAGGGTCCGATGGTTGGATGGGTAGAGGTTGTTTGGGAACACCGGAAAGAGGGAGAGGAAGAAGTTATGGATGGGGATGGGGAAGATCAGGGTAACATGCTCCTCAGCTCCGGCTCCAGTATCTGGAGTTCTCCGCCCTGGTGCTTTTGCATTCACTGGCACTCTCTTGCTCATACCAGACGGAATGGGCCTTTGTACTGGAGCCCCAGACCAGTTACTATGTTCAATTCACATTCAACAATACACTCGGATGCCAGATGATGTTAGGCTTTTGTACTGGAGCCCTCTACCAGTTTCTGGACCTTCGGTCCTACCGCTATCCACCCATTACTTCATGGAGGGAAGCTGTGTCTGCATTTACATCATACAGAATTATACATTCAATGCCCAGTTTCTAAACATGCCCTACTGTAACAATGGAAATTGCACTTAGCTTCGGCACTGCCGTGTAGTCTTCTGGTCTTTTCGGGCTGCTAGACCCCTATGACGTTCTGTACCTCACAAGCACTGCAAGAGGCAAGAAATAAGTCAGAATGAAAGCGTACATATGAGCGGAGTCGCTGTTTAGGGATTAATAGTTCAGAAATTGCACTTCTGCTCGGGTGTCGTTCCAGTCTAAACACATATAGGAAGCATGCTTCATCTAGGAACACAATCGCGTGTTAATGGTGTCTCATGCTGGGTTATTGGACGGAGCGCCATGTATTCCTAAACCGCCTCGGGCGCGGTTCCAGTTCGGAAATCCAAGCGCGACTTCCGCTAATTAACTGTCTCTCTAGAATGCTGCCGGAACGTGCGCGCTTTGCTCTGCACTTATCTGATTAGTCACGCGGGGCCTGGGGTGGCTAACAGGCGGCGGGGAGCCCCGCGTAGGCGTGCCGTCAGGAGCTCAGGCTCTGCACGTCCTTCCTCTCTGCTGGCCGGAATCGCAAGCGTGGGACTTCGGGTGTGGCTCGCGCATGCGCATTCGCGCGGGCGTGGTTGACTTCATCCCAGCAGGCCTGTGCCACGCTCGGCCTGCTGGGAAACGTAGTTCCTGGGCTGTCCTTCGTCCCGGAGGCTGTTTCCTGAAATAGGGATGAAGGACACGCCTGGGGAATAATGTAGGATGAATCCTACGCCCCATTAGGGTACCTGCCACACTGCCAGAGCCCCCACCAGCCTCAATCCTGACACATATCATCTGGTACGTGTAAAGAAAGGCGACGAATGGAAGACGGCCTTTCGCACCAAGTACGGATTATTTGAGTATCAGGTGGTGCCCTTCAGGTTGTGCAATGCACCAGCAGCCTTCCAGTATTTTATGAACAATGTCTTTCGTGAACTCATTGACGTCTGTGTTGTCGTATACATAGACGATATCCTTGTGTACCCCTCCTCAGAATCAGACCATGTTAAGCACATACGTGCAATCCTTGAGAAACTATGACAGCACAAGTTATATGCAAAATTGCAAAAATGTGTTTTTCATGTTACGGAAGTTGAATTCCTTGGATTTATCTTGACTCCAAAAGGAGTCCGAATGGACTAGGAAAGGCGGACGCAATTCTCAAGTGGCCATCACCTAGTTCAGTTAAAGGGGTACAAAGCATGCTCGGATTTGCCAATTTCCACCGCAGATTCATTCCGGACTTCTCACATGTTGTACATCCCATCACAGCACTTTTGCGAAAGAACAAACGTTTCCTGTGGACTGAAGAAGCTGAAAAGGCCTTCCAAGAGCTGAAAGCGAAATTCACGGCTGCGCCTGTCTTAAAGCATCCACGCCCAGAGCTTCCATACATAGTGGAAACTGATGCATCCAGTTTAGCCATGGGAGCTGTCCTGTCCCAGAAGGATCCTGAAACTGGTCAACTTCACCCAGTGGCATTTTGGTCCAGAAAGTTCTCAGCACCCGAGTTAAACTATGCGGTTACTGATAAAGAGTTATTAGCCATCAAATCCACCTTTAAGGCTTGGCGACACTATCTTCTCGGTGCCCTCTGCCTTTGATCCCTGAACTCCTTGACCAGGTGAAGGACGCTTGCATATACACCAAGTTAGATCTCCGGGGGGCTTATCATCTGGTACGAGTTAAAGAAGGCGACGAATGGAAAACGGCCTTCCATACAAAATATGGACTATTCGAATACCAGGTGATGCCATTCGGGTTGTGCAACGCGCCTGCTGCCTTCCAATTCTTCATGAACGATGTCCTTCTGGAACTCATCGACGTCTGTGTTGTCGTGTATATCGATGACATTCTTGTGTACTCCTCTTCAGAATCTGATCACAGAAAACATGTCAGGGCCATCCTTGAGAAATTGCGCCAGCACAAACTGTTTGCAAAGCTGGAAAAATGAGTTTTCCATACCACCGAGGTTGAATTTCTTGGATTCATCCTTACACCTAAAGGGGTCCGAATGGACTCACGGAAAGTGGATGCCATCCTCAAATGGCCATCACCTAGTTCGTGAAAGGTGTCTAAAGCATGCTTGGTTTTGCCAATTTTTATCGCAAGTTTATCCCAGAATTTTCACGGGTGGTGCAACCCATCGCTGCACTCTTGCGGAAGAATAAACGTTTTGAATGGACTGAGGAAGCTGAACAGGCCTTTCAGGAATTAAAAGCTAAATTTACGTCCGCACCTATTTTGAAACAGCTGCGTCCTGATCTCCCATATATAGTCGAAACCGATGCATCCAGCTTAGCCATGGGAGCTGTCCTGTCTCAGAGAGACCCCGAAACCAACCAACTGCACCCCGTAGCATTTTGGTCCAGAAAGTTCTCGCCGCCGGAGATAAATTATACAATCACCGATAAGGAATTATTAGCCATTAAGTCCGCCTATAAGGCTTGGCGGCATTATCTTCTTGGCGCCAGGCATACCATCACCGTGATCACTGATCAACGAAATTTACAATATTTAAAAACTGCCAAGGCTCAGTCTTCACAACAGCTCCGATGGGCTTTATTCTTTGCTGAGTTCGATTTTGTAATTACCTACCATCCTGGCTGTAAGAATGGCAAAGCGGACGCGCTATCTCGAATTGGAATGGGAGAAATGGACACAAACTCAGAACCTGTGCCGATAATTCCCGAACAAAGAATCTTGGGGATAACCACTTTACAAACCCTTGAAGACATTCAAGCACGGGTAAAACTATTCTTGGACTCTTCAGCCTTGCAGGATTGGATCAAAAGGGGGTCTGCCTTTTCAATCAACGATGGCTTGCCTTACTTCCAAGGACGTTTATTTTTGCCAGAAAAGGAATTGCAAGAACTGGTTATTTCCCGTCATCACGATACTCTGATGGAAGGACATCCTGGCATTGCCAAAACAGAGGAAAAAATTAAACGACAATTCTGGTGGCCGTCCTGGCGAATCTTTCGTGATGTCCTGTGGAGTTTGCGCCCAAAACAAAGGTAAAAAAACAAAATCCGCCGGTCTTCTTCAACCCTTAGACATTCCACCAGCACCTTGGCACACCTTGTCACTAGATTTTATCACGGACCTGCCCTCTTGTAATGGTTACAATACTATTCTGGTTGTGGTGGATTTATTTTCCAAGATGGCCCATTATATTCCGTTGAAAGGATTACCTTCAGCTTTTGTTCTTGGCAAGGAATTTCTCAAAAATGTCATCCGCCTGCATGGATTCCCGTCCATACTAATCTCCGATCGGGGAAGCCAGTTCATTTCTCGTTTTTGGAAAAAGTGTTGTCAACTGGCACAAATCGACGTAAGACTCTCAACCAGTCAGCACCCACAGACCGATGGTCAGACGGAGAGAACGAACCAGACCCTTGAACAATATCTATGATGTATGTTGCACCAATCGGAGGGTAATTGGAAGGACATTTTATGGGTGGCTGAATATGCATACAATAACTCGATACACTCTGGAACTGGTCAGAGCCCCTTTTATACCTTATATGGACATCACCTTCGTACTTCAGACCTGGACTCACCTTTGAGCCTCGAAATGCCCGCAGTCGAACATTTGCATTCTACGATTACTCAAGCCTTCAAGGATGCTACTGCACACTTACAACATGCGAAAGAGAAATACAAAAATAATGCGGATCTGCATCGCAAGGAGGCGCCTCCATACCAAATAGGGGATCAAGTATGGTTGGCTACCAAACACTTATCACTCAAGGGACCTCGGACTTTTAATCCAAGGTATTTAGGCCCTTACTCGATCAAAGCTATAATTAACCCAGTGGCAGTCAAGCTAGATCTACCAGCTAACATGCGGATTCATCCCGTCTTTCATGTGTCGCTTTTGAAACCAGTGCAACCGGGAACCAGATTAATAAAGCCACCAGAACCAATCCAGATAGATGGGGAGCCTGAATTCGAGGTGAAGAACATTTTGGACTCTAAGATCTTAAAATCAAAACTTTTCTATCTAATTGATTGGAAGGGGTACGGGCCTCAGGAAAGATCTTGGGAACCCAGCGACCACGTACATGCACCTCGGCTAGTAAAAAGGTTGCATCGGAATTTCCCGAACAAACCAAAACCTCCTAGGGAAAAGGCCTTGGGAGGGGCCTTGGGGGGGGGGGAGTTCTGTCATGATGCCTACCCCCGGAGCACCAGGCCAGGCCCAGCACCCCCAGGAGCAGGCATCACGCCCCCGGGTAAAAGCCCAGCGGCCCTTTATAGGGGCTCTTTGGACCCTGTCCTGGTGCCGTTGGCGCCAGGCTCATGTTGGACATCAGCCCTGGCGCCATAGGCGCCAGGCTCATAAAGGGAAGTGTTTGGTGCACTTACCTGAAGAAGACCATGCTGCACACTCTCCTGATGCAGACCATGCTGCATGAAGAACCAAGACAAATGAGGTTAGGAGGGACTATTTTTCTGAAGGAACTATTTTGTTACTTGGGTGGGGCTGTGGAAGAATACTCACCTTGAACTTCTTCCAAGGCTATTTAAGCCACACCCGGACAGCCACACGTGCTTCACGTTGTTCTGCATCCCAGCAGCTGAACGCTCACCGTGTCTGCTCCTGCACCTGGACTCCAGCCACGCCCACCTCGAACCTGGAACACCTGTAAGGGAATAAGAGAAGAGAAAGGTGAAAACCAAGAACTATTTCAACCTTCTTACCTGCATCCGGAATCTTCACGCCAGCATTCCTGAAGGAAGACTTCCATTTAAAAGCACTGCGTTGCTCGCTGCAGCGCCGCGCTTCACTCACCTGTTCCCGAGACGCCGCCCGGCTCCATCACGGCTCTTAGTGCCGGTCGCCACATCTCTGCACCGCACCTAAGGGAGAGAAGAAGAGACAAAAGGTGAGCAAGGGAACACAAGAGGAAAGCCGGATTTTCAGCCATATTACTTACCGGCTATTCTTGGTGAGCCATTCCACATCTTGGGTCGGCGCCTCATCTCTGGCAGGTACTGCACCCCGGCCCCTATGGGGAAAGGACAAAAGACATTACTGGGGAATTATAAAGACATTTAGAGGGGTCGCCCTCATCACTGACTCACCTGATTTTACCCCGGCAATTTAACCCCTCAACGCATCGCCTTTGTTCTGCACCTAAAATAAAGGACAGAAAAAGACAACATAAAAGGAATCTCACACTTGAACTTTTGCATCTTCATACTTACGGTGTATCGCTCAGTAAAATCAAGTGGAATTGCCAGCGCCATTCTGAAAACCAGTGAAGTAACTGGACGAACACGTGCCCCTGCACCAGAAGCAGGATGGAGAGTTCATCCTTCCAAACCATAAGGTGAGCTTAAACCGGGGGTTTTGGAGGAAGTCAGAGAAGAATGAAGGGGAAAAGGGGGGAGCAAGCACATTATTCATCAGACAGTTAATCCCCTTTCTCATCTGCAGAAGGATATTCCTAAGGGCCAGACAAGCAAGATTTGTGGGTCCTGTTCAATCGGTGGTCCGAATTCTGCGCATCACGCTTGAAGAGGCCACAGCAACCCAGACCAGACCAGCGCCTCTGTGGGAGCCAGGTGAGCGTTACAATCCAACCACATAAACCTGTTGGAACTGTTGGCAGTGTTCAAAGCATTAAAAGCTTTCCAGACACAACTGCAGGGGAAGATGATCCTAATCCTCATAGACAGCACCACGGCCATGTACTATCTGAACAAACAAGGGGGAACTCATTCTCCAGGGCTGTCCAAACTGTCCCAGAACATTTGGAAGTGGGCTTTCAAACGCAACATGTTCCTGTTATCACAAGATGTTCCAGGGGAAATCAATCTTCTGGCAGACATACTAAGCAGAGTCTTTCCGCTGCCCATGGTGTACGAATGGCGATTACACTGAGACATCATCTCCAACGTTTTCGCAGAATAGGGCTTCCCAGAGATCGATTTGTTTGCTACGCTGGAGAACGCTCAATGCCAAGATTACTCCTCCAGGTACCTCCAGAACCTTTCCAAGGGGAACAGACTCTGGATAACATGGTCAGGGAAATTTGTCTATGCTTTTCCCCCCCGACTCCCCTTTTCAACAAGATTGTGCACTAGATGCACCAGGAACCAGACACGATGATACTGGTGGCCCCCGCGTGGGCCCGCCAACCCTGGTTCCCACATCTGATGGAGATGTCCCTATCTCCTCCAGTCAAACTGTCTTGCCTGTAGAACATGTTGTCGCAAGACAGAGGGGAGATGCTTCACCCATGCCCGCAAACATTGAACTTAGCGGCCTGGCTCCTGAGGTCATAGAGTTTGGGCACCTGCAACTCTATCAGAGATGTATGGACATCTCAGGGAGGCAAAAAAAACGAACACCAGATACTGCTATTCCAGTAAATGGAAACGGTTGGTCATCTGGTGCAATTGAAAGAGCATTAACCCGATTGACTGCTCTCCCGCACACATTCTTTTATACCTAACTCATTTACTTGACTCAGGCATGGTCTTTAACTCCATAAAGGTGCTCTTGGCTGCGCTTTCAGCCTACACTACATCACAACAGAAAGTGTCATGGTGGAAGATACCAGTTATTAAAGCTTTCATGGAGGGAGTGAAGAGAATTCACCCTCCCATTTCTAACCCAGCTTCCGGATGGGACCTAAACGTGGTGTTGACTAGGCCTATGTGGGCTCCTTTCGAGCCCATGCACAAAGCAAGTCTTAAAGACCTCACCTATAAGACTGCATTACCTCCATTAGGAGAGTAAGTGAACTACAAGAGCTCTCAGTCCTAGATCCCTTTGTAACAGTTCCCAAAGATAAGGTGGTTCTGCGCACTCACCCTAGGTTTGCGCCTAAATTCATTTCCAAGGTCCATGTGAACCAGTCCATAGAACTACCAACGTTCTTTCAAAATCCTTCAAGCCTGGGAGAAAGAACCCTGCACACACTGGATGTACGCAGAGCTGTCATGTCTACATGGAAAGAACTCGACCACTTAGAAAGACTAATCAGTTTTTTGTTTCAGTGGCGACAGGAAGAGAAGGAGATGCAGTCTCCAAATCCACTATCTATGCTAAGAGAGATCTGCCCTTCGAGCACATTCCACTCGAGGCACTGGGGCGTTCATAGCATTCATTGCAAATGCTCCCCTTGAATCCATTTGAAAAGTGGCAGCCTGGAGTTCTGTACACACCTTTACAAAACACTATTGCCTAGACACTCATTCTAGGTCTGATTCTCAGGTGGGACAGGCAGTACTAAGACATCTTTTCACTACTGTTTTTTCTCACAACCTACCTCCAACTCCGGGTACTGCTTGCTAGTCTATGCACAGCATGTGATTCTAAGCAGATTAACAAACATCAGAAGACATGTATTACTTACCATAAAAGCATTTCTGATGGTTTTATCTGCTTAGATTCACATGCGCCCACCCTTCCTCCCTGCTCGGATGGAAGGAACATAGATGTTTTACCACTTTTTGTCTTTCTGTACTCACTCACGATAGTCATAAGGCTCCCTCTTCGCTGAAAAAATACAATCGGAGGGACCTCGACCCGTGAGGGATCTTGGGTACACTACACGTCACGTAGGGATAGTGTTACAGGCACGCCCATGTCGACGTCCCCTTTCGATTCTCGAAAGACAAGATGCAATACTCTGCGGTTACCAGTGGATGTCGGACCATATGCACAGCATGTGAATCTAAGCAGAGACAACCTTCAGAAATGCTTTTACGGTAAGTAATGCATGTTTTATTAACTCAAATGTCAGCTCTCTTTCCCCAAGTTCAAGAAAGTTCCACAAAAATCTCAAAATTACCTTTCTCACATTCACGGAAGTACAGTTCCACACAATCCTCGGGGTTACTTTCCCCAAGTTGGAACACAGCTCAAAGGAAAAGTGTCTTGGGGCTTCGTTCTCAAGACAATGCATGCAGCTCCTCAAGTCTCAGGGTTCCCTTCCCCAAGACTTTAATTTAGCCACTTGTACTTGTTTTAGTCTTTTCAAAATGTTGACCACAACTCGAGGTCAACCTGACCCTCCTTTCTGGATTGCATCACCAGTTCACATGCAGTGCTTCTCCTTGGTTTATTTCGCAATGTTTTTGGTTCTCACAATTCAGGGTCTAGGCGCAGTTGTCAGACCACGTGGTCCACCCACCACAGGTCACGCAACCAGGATCCCTAGGCTCTTCAGCCCACGCAGGTTCTTCTACACTTGTCACTGTTTACATAGTCACATTCCCTTAATTTCTCTTTGTTGGCATAACATGTCAACACACCTTTTGCCAGTCTTTGACCTTGCCGTACTGCATTTACTCATGCATTTACTTTGTGGTGGTCTTGTTCATCTTCCACCTTCCTATGGCACTCTATCACACGTGTGCTCTTTTGCATGGGTTGCTTTCACATAGGCACTTTCGCTTTGTCTGTCCTCTCCTATTTGTTTTGCCCATGAAGTTTTACTTAATTCCGTATTCAATAAGCTTAATTGCAAGGTTTCATTCAGTTCGACATTCAACAGATATTAAATATGCTTAATTTCACGTTTCCATTCAGTTCGGTATTCAATATGAATTTGTTATGCTGAATTTCAAGTTTCCCTTTAGTTCAGTATTCAATATGCACTCAATATGGTTCATTTCAAGTTTTTATTCAGTTCAGTACTTCATTACCTATTTGCAGCCCGATAGGAACGCCCGGCTGTCGAGTAGCTTTCCCCGACACTCACCATTCCTCAGCGTTGTTCCTCAGTGGCTCCTGCTGCTTCTTTTCTGCTTCGTAGGTTGGCAGGGCAGATTCTACGAGTCCCGCTCGCACACCAGGCTGTCTTGCACACGCGGGTAACTCTGCTGCCTTTGCACGGACGTGGACGGAGTCCTTCTTTCTCCTGCTCGCTCGCATCTCCCACAGCTGGTTCCTTGACACAGAGGCTCCCACACCTGTGACGGCCCAATGGGCCGACTGCCTTGGGCTGTACAGATTCTCCGGGTTGCTGGCCGGCGTCCTGGCTCCTCCACTGGTAACGCCACAGCTGCCTCCTTCTGAAAAGGGTCCCCTGCTCTCCCACACAGGCCTCCCTGTTGCTCCTTGTGCTGTTGTCTGGCCCTCTCTTTATACACCTGCAACCACTTAACAGGATGCAGGTGTAGCTCCTCAATTGGGTTTGCCAGACTATGATTTAGTGGACGTGCCTGACTCTCACCATACTCTGCCGGCATCTTCTTCGTACCAGAGTGTACCAAAGTGTTAAAATCAAGGTTTCATTTCATTACTCTGTCTCCTCTTCCTCGTCCCAGTGCTTTCAGAGGTTAAATGTGGGGAAATGAAGGTAGTGGTTTTGCAGTAGCCCATAAAGACTGGGGGAGGAGTAGGTTGGTTGTCAATAGGGAAAGGGGAATACCATGTCTCGCCTCTGGGTACCCCACTCCCAATACCCAAGGACCCTCCACCCAGGTGATCCTCCCTCGCTTCTCCACCCCCAGGGTCAGGATCCAAAAGCGGTGGCCTTTCCCTGAGCGCCCCTCAAAGGTAAGTTTCTTCTACAATTTATCGGTCGTCACCATTGTGGTGCTCAGGAGCACAAACGACAGAGCCCGCAGGAGGACACAAGGATGGGGAAGGTTGAGCAAGGCGGCCCTCGAGCAAGCAGAAAAAGGCAATCCGGTGCCACCCAAGAGGGACACCCACAGACTTTGCTCATTCCACCATACAGCCGGACACGGGGACAGCACAGCAGGCCTCCAATCAGGGAATGACAAGACTCCACAGGCAAAGAATGGCCTCCCAGGCTGTCAGCACTACACCTGCAGAGATCCCGCTGGCTATGCTCAAGTCCTATGGGGCCACGCAGCGGGAGTCAGCTGCCAACATGATCAGGAGTGAAGTCATCAGACCGCTGGATGCAGGCGCAGCAAGCCAGAGGTCTTAAGGATGCACAGCCCCCAAGCTACCACCACTGTGCTACTGCTGAGCAATCACGGGCCCCGGGGGCCACCTGCTGGACTAGAAGGGCTGCCACCTGGTGGGAGTGAGGGGGTTCAACAAGTGCCTAACACCAGCAGAAAAGCACCAGCTGGGGGCCATTGGCACCCCCGGACTGCAGGATTAAGCAGCTGGCGTGGCTCCCAACTTCCACCACTAGCCACTCACAGGATGTTGCAGTGTCTGGGACTACCCTAGCACTCCGCTCCGGGACCCAACTCTGCTGGCCCAGCTCCATTTGTTAATGGAGGGGGTTTCAGCAGGCACCACACACTAGCAGGAATACATCGGCTGGGGCTACCAGCGACCCTGGACCACAGGATTGAGCGGCTGGTGTGCTCCCAAGTGTTGGCGCCAGCCCCTCACAGGATGTTGCAGCGTCCGGCAAGCCCTGCCATCCATCACTGCAGCCCAGCTCCACCTATCAACGGAGTAGGAGGCTCACCCCAGGAGCCCACTTGTCACCAAACTGGAGAAAACGGCAGCACAGAGGGACGTCTCCCTGCCGATTGCCACAGGTCCAGGGCCAACCGCCAGCCACGCTGCCAAGGCTGTGCCAGCACCCCTGCCAAGGCTGGGCCTCCTCTGCGCTGAGACCACCTCACTGTGCAGCCCTGCAGCACTCTGCCACCCCACCAGGCAGCCGGGCTGGGCCAATGCCAACAAACAAGCACACCGGCCAGAATCAATGTTGCAACCCTCCTGCGGACCACCACTGCTCCCAGGAGACAATGGCAGAAACCCATCCAACTACTTCAGCTGCAGCTTCAGCCCTCTTCCGTGGCCTGTCACCCAGACACGCCCCCACCCCCTCCACCCCCTGGGCCGAGTGCTGCCTCCTCACCGGCAGACCTGTCACCTCCACGCCAGCGAATTTGCCACCAGACGGGTCTACGTGCCTTTAGTCCCCCACTGGCTTCTGCATACACCAACGGGCCTCCCGGGTGCCGCAGTAAAACAGGATTTATGTGAGCCGACAAGTCCCCCATTCCTGAACAGGCTCTGTAGCGCAACCCCATGGACTGCAAGGTTGATCTTTTCTCTCAAAAGAAGTAAATCAGTCCTGTCTTTAGAGATATGGCAAGTTATTAATAAAAGTAAGTCCTCAGATCATCAGGTCCTTTTCTTGTGTGGATTTTAAGCTGTGTAATTGTCTTGTGGTCCTCCTCGGATATTATCAGTTGGTTCAAACCCACCTGACCAGTGTGCAAACAAACTGTCCTCTTGTTGGCCGACTCCTTTTGTAGACTGTGTAACCATTTTTTTAATGAGTCATGTGACAAAGAGATACATTTTCAGTTTTCTTCCCAAGAGACCTCTTAAATTACCTAAGTGGGGCAGTATGATCACTCTGGCCCGCCTTTCCTCCAGATGACTGTCTGTCACCCTTTTTTCCTCCCTCTTTTCTCTGTATCCTTGTCTCCACTCTTCTCTGCCCTCCTTTCTCTGTGTCTCTCTCCCTCTCCCCCTCTTTCTCTCTCCTGCTCCATCCTGGTCTTATTTGCTTCACCCTAGATCTCACACCTCCCAGATTATCCCTTCTGCTTTTCCACTTCACCCTCCTAGCTATCATTTCTTGCTCTGCTTTCTCCTCTCTGCCTTTACTCAAAGCTTCCTTATAGCTCCACCTGTTCAACCCTCCTATCTTCACTCCCCAATAACTATCCTGATCTAACCTCTCACTCACTCTCACTCACTCTCGCACTCTCTCTCTCTCCCTCTCTCCCCCACCCACCCTCTCTCTCTCTCTCTCTCTCTCTCTCTCTCTCTCTCTCTCTCACTCACATGCAAACAGACAAACGGGTACCAAACTCTAACTCTACACCTTACTTTCACTCTCTCCAACAAGTCTCGCATTCTCCTCCAAGTTCTCCTCCACCTGATACACTCTCCTTTCTTGTCTCTTGGTCCTCTACTGTGGAAGTTGGGGCTTAAAAAGGGTTATGGGAGTGTTCCCAGGTCTCACCTATACATGTATATTTCCTTGCCAGTTCCTGCTTTGCTGCCGTTGCCCCATTGTATACAAGCTTGGGTATGTGGGCTAGCTTTCTGCTCTGGAATTCAGCTCTTAAATGGAGAAGTCGATTCCCTTTCCCTTAGTGTAACCATTAATTTGCTCCTTGTCCAGGTTAGGTTTTGTCTGTTGTTTTTCATATTTGCTTCTTAATTGTGCTGCTTTTCTGGATCCACAGTCCATCCTATGAGTCAGAAGCATTTGTTGACTGCTGGTGGTAGTAGTAGTATTTTGTGCTGAGATCTCTTGCTCGCACTCGGTCTCTCTCTCACTCTCATACAACCAGCCAACTAGGATTTTAGCCAGTAGGTTGTTCTGGTCCCAAGCCTCTGGCGAAGTATTACAGGATACAACCAAGACCTGGCCAGGAAAGAGGCTGATGGGCATCAGGTCAGAGAAAGAGGCACTAATGTGCATACAAAGCTCTAGGCATGCTGGGGACGGGGGTCCCCATAAACTCCCCCACAGTACTTCTTGGGTAGGTCTAACTTTGGTGTTGTCCATTTAGGTCGCCAACCCAATTTGAGTCCTTGGACATCCCCCCTAACCGCTCTTGACAGGGTCATACCCATGATCCTGCCGTATCTAAGACCAGGAACATGTTTTCAGACTCTCCCAATTTGACCTTCTCGCCCCCCACCTTGGTCCCATTCTCCACTCTTTTGAGGGACCTTTGACAATGTATAGTGCCCGACGTATTACAGCAGGGAGCAAAAATTCAAGTTGCAAGTTACTAGCTAGCCATAAAAAAGTCACTCACCAGCACAATTCTATACATACAGATAGCACACTATTTCTTACTCGCCAATAATCAAATATCACTAGCCATTCGCTAGTGGTGAATTAAAGTGTTGCACCCTATTATACAGTAGTCATTAAATCCCTTGGTAGAATTAAGGGGTCCTCCCTCGGCTATATTAATCAATAAGGTTTTAAGCTGCCCTCTCACCTTTTGTTAGCTGTAAGTAAAGTGACATTGAGCTTTAAGCCTTGGCTCCTCTCTTGATTGTGCCGCAGTCAACCCTGGAGTCTTCTGCTCGCTACTGCCAATTAAGTAAGCCTGCTAATTTCCATGACTTTCAGAGAATCCCATACAACATCAAAAGGGGTACTGTGCTCAGCAGTTAGAGCAAAATATTCATAAATTGCAAGAGCAATTATCTTAATGTGAACTGCTTCCCTGAGAATATAAACCCAAGTTGCCATGACCCTCTTGTCTTCATTTTCTTCCCTAAATCAAGCTACATTCAAACTGGACTGTGATGTGAAATTGAGATCAGACATATGCTGGACAAAGATACCTTCCTCATCTAGGTCGGCCGAGAATGACTTATGGAGATGATTGAAAAAAAGAAAGTGTACTCCTTTGGGTGTTATATGTGCCAGGCATCGACAAAGGCCACAATCAGTTGGTTCTTCAGCTTAGTGTGAGCAGCCCCATCACTTACAACATGTTTCTTTTGGACCAGTGCTTTTCACAGCATTTGTTATTATTGAAATCTCCTGCAGATGTAATCTCCCCTTCCCCAAAATCTTCCAAGATCTTTAAAAAGTGATTTAATAACCACTCCAGATTCTGGTGTGGGTCATAAACTAATGATTTGGTGGTCATAGACCTTGAATTTAACGCTTTAGTTCTAGGATGCGCCTCTTAACCTGAATAGGGGCACAAGGCTGGAGCAGTGTTGCAGCTTCCCCCTCTCTTAGCAGTGTTTCCAGCTTTAAACTGAAGAGGAAAATGCCCACACTGCAGATTATGTGTTTCCCTAACTCTGAGCTGGGTCTCCTGCAGACATACCACCCCAGGATTTTCCCCTTCTGTGCTCAGTCAAGAGGTCTACCGATTTGTTGAGGGAAATCGGGATCCCGGATGTTCAGTGACCAGATCAGAACCATTATACCGAACATGGATATCTGCCATGGGCCTGGTCTGCCACCCAAGCATCTGCCAAATTTATATCAACTTAAGCTCTGTCTCAATTATGCACTGAACAATAAATGTTGAAGCTGTAACACCCCTCGCCCCACCAGAAAGCACACCAGCATCTCGTGCTGCACCCCTCCGAAAGCTGCATGCACAAGAAGCAGAACTGAAACCACTGAGAGAGTCCTTCACAACCTCTCATGTATGGGTCTTGATGCCCAATCTCCATGTAAATTGAGTCTCATCTATACCCCACCACCAGGTAAAAGGCAAGCTCTATAAGAGGAGCAAATGCACACCCCTGCATATTGACACACTGAACATCCAGTGTTCCATAAAGAAAGAACCATGAAAGTAAAAGCTGACCGAATAAGCACCCCATAATGCGTATGATAGCCCAAACTAAAAGCTTAACTCAATAAACAAAAGGCTCTTCAACAAGTTGGCAGTGTGCACAGCACTTCCACCGACTCCCCGATCTGCGCCTCCCTCTGGTTTTCTACCCTGGGGATGGTTTCTGGTGTGCACAGTCTTTATTTGATGCATGTTGTTCTGAGCCATTTGATGAGTTAGCCTGTGCATCCTGCTCCATGAGACCCAGCTGCTGCATGATGTCCTACTGAGTTCACATATAACTCTTAAGTCCTCCATGCAAATCTTCAAGGCAAAGTGAAAGAGCAACCTGTCCTGTTGCACTGCTCCACCAGAACCTCTGTTATGGGTGTACCCCCTTTCATAATTTCAAGAGTACCCAGTGTAATCTCTGGATACAGCTGCACCTAATTGTTCAAGTAGCCAATGCCTCAATCTTTCTTTGCTACTGCCCTATCCTTCTTTTTAAAGGAAAAATCACATAATTTTACAAAGATGTTTCTCTGTGTCACTTTCGGGTCATGTCTCCTGTACACTATATGGTCTCTATCCTGACCCAGATCCATGGAAATCAGTTCTTGCATGCAGGTCTGGTTATCGTTGCCCTATTTCAGGGTGCTTGTCACTCATATTGTCCCTACTATAGTGGTTTGCAGAGCTTCACGCTTGTGCTGTGGCGTCTGCGTTGTCAATCGGATATGGTCGAGGTCCACAAGCTGTGGCAAGTTGCTCTAATTCCTCATCTTTGTGTGGGGGGCGGCGTGAGCTACCAGAGAGAGTGGGAGGATGAAGAGGAATCCCACTTGCTTGCTGTACATCCAGGAGATGCTGTTAACTCTTCCCCAAGGAAACCCTTGAGGCTAATGATAATGATTATAATGATATGTACCACAATGTATTGCCTTTATTTCAAGCTGCTACAGATATAGAACCACTAACTTTCAACAGAGTGAGGAGCTCTAAGAACAGGTCATTGGCATTTAGGAAACCTGCAGAAGAAAAGGGGCACTGGATTGATCCAAAGACCTGTGTGCCTTTGCGTATATGGTTGCATCGCAGAGTGCAGATGGGAGAGCCCATGGAATACTGAAATCCTGCTTGCTGTGAGAGACCCACATCCAAGATGTTGCCGCATGCCACAGGCTCTTTTAAAGACTTGCTATCTAGATGTAAATTCCAGGTAAGCCACCAAATAATGTACCTTAACTAATATCGGAATAAATGCATTTAAAGGTGCTCAAGTGAATAACCAATTATGAGAGAGAATTTAAAAAGCATGGGAATTAATAACCAATTAAAGATTGAGGAATGAATAAAAGGGCTGGGGAAAGAGAGGTCTTAGATAATCCTGTTGCAAGCAGTCCTGCAGAACACTCCTCCCAGCACATGGGAAGAGTACTGAGCAGGTTTGTGTTCCTCACATACAACTCGCTGAAGACCGAAGCTCATGCTGCATGATCAATGTCTGGTGCATCCCTACCTCTATCCATGCCTGTTAGAGTGTCAGGAAGCTACAACTGCTCAAGCTATCATCTTATCCAGGACCCAGGCAATAGTTCCTTCTTTGTCAATGATTGGAATTTCATTCTCTCAAGGTCCTCTAGGAACTGAGACTCGAAGTTCCAGCATACAGCTTTGTTTCTTGTGCTTACTTTCTTAATGGCTTGCATATTATTTGCATTCTATTTCTCCCACGGATTCATCAACTTAAAAATATCTTCCCTTTTCACCTGTCACTGGTGCCCATGACACCATGGGCATATATGGAGCCGGCTGTGCCCACTGCTGCCAGTTCTTTTTTTTTTTTTACATGCTCAGAGCACTGCTTGAGGAACACCATGCTTAAAGGTGTCCCTGCATCAGGTCACCCCCAAGACTCAGACTTTAAAACCTGCAAGGAATTGAAGAAGTAGATGTTGGTGTTAGATCCACAGCAGGCTGTGTTTGGTGTGGTCTGGGACCGTATCACGAAACAGAGTGCAGCTCTGCAGACCCAGCCTCCTCCAGATCCTTGGCTCCCCCAGCAATTTTGAGAAATGTTTTGCCCAGTCGGACAGGAAGAAGAACAGGGGCAAGATAATCGGGCTAACAGCTTGTAATCCTCCAAGTATCATTCTTTTCCTTCCTTCTCCGACACTTCAACTCCCTGGCTCAAGTATCTGAGGAATCACCACTTTCCTTACCAGGCACCTTTCCCCACTGCTTTTTCTACACTGAAGCAATGGGCAGAATTCATTCAGAAGATGATTGACGTTCTTGCCAAAGCCCCAACGGTTCTCTGTTCACCGACTGCGCCAACCCCCCATCCCCCATGCTGTACTGTTCAGACTTCTAGCTCAGCAGCCTCTGTGCTGAGCCACAACTAGTCAACAACTTATAGTGCTTTACACTCAGAAATGCATTCCAGTTTTCAGGAACTAGACATGGTCTGGCCACATATTGTCACATTTCTTACGAGGAATGAGTCTCAGTACCTTTTGGCCTCAAAGCCTTGAAAGAGGGTGAAGTAGGGGACTTTCCAAAGAATTTTATGGCAAGGATGAGGAGCTGGTTGACTTGGCCACCGATATGAAATAGGCCAGTGATCTATACACAACTTTTGAGGCAGATTTTATGCAAGCAGTCTCCTTTGGTTTTGAGACTGTTCCTTTCCAACGTACCGTTGCAAATGCTTTGGGATCCCTGGGTATTGCAGCCCTTAAATTGCATAAAAGCAGCATGACATCATGGACATTCTGGGTTGAGGTCCACCCAAAGGGACCCTGCTCACCCTCAACTCTGCTCTCCCGCCACCCATAAATGTTTGAGAGAGAAGCCTGCTTCGTCTCTAACCTTCGACAAAGGTTTGGCTACGGCCAGCATCTTCAGATCCTGTGTTCTTGTCTGTTGACCCGACGCTCCGGATATTCGGGTGTTTCAAGCTTCCACTGCCAGTGCCAAGGGCTATTCCTTTCCTTGCCTCCCATTGGCCAGCGAATGCAAAAAAAGTGATGCCCTCAGTTAGAATATGTTTCCCTTGGGTAGTCTTATGAACTGCATATGCAAGTCCCACACTCCTCTGGATATAGTCAAGGAGGCAGCTTCCCATCACCCCCTCCCTCCCCAAAGAAACAGTCCATTTTCTGAACAATTTTCAGAAGGCAAGTGGTCAAACAAGCTAAATTTACAGACTCGCTGGGACATGTGTGGCTAGACAGCACAAGTAAAGTGGTATGGAGGCACTGGTGGATGTGAACTTATGGATTCGCTCTTGACAAATCTTTGACATTCCATGCGTGAAGCACATTTGTATGTGGGGTATCCCCAAAACTACCGTTCTATCCCCTCTAGCCTACTACCCTTCATATTCCTGATTTCGTTAGCCCTTAACCTGCAACACCAAATAAAAATACTGCAATATAATGCTGTGAAATGTCCTCTGGGCAAAGGGCTGTAGTGGCGTGGGGGATACCACTCCAGACATCCGAACAAAGGTTTTAAATTTGATCTTTTAATCGGGGCAACCGTCCCTGCTCCAAGGCAGATTACTCCTTGGAGAGGTTCAAGGCCAGTCGAGCAACCTTTAACATCGTTTTTGTGGGGCCACTACTTTTGCCGACCTAGATAGGCACCTATGTAGGCACCTATGTTAGAAGCAGAGGCGATACATGCCTCTATCTTAAGGGTAAGGGCAAAGGTGCACCTGATTGTAAGCTCGCCTCCATGTTCCCTTTCTCAGACCCATTCCTCTGTAATTTGCCATTCCGACCAATGGGCGAGGGGGAGAAGCCGTCCCTGTTTTTTTCCAGAATGGATACATACCAATTCTCGTGCCTGTGCTTTCCCAGTCGTTTTGTAGGGTTACTGCCTTCCTTTCCTCCAATGCCCCCCCCCCCAACAATCCTCCTCCCCCTTGTCCCTCCAGCCCTGCTGAAGGAAGTTGCTTAACTCCTGGAAAATTCACCAGAGAGCTGTGACCTGTATTGGGAAGGGGTGGCGGTACTACTATTTCCTGGTGCCAAAAGAGAAATTCTCCTTCACCTCCTGCCCTCCTTTCCTTTGACCTGTTCTGACCCTCATCTCCGTCACAGCCTTCATATGTTTCAGCTATTTGCTGCTGGGAAACAAGTGCTATGATTGGTGCTTGCTGTTGTGAACTACAAAGTTCTCAGCTGTCTTTGATCTGCAACCTGTATCCGTCATAGAGGCCATAGCCAGTCATCTAGGAAATGCTGGTCACCCCAAGCAGACCCCACGCTCTGTTTTCCTTCCACTCACTGACAGGCTCCCTCTTTAACTTTGAAGCTTGGGCCATCCTTTGTGTATCTCCTCTGAGTTTTACTTCAATTAACAGATGCTGGCAGCTGGCTCCCAAGGTCACCCCTGACCCAACATCCAGCCTCTGACATGGGACTTGGTCATACAACCTTAGCCTTGGGTTATGCTCGTTACAGACTCCTCCTGGAAGGGATCATGGTTATTTTTCAGCAAGGGGCTTTCCGCAGGACATGACTCAATGTACACTGTTCTCATTCACCTCACCTCTTTCCCTCCTTGGGCAGGTCTTTGAGCCTTTCCGGCTACTCTGCGTCCTATCCTTACCAATACCTCCAGCTTACCCCACTTTTTTCGGCACTTAGCATCCACATATCTGTTTTCCACTCCCCTCTCATGGCCTGTGTGATTATCTCTTGGTGCACGGGTGTCTCTCTTTCTGGTACTGCCTTTCATGTTGGCCACTCCAGTGCACTGTGTGCCATGGTGTCCCTCTTCTCATGGTCTTTCTACCCGTTCCTTCTGACCATCAGCCCGCCTGCTTCCATAATACACCATACTGATGTGAAAAGTCTGCACAAACTTTTCCATGTGTCCACAGAAAGATGACCTGCTCTCCCTTGAAGGTGCTCGGGCGACCACTTGGGCGACTTTACAGTGAGCCACTTTTGGACTCCAGCAGAGTGAAAAGAGCACAGCAACCTCCTGAAACGTTGGGCTATCAGATGAGCATTTGTGACCTCTATGCCATCAATGCAAGGCAGATTTGTCCTCATTGCCTCCTTTTGTAGATCTATGGTATTGTGATTTGCTAAAAGGTGAACATTCTTTTGCATATAAGTTAGATGTATTTGGTTCCTTGTGCTGGCAAATTAATGATAAAAATCCCAGATTTCTGACCGAACAATGTTTGTTAAATACTTATGATTGTTATGAATTGCAATGGATCCACCTTTATTTCTGTACTTTAGCCTGGCATGTAGTTTATTGTAGCATTTGAGGCTGCAGCTGACTTATGACAGTCAAAATCTGTTGGGGTGGCCAAATTATTGATTTTGAGTTTTGGGGAAAAAGGGGAGAAAGTGGCATCTTCTTTTAGTTGCCATGTTAGTTTAGGCGTGCCCACCCAGCCAGACAGCATCCCGTCTTTCACTGAAATATTTCCAGGAATATATGCATTTGCAACCTCTTTAAAGTTATTTCAAGCTAATTATTGTTTGACTGACATTCCAAAAAATGTCAAGTTTATAGTTTTTAATTAAAGTGCAGGAACATTTAAGAATACCCATTTGGACAGCATCAGTTATTATTCTATGTGTGAAAGCCAGAAAGAGATGAACACCAATATACCTGATTTTGCTTGGACCATGTATCCAGGAGACGTTTTAGTTTAGGTTAACTAGCTGTTATCGATTTGTTCTTTTTGCTCATCAGGTGCTGTTCCTGATATTATGACAATTTCTAGATTGGTCACACGTGCAGAAAGGATTCTTTTTATGGTCGGGATCTGAACATCAAACTTCCATTTTCTTTTTAGCAGCACAAAGCACTTTACAACGCTGCAATGAGTCCCCATGAGTTTTCTCAAGTGGGGGGAAGTTGGGGATAAACAAGGGAAATCAACGCAGAAGGCACTGGACAGCCACAGAGGTGCAGACCCGCTGGATTGATCAGGTGTGTCTTCATTGTAGTGAGAAACACAGATGGATGACTCTTCCTTGCAAGAACCGCTTGATGTGGTGGTGAGGAAGGCCATAGTGATGTGACTGTCTCAGGGCCATGGTTGGTGATTATGTGGAATATGTGCAAAGAAATATATTATTCTCCAGCATGGGGTCTGGCATGGATTCGCATGCTCATGAATATTTCCCGTCGTCAGGCTGGGAATCCTCGGTAAAGAAAAAACCAGTATCAGTTTCGTTTCTGATCTGTCTTTCGTAGTAGTAACCAATCACTGATCTCTGCATCATACTGACCACAGCCAATGGCTGCCCTCTACCTAAGCCCCGCCTCTGGCAGCCATCTTCAGATTTTTACCGCACGTTCAAGTTTTGGGATCCTCGTGCTATTGCTCTCGAGCGTTAGTGCTATTTTTTCATGTTTTTTTCTCAAAAACTTCGATTTTTCGGTCAAAAGAGCCTCAAGCTCCACCGTTTCTTCATCCGATCAACGGGGACCCGTGTCGGATTTGTCTACGCCCCTCAAGGGTGAAGATTTCGTCGAGCCACGCTTTTGGAGGATTCCAGAAGTTTCTCAGGCCCATCTCGGACATGGCCCAGGAGAAGGGAAGCTCGACGCCCGGAAAGCTGTTCAGGGTCTGCCCTGGATGCCAGCTTCAGAATGTCTTTAAGGAGGACGAACACTCCTTTTGTCTGTTCTGCCTACATGAGGACAAGACGCACGTGGAGAAGGACTGTGTGTTTTGCGGCAATATGTCGGAGCGGACCATGAAGGACCGCCATCAACGTCTCGCCAACTGGCTGGAAGGGAAGAGCCCGTCAGGCGAGAGGAAGAAGAAGAAATCCGAGCGGTCTTCTAAGACCTTTGAGGACTCCCCGGCGACGGGGGTCCAACACAAGGCCAAGCACCGTGAGTCCTCTGGCACCGGGAGCGCCGAACGGTCAGGCTCTACGGGCGCCAGGCAGGGCGCACCCTCCCCGGCACCATCAACCATGAGCCAACGCTCTGGTTCGGGTAAGAGGAATGCCGAGCACCCGGCAAAGCTCCTGGAGAGGCCCCGGTCGAGCTCGAAGGCCCCATCGGAGGGAGAGCGAGGCAGTGACCCTCCCCCCAAGGAGAAGGCGGTGAGCGCACCTAAGGTGGTGAAAGCCTTAATCCATCCGGCCAAGGCCTCTATCGAGACAATCGCGGCGGCCCTGGCTCAGCCTGTGGAGGCTACACCAGTGGTGGCGACCTCAGGGCTCAGAGTCTCCCTGCCACCGCGGAGGGAGTCCTCGTTTATGCCCATCGACAGGACCCCCGTGAAACCTCCGATGGAGAAGAAAAAGGGGGGGCAGGGGGTCGTCGTGGATTCGGCCTCAACCTCTGAGGAAGAGCTGATCGAAGTCTTAAGCCACGGCGTTGGCGTGGAAGAAGACCAGCCCGTCGGGAGGGACCCCGACGTGGGAGACGACGATAACATCGAGGGTGCCGACGGGGCCCCTGACCGCCCGTCGGAATCCCCTCAACCAGTGCCGAAGACAACTCGGCGGCCATTTTGTTGGCTATACAGTCCTTATGCTCGGAGATAAGGACGAGACTGTCGTTACCACCAGCGGAGGAACCGCTCCCGACGGGGGACCCGGAGCCAGGCCCTTCTGGGAGCCCTCCCCCTAAGAGAAGAAGGATTCATCCTCCACCTCCTTTTCAACCATCGTGCCCTGTTCAGCCCTCCTCCCCGTCCACGACTTGTGGGGATGATACGGGGACTGACACGGCCGCGACGGGTACGGACAATGAGGTTTACGACGAGGATCTGCCGTCGTCACCTCCCACCCGGGCTTCCCCGCCCGACGAGATTGGATCGTTTCACTCCATGATCGCCAGGGCATCCGAGCTTTTCCACCTCTGCCTGGAAGAGAAGAAGAAGGAAGAAAGCGGGGGGGGGGGGGGGGTGCGGCCTCTACGTCGACCTCCCCGCCGGACGGCGAGGGAAAGAAATTGGATACGATGGGACCCAGGGTCATCTCGTCTGCAGCGACAACGATTAAGGCGGCCAACGCCTTGGACAGGGAGTTGTGGTACAAACTGGCCCCCCTGCTGGACTTCCTACCGGACGACAAGAGGGCGGATGCCCTAGAGATCTTGCAGGAAGGAGAGGTGGCGTCGGACCATGCCATTACGATTGCGACGGACATCGTTGACACCGGATTTCGCCAGTTGGGCAACGGCGTGTGCCTTAGGCGGCGTGGATGGCTCAAGGCTACTGACTTCCGTCAGGACGTGCAGACCAGAGTCTTGGACATGCCGTTCGACGGAAACAACTTGTTTGGGAAAACAGTGGACGATTCCCTTCAAGCCATCAAGGCAGACACGGAGATGGCCCGGGCTCTTGGGGTTCTCCAGCAACGGCAGCCGCCCTTTCGGAGCGGCAGAGGCAAACAGGGTGCCTCCAAAGGTTCCGGCGGCGGATTTTCCACCTACCGTCAAGCGGCCCGTTCGTCGTCGCAGGAAGCTTACAGGGGACGAGGCAAGACAGGCGGACCCCACCGTCGTCGCCAAGGAGGTGAAGGCGGCAAAGCCTTGTCGAAGCAGGACTGAACCGGCCGTGGGGTCGGGCCCCCACCGAAGCACCCCGGTGGGAGGCCGGCTGGCGAGCTTCGTCAGCGTGTGGGAGTCCATCTCCACCGACCGTTGGGTGCTGGACGCCCTAGCACAGGGTCACGCGCTCGAGTTTCTAAAGAGGTGCCCGCGCGTACCCCCTGTGGCCAGGAAAGGACATCACGTCCCTCAACTTCTCTTGGAGGTAAAGGCGATGCTCAGGAAGGGCGCCATCGAGCTCGTCCCAAAGAGGCTTCGGGGCTCCGGAGTTTAATCAAGATACTTCCTCGTGAAGAAGAAGACGGGAGGATGGCGTCCCATCCTGGACCTACAACGACTGAACAAATTCATCAAGGCACAGAAGTTCCGGATGGTCACCCTCCAACACGTCCTGGGTCAGCTGGAGGAGCGCGATTTCCTGTCGTTGGATTTGGAGGATGCCTACTTCCATATTCCCATCCTAAAGGGACACCGAAAGTTTCTCAGGTTCGTAGTCCAAAGACGTCACTATCAGTTCAGAGCCCTTCCCTTCGGACTGAGGTCGGCACCCAGGGTGTTCACCAAGTGCCTCACACCGGTGGCGGCGCAGCTGCACCGAGAGGGGATCCACGTCTACCCCTACCTGGACGACTGGCTCATCCGAGTGAAGACGAAGGAGCTCGCCGTGGAGCACACAGCAAGGACCGTCCAACTTCTCACGGACCTGGGATTCTCCATAAACTATGACAAGTCCCACCTGGTGCCCGCGCAAGACGCACTGTTTCTGGGAGCGAAGCTCGACACAGTGTCGCTTCTGGCCTATCCATCGGAGGAAAGGACGAGGGCCATTCTGGGCAAGGTGCAGCGGATGCTGGTTGCGGACGCAGCCAGAGTGAGGCCCATCAAGTCCCTCCTCGGAATGATGTCTTCTTGCATTTACCTCATCCCCCTGTGCAGGCTCCGGATGCGCCCGTTGCAGGAGTTCCTGGACGCGCGCTGGATCCAGGCGACGGGCAGCTTCGAGGAGAGGATCACACTCGACGAGAGTTTCCGACGAGCGATCCGGTGGTGGGGCACCCGCGCGCATCTGACGGCGGGCATGGACTTCCAGACCCCCGGCCACCAGGAGACAGTGACCACGGATGACTCCCTGGAAGGGTGGGGAGCGCACACCGAAAATCTGCACGCGAGAGGCCTTTGGCTCCCGACGGAGAAGTCCCTCCATATCAATGTCCTGGAGCTCCGTGCAGTGTTTTGGGCCCTCAGGTCCTTCCTTCCGTCCCTCAAGGGCAAGGTGGTGAGGATCTTCACCGACAACACCACCACCATGTTCTACATCAGGAACCGGGCGGAACCAGGTCCCCAGCCCTGTCCAGGGAGGCGCAGGATCTGTGGCATTGGGCCGTCGCCCAAGGGATGTTTCTGGTGCCGTTTCATCTGGCAGGGATAAAAAACACCATCGCCGACTCACTCAGCAGGGAGCTGCGCTCTTGCCACGAGTGGGAGCTACGACAGGATCTAGTGGACCGCCTCTTCCGACGGTGGGGCACACCCCAGATCGATCTGTTTGCGACGGCGACAAACTCCAAATGCCGGAGGTTCGCCAGCAGGTTTCCCCAGCCGAGGAGCATGGGCGATACGCGTTCCCTCCATTGCCATTGCTGATCCGGCTCATCAACCAGCTCAAGAGGTCACAGTGCAGGATGATCCTCGTCGCACCTGTGTGGCCGAGGCAGATATGGTTCCCGGAACTTCTGGACTTGTCAGCGTCCCCGTCAATCAAGCTGCCAGTGGACGCGGATCTTCTCTCCAGGGAAGGAGGCGCCATCCTCCATCACGACCCGAAGTCGCTGAACTTGCAGGCCTGGCTCCTGCAGCGTTAGAGTTTGGAGGATACGACATACTGGCCGACTGCAGAGAGTTTCTTGCAAAGGCCAGGGCGTCCTCAACTCTTAAATGCTATGGCCACAAATGGAAGAGGTTCTCTGTCTGGTGCCACGCACAGAAGATTAACCCTCTACGGATTACGGCTCCCCAAGTACTGCCGTACCTACTGACGCTGGCCAAGGCTGGACTGGCGCACGCGTCCATCAAGATTCATCCTGCTGCGATCTCCCGATACACCAGAACCACGGGGCGGACGTCCTTGTGGTCTCATCGTCTGGTGAAAGAGTTCATGAAGGGACTGTTCAGATCGTTCCCGCCGGTGAAGGCTCCGGCCCCGGCGTGGGAGCTCAACGTGGTGCTGACCAAGCTCATGGGACCTCCGTTCGAGCCTCTGCACTCGGCTCCGTTGAAGTTCTTGTCGTGGAAAACGGCGTTTCTTGTGGCCATCACCTCCGCACGACGGGTGGGAGAGATCCAGGCCCTTTCCTGCAAGGCCCCGTACTTGACTTTTCACGAAACGAGGGTAGTGCTCAGGACGCACCCCTCCTTCATGCCCAAGGTGCCGTTGGACTTCCACCTCAACGAACCCTTGGTGTTGCCTGTTTTCTTCCCGTCGCCTTCGTCGCCGGCTGAAAGGACTTTGCACTCGCTGGATGTGGCTGGAGCGCTGAAGTTCTACGTGGACCGCACAAAGTGTTTTCAGAAGACGTCACAACTCTTTGTGAACTTTGGACCTGTCAATCAGGGGAAGGCTCTCTCGAAGGCTTCCATTTCCAGATGGCTCTCCGGCTGTATCATGTACTGTCATCGGTTGGCAAACCGACCGCTGCCTGGCCGTCCGAGAGCCCATTCCACCAGAGCGGTCGCAGCTACCACGGCGTTCCTATCTGGTGTGCCCTTGCTGGACATCTGCAGGGCTGCTACGTGGAGGTCGACGCACACCTTCATGAAATTCTACTGCGTCGATCGGGATTCCAGGGAGGAGTCCAGGGTCGGCCAAGCAGTGCTGCGCAACCTGTTCGCCTAAGGTGAGCCTGGTGAGGAGGTAAGATTTGCTTAATGTTGAGTTTGATGTAATGCTTAATATTGAGCCTTTGCCACCTCCCGTGGTTGTGCTTGTGTGTACTGCTATGTATTCTTTATTCATGAGCATGTGAGTCCATGCCAGACCCCATGCTGGAGAAGGAACAAGTTACTTACCTGTAACTGTTGTTCTCCAGCATGGGTCTGGCATGGATTCACATGCGAACCCTCCCGCCTACCCCTCTGCGGCTCTTCACTTGGTCATACTGCCACTTCACGTGCTACCAAATCTGAAGATGGCTGCCAGAGGCGGGGCTTAGGTAGAGGGCAGTCATTGTCTGTGGTCAGTATGACGCAGAGATCAGTGATTGGTTACTACTACGAAAGACAGATCAGAAACTAAACTGATACTGGTTTTTTCTTTACCGAGGATTCCCAGCCTGACGACGGGGAATATTCATGAGCATGTGAATCCATACCAGACCCATGCTGGAGAACAACAGTTACAGGTAAGTAACTTGTTCCTTCGAGTTTACCACACTTTTTATTCAGCAGTACTATTGGATTCTCATTGGTGCCGGATATTGAAGCAAGATTTTTACTGTAATTCTATTTTCAACAACTCTGACTGTTTTGCAGAAGTGTGTGTCTGTTTTACTGCTCTTATTTCTTGCATCGGTAACCAGGTATGTGATATTTCATTGTGAGGCATGTTTATAGGGTACTAGTGTTTTTACCAAAAACACTTCCTAGCAATAAATATGTGGTGAAAATGCTTCGGCAAAATGACTGGATGCTTTTTTATTGTTGCAGACTGGTGAAATAGTGTTGATTTTTTTTATTTCACCTGCCCAACACCCGTAGGATCACCTGTCGTACATGGTAAGGGCTGTTCTACTTTGGAATGTGAGTGCAGTTTGAGTAGTTCATAGAAGACTTGGGTTTTATAAGGTGACTTGGATCCACAAAGGTCGAATGGCAACCTTTTCTCAAGTGGAGAAGTTCTGTCTGTCGCATAGGAGATTTGCATCGCAGTGTCATGAAACCGGTTCCAGGACAACTTGTCCAAACATTGTGTGAGGAGCCAGGAATGAGACACAGACACAGAGAGCTCATAGTTTTGGCTATAAACTTTTTTTCAAATATAAAAAGGGTTTGGAAAATGTCTCGCTGTCCAATGTATTTTCCTACCTCAACCAAAAACCAACCTCTGTCAATGTCAAGATGTCCAAACCAAAAATGTTCTGTGTCCGAAATACTATTCTGGCCCTCATATTCTAAAATTAAATCTAAGGTGAAAAGGGTTATGTTTTTGGCCTTGAAAATGCCAAATAGTTAAAAAGAGAAGGTTTAACTCCAACACAAAAGTTCTCAGTGATAAAGTTCACAGTTATAGAGGGTTGCTCTCTTCCTCTTGTTTTCTCTTCCAGACACGTTAAACTCCTATGGGGTTAAGTCTTAATTGGAATTCTCTAATCAACAACAAAAAAACAACTTGTTTATAAAACAACTTGTTGGTTAGTTCCAACTTTGTAGGACACCTGGTGTACTGCCTGTCAGGTTTCTTCTCCACTTTAATGTAACTCTTTATTCTCAGTGGTGGCTTTCACTGGTGTATTCTCCAACCAGGAGTTCCTCATGCGAGTCACTTTACACACTTGCCAACTTGACTTTCCCTGGTATACTCTCCTGCCAGGGCTTTTTCGTGTGGGTCACTTCACACACGCGCAAGCTTGACTTTGCCTGGTATACTCTCCTGCGGGGGCTTTCTCATGTGTTTCACTTTACTTGACTTTGCCTGGCATACTCTCCTGCCAGGGCTTTTTCATGTGTTTCACATTACACACTTGGAAACTTGTATATATCTTGCATTCATTCTGTTGTTCCCCCATTGGAAATATTGTGTTTCATATTCCTCATTATGTGCTTCATTTACTCTTATTTGTCCATGGTAAGGTTGCCGAAGCGCCCCAGTGTCCCAGTTTCCCTCCTGAGGACTCGACGGCTTTCTGAGACATTCTTCAGTTCTGCAGTGGTAAAGGCAAAACAGTGCTTCAGTATCCCGTTCCCACTTCCCGGGCTCACCGACTTCGATTGGCGGCTTCCGCTTCCCACACAGCGCCTACTGTTTGCTTCTCTGTGCTAGTGCACCATGGGTACTGCTCCCTGATTGCCAGCAAGTCTTCTTTCTTCCTCTCACTGCCTCTGGAAGTCTTCTTCCTCTGGCTGGCACTCCCTGAGCTGGCTCGCTCCATGGTCTTCTCAGCAACACAGAAGTTCCTCGGTCGATACTGAGAGGACGAGGCTTTCCCAGATAGCGTCACTCTCATGGCAGCTGGTTAGGGTTTTTAAATGTTCTGGCACCTATCGTGCGCTCTTGTGCTTCTCGTCTTTACTGCTCCATTCAGCTTCCTCTTCACAGTACTTTCACATGCATGTAAATGGTAGTCCCTTTTTGGTAACTCATGTAAAGAACATAAGAAGGTATTAACACTGGGTCCCATTGATTGTTGAAGGGAACTATTACAATAGGCCGTTAAGGCATGGGGAATTGAGGGGGTCTCCTTCAGAGGAAAAGAGGGATACCATGTCTCATCCAATGATGTGTCACCCCTCTGAGGGCCACCTCCCTCTATGTGGTCGTCCCTCATATAGCCACCCACAGGGTCAGGATCAGGTAATGGCTGCTGTCCCCTGGCCACATGAGGAGAAGTTACCGCTGGGAAAGGCGTGATGACATCAGCCACACCCAGTAAGATTTTACTTTAGACTTGTAGTACAGCAATGTTAACAGAACAATGAAAAGGACGTAGCTGTGTCTGTTCTGCTTAGCGGTTTCCATCTTTAGGAGTAATTAAGTTGTTCATGTGTTAGCGATTGGGAGGATGGGAGCTGTACCACAGTGTAGTATTTTGTTTTTAGGATTTGTCATTATTTAAGTGATATATTAAGTTATTTGGTGATTTGTTCATTTATTATACCAGAAATCAGTAATAGAATGGCAATAAAATGTAAGACGTTTGCATACATTCTAGGTGGCTGAGGTGGTAAGAGTGGAACATTCAAATGCCTGTAATTGGGTGTGTTAGTGCAGTAATCTTGAACTCTCTTATTTGTTTGCATTTATATTCTTCCATAGCAGCAGAGAAACAAAAAATGCTCCTAAAGCATTAGTAATCCCCCTAAAAACTTTATTTTCTTTCTGAAATTACACATACTTGTGTCACTTTATTTTCTGACATTGCCCCTCTCAAGATGGCCGCCCTGAGCCTTGAAGGATTTTTAACGAGATGGCTTTCCGATAGTCTAGTCTTTCTTATATTGCGGCCTTACACATCGCTTGAGCAGTGAAAGGCCTCTGACCCTTGTTTGGTTTCCCCAGAATACGTAGGTACGTGGAGAGGTCTAACTTTAAAGTGGCAGCCTACCTCAATGAATGTGCAGAACTATAATTAGTGTCAGGCCCAACTACGCTTGCAAGTGGTCCCTAACAACGCTCAACCGCTTTAGGCTCCTAATAGAAGTCCCAGCAGGTGTTTTTCTTCTTTTTTGTTTCCTGGTTGATCTTCTCTTCTGGTCAGGGGTGGGAATAGGTAGTCTGAGAGATCAGCGCTAGGGTAAATTGGATTGCCAAATCCAGCTACAAAGCACCTCAGAGGTTGGATAAATACAGTAGGTGCTTGAGTAGCTTAAATCCTTTTTAAATCTTAATTATGAACTTATTTCTGATGGTGTCGTCAGTTGACATAGAGGTGAGTGGTGAAGTTGCACTCTTGTGCTGCAAACATTTATTTAGCAACCCAATTCCATATTCCTTCTAACAGGCTTTGTACCACAGCATGGTATTGTGCAATTATCGCTGGCTTGTTCAATATGCACACTTGTTAGATCCTTCCCTTGGCTTGTACAGTTACTATAAGCCTCTACATTTCCGGTTCCATTTAAAAGAGGGGGTCGTGAGTAGCACAGAGATGCGTGAAGAAAGTGACTCAGTTTAAACTAGATCAAGGAATAAGGAGACGAAAAGAAACACTGGTAGATGGGGGGGGGAGATGAAATTCTGGCATCCCTGCAGCTACCAAATTGTGAACCTTTGACTTGCTGTGAGACTGGACATTGACCACATCATATCTATATATAGATTATCCAGCAGAGTTTACAACATGATAGAACATGTAATTCTTGTGGATGCTGAACAGGCATGGGACATTTCATACTTTGCTGGGCATTATACAGTGCATGTGAGACATTTGGTTGACTAGTCCACATGAGAAGGTTGCACGTTCTTCCAGTTGAGTTATTTTTAACTTGTTTTTTTCTCACCTTTTGCAGTTGGAATTAAGCGACAACCGAATCTCTGGAGGCTTGGAATTCCTGGCTGAAAAATGTCCAAACCTCACACACCTCAATCTAAGTGGGAATAAAATCAAAGATCTAGGCACCATCGAGCCCCTCGTGAGTGTCATTGTTATTGCATGTTCATAACCAGAATTTCTGAAGCCTGGGATCAAAAGAAAAGCTTGTATCCATGTTTCTCCAAAAAAGAATTATGGTTCTGATGTGTGTCCTTAGTCCTCCTAAGATTATGTGCAAATAAAATGTTGCTTTATGGTGGCTGGGATGGGGAGTGGTGGGTGGCTTTCACTATTTTCGCCTTGTCTAAGTCCCAGCAAAGGTTCCTTCCACTTAGGAGCAGAATTGTGGCACAGGGCCAAATACTGGAATGATTGGGGCATGTGGACAGACAATGCGAGCATGGATATAATGCGCTCGGAGCACATACTGAGCAGATACATCTTAGGAGCTTGCAGCACATGTATAGTGAGTTACTTGGGGTACCTAGACATTCGATGTGAGGAGCCTTGGGCACCTGGGAAGCTGGTGTGAGAAGCTGTGGTGCATTGATGGTGTGGGGAGTTAGTGGCACATGGTCCTACAGTAACCTAGGGCTCATGGGCAGAGTGTGAGGGGCTTCAAGCATAGGTTGCATAATTCAAGTTACTTGATCTACATGGACAGACTGTGTGGGTAGCTTGTGGGGCTTGGGCAAACCGTGTCGGCAGCCTTAACATAGTGTAAGAATTGAGGTCCCTTGAAAAGATTGTGTATGGGGCTTATGTCACCTGGACAAACTATATGTGAGTTTTGGAGTGCATAGACTGTGTGAGGAACATGGGGTAGGGCATGTGAACAGACAGCACAAGGTGCTCAGGGCACAGGGACAATGTGCAAATCCTGAATTGCCATTGTGGATTCCAGGATCCAGCAGCCATAGTCCTCTTGGACAAGCACCGCTGACCAGGCTTGCTTGTTAAACATTCCCTAATACTTGCTGTGTTAGCTCCCCTTAATGGACCCCTTTTTGCTGCATAGTGCTGGGACACTTCTGGTTAGTAATAGTTTTATATAAATAAAGAAATCTGCCAGTGTGCTTTTGCTTGTTACTTGTAAAGTCGCTAATAGCTAATTGAATAGTTATATAAATAATGAAATATTGACATGCCAGAATACAAAGAGGATGTTTTTTTGTTCCAGAAAAAATTAGAAACGTTGAAGAGCTTAGACCTTTTCAATTGTGAAGTCACTAACTTGAACGAGTACCGAGACAACGTGTTCAAGCTCCTCCCACAACTTACCTACCTTGATGGCTATGATAAAGACGATAAAGAAGCACCAGACTCTGATGCCGAAGGCTATGTGGAGGGCCTAGACGATGACGATGAAGATGACGAGGATGGTATGCAGTTTTCTCCTGCAAAGTCGTATAGGAGCGGATGTCTGTGTTGAGCATGTCACTAATTAGGCTGTATTGCCAGATATGTCCTGCTCAGCTAACTCCATACTAATGGGTTAGTACTCCCAGTATGGAGAAGGGGCAGAGAACCCCTGCACAGCATAGGTGTATCCCATTTAGGAATTTTAATCCTGCCCGTATTTGCGGTCCTGCCTGTGCCAAGGCTCCGAAAGACCACCACCCCAACACAACATACCTGCATCCTGACCTCTCTCAAGTGCTTTCTCTCCATTTGGGGAAGTATGTCTCGCACAGCTCTCTTACTGCCACACCAACAGTACTCACCATGGTGACTGCACTTTTAGTCAACAGTGCTAAGATGTATAACCCATATAGGAAACCCATTATCTGTATTCACAAATGAACCTTTGAATCGGTGGAAAGTAAGCCAGCAAATCTGCTTGGCGGTGGCAGGCCCTGGAAAGGCCATACCTGTTCTTTACATTTCTTAAGAGCACAAGTATGCTGTACAGAGGTTCTGCTGTCCCCACCTGTGCACGGAGGAATGTGTGAATGGGATATTTTTTTTTCACCAATTTCTTTTTTATTCATTATCTTAGACATAGGTTACAATTGTTCAGTTAACATTCCTCCACTCTCCCACCCCCCTCACATGGTGTAGCATCCAGTCTCTGAGCATATCCTTACGCCTGTACTATCTCCATTATTCAAGTGTTATGGGGGACACCATTGTTGTAAATAGTCACTCTGAAAGTGTCTGATCACCTGTCCCCAATCTTCCTTGAACGCCTTCTGGGCCCCCGGCAATTGATAAGTTACCCATTCGAGGGATACAAAGTTCTATGCTTTCTGTAGCCATTCATATACCGTGGGTGCTGTTTTTGTCTTACCATTGCTGGGCAATCAACAACCATGCTCCTATTACTAGTATCATGAAGCCCCTTTTTTGGGCCCTAGTGAGATTCCCGTGCCTTGTTCCCATATCCCCCCAACCATACCCTTTACCCGTATCTGTTCTGTACGTAGAACCATTTCGCCCACCTGCTCCTTCAGTTCTTCCCAAAACTGTTGTAGAACCGGGCAGCTCCACCATATGTGCTTCCAATCCCCCTTCACTTTGCATCCTCTCCAACACCAGCCTGGAGTAGTCGGGAACATGGCATGAAGTCTCTCAGGCGTATAGTGCCATTGAAGAAAGACTTTTTCCACATTTCCCTCAGTTGTATTGAACGTGTAAGCTTGGAGGTGATTCCCCATGTGTATTCCCACTGTTTCATCGTTATCGTTTCCCCTAGTGTCTTTTCCCATTTCAACATATAGTTCCACCAAACCTCCTCCTGTGTGTTCAGGAACCTATAGAGGTTTGTTACTAATTTCCCTGATCCCTCATTCGTTATCAAGTACATCTCGAAAGACGTCAGTTATCTAGTGGCAGCTTGCCTCAACTGGAGGGTTGACAGCCAATGTTTTAGTTGAGTGTATTTAAAGCTATCTTTCCCCGTAAGCCCCAAAGCTCGGTTGCATTCTTCAAGTGTCATTAAGTTCCCCCCTGATACATATCCCTTATCGTCCGACACCCCACCCTTACCCATCTCTTATATTCATTCCTCTCCATCCCTGGTTGAAAATCGGGTTTCCCAAACATTGGTAGAAATGGGGAGGGGAGTGTTAACAGTGCCCCTCTTTTGATTGCTGCATCCCATATCTCGACCCCCACCACTTTGCAGATCCTGACGTTCTGGTGTCTATGTTGACCCTTCAGCTAAAGAAGACCCGATAATGGGTAAGCTGCCACCGCCCTGGCCTGTTCTGTCCATATGCGTTGTGGGGTCTCTGCAAACCATTCCTTCACTACCCTCAGCTGGGCCACTTCATAATATCTGCAAAAGTGGGGGAGTACTAGTCCTCCATGTTGTCTTGGTGCCATCATCATTGGCATTGCTATTCTTGGCGTCTTTTGTTTCCATATATACGCCTTAATGGCTTTGTTTAGGGATTTGAAAAACATATTTGGGACTCTATTTGGTAGGGCTTGAAAATTGGATAGCAACACTGGCAAGACCACCATTTTGATTGCCACCATTCTCTCCCACCAAAATGTGACTACGGGGTTCCTATTCAGGATATCCATTTTAATTCTTTCTAAAAGATTCAGATAGTTTGCCTTATAGATTTGGTCCAGTGTCGAGGTCAATGTTATCCCTAAGTAGGTAATCCCTGTTTTTGCCTATTTTAACTGCATTTCGCAGGATAATTTCCCCACTATATCTGGTTTTACCGTTGGGTTCAGTATGATTTTTTTGTCGATTTTATTTTTAGCCCGGATATTGCTCAAAAACTCTTTAATTCCTTTATAAGCTCCGGGAGGGAGCATTCCGGTTCAGTTATTGCCTCTAACATATCATCCGCAAATACCTTAGTTTTGCGTTCCATTCCCGCCATCTGTATCCCCTTTACTCCCTCCGCCTCTCTAATCCTAGCCAATAATGGTTGCAGATATATCGCAAATAACAGCGGCGATAATGGGCGCCCTTATTTCGTACACCATCCCAGGTTAACCGGTTCCGACAATATTCCATTTAAGGCGACCCGCATCTGAGGTGAGTAATAATAGGCTTTCACCATATGGAGGGAATTCTGTCAAACCCCATTTGTGTCATTGTGCGGAATTGCTGCGTCCACTCCACCCTGTCGAAAACGTTTTACACATATAATGAGACTATAACTGCCGGCTTGTGTGTTTTCTCCACTTTTTCTATCAGATGGCCTACCCAATGCATATTATCAAAAGTTTGCCTTGTTGGAATAAACCCTGACTGATCTGGAGCTATAAGTACTGGGTGCAAGTGTGAAATCCTATCTGCCAACACCTCTGTATAGAGCTTTGCATCTAGATTTATCAAGGCTATCGGGCGGTATGATCCCAGAAGTTCTGGGTCCTTTCCCTGTTTTGGGAACACTATTAGTTTCGCTTTGTTCTTTGACTGAGTGATGTTGCCTTCTTTTTTAAACAATTCTGTTAATTTAGGAGCCAATATATCCTGGTACTGTTTATAAAAGCAATTTGGGTAACCATGTGGGCCAGGGGCTTTTGTTTCTCGGCAGACCTTTAATTGCTTTCCGGACTACTTTCTGTCATAGCTCCCTCAAAGGTTTCCCTTTCCTCATCTGAAATTCTCGGGAGCGAGAGTCCTTCTAAATATTTCTCCTGTGTGTCGGTAAACAGGCTGTCAGTTTTATTTTACAGTGTCTGATAGTATTCTTGTAGTATCTCAGCCATGTCCTCATGTTCTGTCTGCACCTGCACCAGTTTGTCCTGGAGTTTCAAGACCATTCTGCATTCTCTTTCACCTTTAGTTCCCTTGCCAGCAGCGTATCTGCCTTGTTGGCTCTTAATATAGTACCATTGTTTTATGTAGAGGAGTGCTATTCCTGCCTGTATATTACGCATCATTCCCAGCTGGCCCTGGACATGTCTTAATGCTAGTCTCATTTTCATTATTAGATTCTTTGAGATCTTCCCTTGGATCTCTTTCAGCTTTCACTCCAGCTGCTCTTCTCACCTGCGTCTCTGTTTGTCTCTTCCCGCTTTTAGGGCTATCAATTCCCCCCTCAGCATCATATATGCCATTGTCCGAGAAGTATTGCGCTATTCTTTCCTCTTATGGTGCCCACCATAACCTCATCTTGTAGAAGCTCTGATGGAAACTTCCACTTCCACATGCCCCTTCTAACGTGCCCCAATATGAAGGTGGCCATGACCGGGGCCTGGCCCAAAAGAGAGATGGATCCTACATCAATTTCTTTTACCTACTAGTCCGGTTGAGGCCCATATATAATCAATCCTCGTTTGTGAGGAGTGAGCCTAAGAGTAATATGTGTATCCCCGGTGTTGTCCCCTTACTGCCCTCCACACATCATGTAGTGCCTGCATCTCCATTTTGTTTTTCACTGCCCTCGATGGCGTAGTGGTGCTCCTGTCCAAGTAGGGGTGCCATGCTAGGTTGAGATTCCCTGCCAGAAAAATCTCTCCTCAAGCAAACTCTTGCAGGGTGGACAGGACCCCCTTTAGAAACTCATCTTGGCCGGTGTTAGGGGCATATATATATCGAGGCTAATGTTAATTTCCAGTCTCTAAGAGTTATATTCAAAAAAAGATATCTCCCCTCTTTATCGACCCTTGTTCCCTGAACCCGTATCCCTTGTCCGTCCCAAATTGCTATCAATACCCCTGCCCTTTTCTCCCCAGCGTTGGCTTGATATACTTGAGAGAAACCTCGCAGTCTTAAATGGTGTTTGAATGTGTTCTCAATGTGTGTCTCCTGGTACATTAACATGTCCGCTTTCTTCCCCCTCACCAGGTGTTCAACCTTTTTCCTTTTAATTGGGTTATTTAGCCCCCTTACGTTATAAGTCAACACTTTTAATGACGCCATCTAATCTTCGTCCCCTCTATTTACTTTCCTTTCAAGGACTTTTATTCTACACCCCCCTTCCTGGCCTTAGCCCCTTCTTATGCCCCCCTAACTCCTCCACCCACCCCAAACTTCCCTAACTGTTCATCCCCGCTCCTCTCCCCAACACCCTGAGGAGGGTCCAGGTTCCTATGTCCGCTCGGATAACATGTCCGCCGCACCTGGTCCTCAAACCACTCAGAGTTATCTGAGACATTACTAAACCCGACTGTGAGCCCAAGATTCCACTCCCGTCCCGCCCCCCTGGGCCTCTTGTTCTCTGTAACACTGACAGTTCCTATCCCTGTCGGGATCAGCAACCATCTTTTATCCCAATATCTACCTTGTGTTCGTTGTTCTCTGACTCTGGCCTATATCGCCCCTTCATTTCTTATTGTCTTTTCTGCCGCCGCTTGTGACCTTTTTCCATTCCCACAGCTTTCTGTGGGCTAAGGCCCCATTTCGTAGTCCCTCACCCACTTCCTGCGTGTCTCCTTGCCAGTTCAGTATCTGTTCTCCTTCTTCGCATGTGGTGATTCTGTGCTGTCGTGCTTCCCATGTGACTAGCAGTCCAAAAGGAAATGGCCACTTGTACCTTGTTTGCTTTGACGCTAGAAATTTCATCACTGGCCCCATCTGCCTTCTCTTCTGTAGCGTGACTTGTGTGAGATCTTGATAGAGTTGCACCTCTTCTCGATTTATTTGGACTGGGCCTGCTAACCTCGCTTTCCGCAGGATCAGTGCCTTCTGCCCATAGGATGTAATTGCTGCCAGGACATCCCTTGGGGAGTGCTCCTGGTTCCCTTGTTCTTCGTGCGCCTACACGATGTACCTAGTCTATCTGAACCCCTTCTTCCACTTCGTCTGCTAGGATTTCTGCGAACAGCTGCTGAGTAGTTGCTTTCAGATCTTTATCTTCAATTGATTCCGATAGATTTTTGATTCTTATATTGATCCTCCTCGAGTGGTTTTCCATGTCCTCGCTTTGTATCTCCAGATTTTGCGTCAAGCGCGCAAGATGTTCCAGGGCCTCCTGTGTTTTTTGCGAGTCCTCCTCCATGTTCTGAACTATCCTTTGCAGCGTGTCAGTTCTTTCCTCCAGTTTTGCAACATCCAGCCTTATTTCCTGTATTGTTTGTCTCATTTCCACTTTCAGTGTCTTGAATTGCGTTTGGAAGGAGACCATGAACTGTTCCTGGAATTCCTTGAACCAGCTCTGCATGTCTTCATTGCACATTGCCATCAATGTTTTGGTGAGGTTTGCTTCTTGCCTCCTCCTCACATGCTCGTCGTTGACTCCGCTCCCCACAGTTGTTTGATGTTCTCCATTTGTTTTGTTGGTGGGCTTTGTAGGTTTGCCACCACCGCCACTTTCCCTTTTGTCTTTGACATGTTGGGTTTTGTAGTTGTGCAGGCTTGTTCATGTCCTGGCCTTTTTAAGGTTTGTGCATTGTGCACTACCCGTCCTGCGTTCGTTTGTGACCCTCACTGGGTCGGTGTCTTTTTCTTATGGCTCCCTTGCCCCACCCCTGGGGTTTCTGCTCCTTTTGCTGGGTTGACCATGTCTCCTTCCTCCCCTTCCTTTGTTCTCGCCTGTGGCTTTGAGTGGCCCTGTGGTTCTTTTGTCTAAATGTTGTGTTTGCGCTTATTACCGGGCCTTGGATCGGCCTTCAACCCTGCTGTCCCTGCGCAATCCCTGAGCTTAGTTATGATGGGGGTGCCGACTTAACATTTGTTTTTCCGTGGTACTCCGTCCCACTGGTGTGCTTCTGGTAGAGCACGGGTGCCTGCCCCTCCGTAGTGAGTTGTCTCCTCTCGCTGCCTCCTTTACTTACACGTCTTCGGGCTGTTTTTATGCGGTGCAGTTCGACTGCACCAGGTGGACCCTCTCTCATGTGGCTGGGCCGGAGCTGTGCCGTGGCTCTCCTTCTCAGCACTACTGTCATTGTGTGTTCCTTGTGCTTTACAATTGGGGGGTGCCTGACAAGTTTATTTCTTCATTACCAGTCCGCCCCCCTGGTGTGCCTCAGATGGTGCGCGGGTGCTTGTTCCTGCGTGGTACGAGGCACACCTCCTTGCTGCTTCCTTTGGTTCCCTGTCCTCGTGGTTGCCATTTATTCTGGTCCTTTATGATCGCATCAGGGCGGGCTCTCCCTCCTTATGGCTGGATCTGATCTACGCCTCCACCCGTTGTCTCGAGCCACGCTGATTCCTTTTCTTTAATTCTTTGGGCTGTGGCGCTTCGCCTGTTACTGCCGAGGCTGCCTGTTCACCTGTCCCTCTCTGTGGGCTGCGCAGCAGAGTTCTCTATGCACTCTTCGTATCAGCCTTCAGTATTCTGCTCACTGTCGTTCCATCACGTGCCAACCCTTTTTTCTTCCAGGATAACGTTAATTCATCTGCCAGTGTTGCTTTAATTGTTCACCTTCAGTGCAGCCCTGTGAGGTGAGCCTCTCACACACGTCCTCTACCCACGGTGGCCAACTTGGAATCGTGAATGGGATTTTGAACTAAGAGTGCAGTCGTTACTATTGTACATAATGGGTATTTCTTTGTGTACCATTCTTCCGCTTTCTTATTGAACCCTTCTATGGCCCTTTCTGTAATGTGACTGACTCTTGTACTGTGATGCTGGGATTTCCTGACACACCGCCCTTTTGCAGCATTCAGCTATTGCCAGTTTGTAGCCAAAGGGTGTGTCTGTAGTGAAGCTAATGAGGGTGCTCTGCTAGGTCATTATATTTGATTTGTTACGTTGTCTTATAACGCTCACTGTTACCATTAGTGTTGTCTCCATGCACTCACGTGGCTCTGTAAGAAACAGGGCGGGGTGGGTTAGTGAGGGAAGAGGGTTAAGCTAGAGGTTGTGCTCTTCTGCTGGTGCTTGCAGAACCAGGAGAAACTGGCATCTGTGCGTATCAGCCTTCTATGTGAGTTTAGATTGTTTTCACTGGCTTGTTGTATCCGGAGGGGTAAGGCCTCCAGTGTCTGGGATTGTTTGTTGTATCCAAATGTTTATTATGTTTGGTGTGTCTGTGTTTTATCTGTGGTTTACCTGGCCCATAGGCATGTGTGGTACTTGGGAGGTATGCTGGAGAGGAGCTGGGTGGTTATGTATTGGCTCCTCCAAGTGTTCTTTTAAGAACAACATATTGGCTAATCCTCATTTTCCTAAGTGCACAGTTTTTGAGTGCAACACATACCTTGGAAAACATTCATAAGTAGTTTAATTGTAACACATTGGCTAATATTCACCATTCATCTAAGTGCAGCACATTGGCTGAACTGCACAATTCTTCCATGTGTGATACCATGGCTAACCTTCTCAATTCTTCCAAGTGTAATACATTGGCTAACCTTCACCATTCATCTGAGTGCAATACATTGGCTCGCCTTCACAATTCTTCTAAGTGCAATACATTGGCTCGCCTTCACAATTCTTCTAAGTGCAATACATTGGCTAACTTTCACCATTTATCTGAGTGCAATACATTGGCTCGCCTTCACAATTCTTCTAAGTGCAATACATTGGCTAACCTTCTCAATTCTTCTAGGTGCAATACTTTGGCTATCCGTCACACTTTTTCTCCGTGCAATCCATTGGCTAACCTTCTCAATTCTCCTAAGTGCAATACATTGGTAAAGAGCCGGTGGTAGTAATGTGGGAGTGACCAGGTTTTATCAGAGCACAGTAATGGCTGTGCTCCACGCCGTACTACCTTGCCTGGTTGTAGCTGTACAATGTCACCTCATGCGTCCATGGCAAACAGGGGCAAACGGAATGGGAGCCACCTAGGGAGATGCCCTTTGCCTTAGGCCCTTAGCTGGCTGCCTGGGCAGGGCTGCCCCGGGGTCTAATCACGGGCCGGCTGGGTGGGAGAGGGGCAGGAAGAGGACAGGGAAGGGGGTTGGGAGGGCTGGAGTCACAGGGCGAGGGAAGCAGGTAAAATAAGGATAAAAAATAAAATAAGTATAATGGAGGTGGCAGACGGGCAGAGGGCACTCACCTTAGGTGCAGTGCACCGAGCCACGAGGTGGATGAATCCCTTCTCCAGAATCCTTACAGAGAGTAGATCAGTGTCCTTGAGTGGCGGTGGACACCTCTATCAGCCCTTCACCTGTCTTTTTATTTCTCATCCAACCACAAGGCATCTCCTCTCTTTCCAGCCTCCACACCTCTGTAACTTCTCATATTCACTAACCCATTAGGTCATTCACCGGAATGCCTTTGTCACATAAATTATTAAAGCTATCTGCCCGATAACTCGCCCCCACCTTCCTCACCTATCCAACATGCAGCTCCAAAAGCCCTTACTCTACCTGCAAAGCTCCAATTTGTAATGATGCCACTGCTGCCACGCTTTCCAATTGCCACTCCTGCTCCCTGCTCTCGTTCTTCTCAAAACTTAGAAACATTTATTTTCAAGGAACTTACCCAAAAGCTCTCACATCATAACCTCCTAAACCCAACATTTTAAATCATCAATTGAAGGACTCCATCAGAACGTGTAAATTTGCTGCATCAGTTTTGAACTCAATCATTACTGCCATCTTCCTAAAGCTTTCTACAGCCCTTGAAACTGTTATGAACAAACCCGAAAGGACACTATAATCTCTTGGCTAGAACATGCATGCTTCTCTTGCCACACAGACATTATCCTACACTTGCCATGGTGGTCGGTCAACTCCTCCCCTCATCCCTTAAGATGGTATTTGCCTTCTTCAACTCCTTGGCGGGTGTATCACCTTCTTGTGGTTCACCCCTCACCCGTTGCCAATGTTGCCCAATTCTTTTGTCTCCTTCTGTCACTTGCCCATATCTTGTATCACTATGTATGCCTCTGTCATGTAGAGCAGCACTTTTAAACATTGCATGCCATAATGTGAATTTGCATACATTACATGTGGACCGCCCACTCCCTCTCTCCGCCCCTCTCAGTCAGACTGAAATCAATAATATCCCTCAAGAACAGCTTCTTGAACTGCCTCATACTTCTCAGCCTTCCTTCAGAAATGTGTTGTCCTTCGCACTCTGGAGGGAGCAAGTGGACCACCTGCTGCACAGATATTTGCATTATTTGCAGTTTACAGGTGTATTTACTTGTTTATTACTCATATCCTAACTGAATTGTCAACAAAGAGATTTCCAACAAACTAAGGTATTTGTCAAATTATTTAATATGATCACAAAAGACCAACAACCAGCCCACTGACAGCAAAACATTGCTCAGGAGATTCACACTCCTCAGCAACGAAATAACTATTCACAAACAATATACAATGAATTGGGGATGAGAAATGACAGCAGAAGCTGAGAAGAAGGGTAGAACTGTGAGTTATAGGAAACCATAGGTAGTAAATGGGGAGTGATGAGAATAGGCAGATGGTAGTGCAGAAATCTAGGAGGTTTGAATCCCCTCAGAGCTGGCCCGGCTTTTTAAAAAAATTAAATTGCTTGGATGAGTATCATTGAGTTTGTTAATAACATCTACGGTTCAAGCACCCAAAACAAACACCTCTTTGTTGTGTGTGTGCTTAATAAATTATAGATATCACCATGGGAAGAGCTTTGGGAGAGACTTTAAATATTTCTATTGCATCAACAGAGGAAGAGTACGATGAAGAATTACCACCAGGTGAAGATGATGAAGAAGATGAGGACGATGAAGAAGCAGAAGAAGAGGAAGTGAGTGGTGAAGAAGAGGTATGCACATTGGATAGAGTTGAGATGGTTTCAATGTATTCTGCATAGCACAATTTATAATGTGGCACTCTTGTGTTTGGCGGGGCCTGGGATGCTATATATTTTTTCCCATGTCCTACAAGTGGAAATAAGGCAAGACAAAACCTTTTCCGGAGACCAGAGCTACCTGAGCTAAGTGCAGGGGAGGCCTTAATCGAAGGAGTGGGCTCCGCAGGGTATAGTATCTGAAAATGAACAGGATCAGTCCTTATTCCTGAGTCTGCTTAATCCATCTTTTTAATGATATTTGTATTCATTTTCAGCAATGTGTATTGGTACATTCAGTACAAGCAGATGAGAAAACGTGGATCAGCAATGCCAATATACGTCTTTGGGTAGGGTGTTGGCAGATACTGTTTAATTATAAATGAAGATGAGGGAACATAATGTAGAGACTTGGAAACTGCAGTACTTAATGGAGGTTACTATGAGGTATCACATAGGTCGGATAATAGTTGTAGGTTTAGTTATGTGCCCAAACTTTTATTTTTAACATATTTATTTATTCTTATTTTATTGGCGCCTATATGACAAATGGTGTTTCAAGGAGCCACAAGACAAAAAAGGGGGGGAACAAGGGAGAAAGATAACAAAGACCGTCCTACTAGGCCATGTGACATTCGGATCATGCAAGTGCATTAACAAGAAGTGCAAGGAAGGGGGGGAGTGCCGGTCTGCGCGAAATGCAAAGTGCTAGGGTGGGAAGGGAAGTGTAGGGTAAAGGCGAGAGAGTGCACGTGAAAAAAGGGGAGGTTGGAAGGGGGAAGAGGGCAACAGGGGCTTGGCGAGTGCTAAGGGGAGGCCAGGAGGGCAAGTGCCAGGGATTGCGTGGGGTGCAGAGGTTGAGGGTCCACATGCTAAATGCGAGGAGTGGGGGGGTGGGTGGGAGGACTGGGCGGTGGGGGGAGGGCTCTGGTGCCCTGTAGAACTCAGAGGGAACCACACAGCCAGTCACTGCGGCAGATTGGGGTGTTAGCAGGGGAGAGGGAAGGAGGAAGGGAAAAGTAGGGTCTTGAGGAATTTCTGGACCTGAAGGAGATCTGGCTCAAGCCTGAGAGGGGAAGGGAGACGTTTCCAAAGTGAGACTCCTGCGGAGGAGAGAGATCTAACCCCCTCTCTCTGTTTAGAGAAGCGTCTGATCAGCAGATAGTTGGAGCTAGAAGACTTAAGGGCTCTAGCAAGGAGGTATTTAGGAAGAGAGAGTTGGATGTAGTGGGGTCCCAGGCCCCAGAAAGCCTTGTGAATGATGCATAGGGTGTTGACCTTGATCCTAGCAGCAACCAAGAGCCAGTGGAGATAGTTTAGGGCTAGGAGATGGGGTCCCTGGGTTTGAGGCCATTGATATGTTTTTATGCCTCACAAAAGGGGGAGGGGACCCATAGAGGGGGGCCAGAGGGAAGGTGGAAGCTGGGGTCCCAAGGAGAAGAATCTCCATTTTACTGGCATTAAGGCAGAGATCATTGGCAGCACGCCATGCCTGACTAGCAGTCAAATAGTCAGGGATGAGAGAGGAGGAAGAGGAAGCAGTAGAGGGAAGCTTGAAGAAGAGCTGGGTATCTTCTGCATAACACTAGAAGGGGGGAGAGACGGAGGAGATGAGGTGAGCCAGAGAGGTTGAAGAGCCACGGCAAGAGGATAGAGCCTTGAGGAATACCACAGTTGGAGAGTGTGATAAGGGAGTGAAAAGGGCAAAGTGGAACCTGGGAAGATCGGTCGGAGAGGAATGAGGTCAGCCAGTCAAGAGCCAGGCCTGTGATGTCAAGGGTGTCACGTAGCTGATTTGTCAGGGTGGCATGATTGACCGCATCAAAGGCAGAGGAAAGATCCAGAAGGATAAGCAAGGATGTAGAGTTGGAGTCGAGATTTGAGAGCAGGAAGTCTTCACGGGTGTTCAGTATAGCAGTTTCCATGCCTCTGGCTCCTCTGAAGCCAGACTGGTGAAGACAACCACCAGATTCAGTGTGTTGGATTAGTTGGAAGATGACCAGCTTCTCCAGTTGTTTTCCCAAGAAGGGGGTAATGGAGATAGGGCGGTAGTTAGCCAGGCAGGAGGGGACGGCAGAGGGCTTTTTGAGAGGAGGCTGCACAAGGGAGTGCTTAAGGGGTAGCAGAAAGGATCCAGTGGCAAAGGAATGATTACAGAAGTTGGCCAAGGCTGGTGAAAGGGAGGCAATGCTGTACGTGGTAGTATTTGAGGAGCAGGGGTGCACCTGTTTGGATGAGACTTTCATAGAGAGGACTTGTCTAGAGACCTCATACAGTGCTATGGGCGAGAAAGAGAAGGAGGGAAGAGGAGAGGGGGGTCAAGGTAGGCCTGAGAGCTGTGGAGGGAGGAAGGGAGGGAGAGGAGTAGAGGAGAGTTTTGGTTAAGAAGTGCGAGGCCAGTGATGTACAGAGAGAGTAGGGGATGGCAGGGGAAAAGTGGAGACTGCAGTAGGATTGGAGAGTTCTTTGCAGATTTGAATCAATTTGCCTGTGTTGTTAGTGGCCCCAGAGAGGTGGGCTTGGCTATGGACCCTCTTCTTCAAGCGAATGGAGAATCTGTATTGCCTTTTGGAGCAGGTGGCAGGCCAGTTTGTCAAGAGTATGTGCCTGATGCCCGCCACTTCCGCTCAGCAACTCTGCACTTAGGTTTCAGAGAGGCTAAGTTGGAGTCATACAGGGTCTTGCGTTTGGAGGCAGGCTTCAAGCTGATCCTCGTGGCAGGGGCAAGGGTGTAAAGGGTGTTGGTGAAGATTAGCAATGGCAGAGTCAGTGTGGGAGTCCATGGTTGGAGGGGGAATGAAAGTGGCGGCAAAAGCAGCAACTGACATTCGCTTCATCAGTCAAATGACAGAGAAGGAGACTGGCAATGCAGGCAGAGGTTTAGCCAGGGGACCTAAGAGATCCAGTTGAGAGGACAGGAGAGCATGGCCAGACCAGGAGAGAGGTGTAGTGAGGGGGTTGGAGATGGGAAGGTCTGCTGAGATGAGAGCATCCAAGGTATAACCGGCTAAATGCGTCAGACCTGAGGGCTGAATGGTGAGGGACAGAAACTCGGAGGCTGCGGAAGAGTCCAGTGGGCAGATCAGGAGTGTCAAGGTGAATATTGAAGTCTCTGAGCAGGAGAAGCTTCGAGGTGGCGGCAAGAAGTGAAGAGGTGAGGTCAGACCACTAGGAGAGGAAGTGGGAGACTGGACCAGGGGTCCTGTAGATGGTGGCAGGAGTCAACAAGAGGGTTGGAGAGACGCCAAGCGTGCAGACGAGGCATTTGAAGGAAGAGTAAGTCTGAGTGGGAATCCTAGTAGTAGTGACCCATTCAGGGAAGATCAAGGCCACTACGCCACCAGATATGTGGAATTTTCCAGCTTCTCAGGATAAAGTGCTTGGCAGTGACCAGGCCTTTTGCATTCTATTCAAGTACTTCTTCAAGGGCAGCTCAGTGCTCTTTGAAATAGAGAGAGGGCTTCTTTTGCTGTTGGACCACCACGATACAAATGTCCTATTCAGTTATTCCTTCATTCAGCCCCTGCTCTTCAGCAAAACTGAGCTTTTTTGTCTTGTTCTCAAATGAGCAATTGCGGTTTTATGGTGATCAATCAAAAATGTCACGTAGACAATGTTTTTTAAATGGATTTAACCACTATTTTGTTCTCTGGTGTCACGTAGATCCATCTGTATGCACAGAACTCCTACAGTGTCTTGTGTTCTCCATTGAACATCACTTATAATGCACACTAGTGCTCAAAGTGAAATGTTTGCATTGGCAGGCAGTGGGCAAAATGTGCACTGCTGGACGATGACCTCTGGGAGAAGCTGGTAATGGTGGAGTGTTCCTCTCTGTGTCATATGATAACATTGTTCTGATGGGCAATGTGAACGCTTGTTTCAATGCCAAGTTTCAATTCACTGTAAGCACAAAAAGAGATTTCCTTCATCGCTACTGTTATGAGGAGCCGTCTGATTGTGGCTTTGTTTACTAGTAAACACTAAGGGCCTCATTCCGAGATTGGAGGTAGCCGGTCTGTTTCAATGGGGACTTACCGGTGCATTCCAACCCTGGAGGGACCGGTAAGTCCCCATTGAACCAACCATTCCCCATTCCCATTGAGCCCGTACAGGGCTCAATGGGAATGGGCAGGGCGCTAATAACGGGCCCGCGAATAGCAGGCCACACGTCCTTTACGGGTCCCGCTAAGGGACCTCGGAATTGGGCAGTAAGGGATTACCGGCAACAGTCTCCTTACCGGTGCCCGGTATCCCTTACCGCCCAACTTGTAATGACCCCCTAATTCTCATTATAAGACCGAGCACTGGTAATAGCTTGCATCTTTGCTACAAGGGTTTATGATGAAAGGGTTGCCACTGTAAGACTCATGTGTTCCTGTACATGGTTGGTAATTGCAATAGTACATGCATCTTTATATCTTGGATTTGGAAGTGCTTTAAGTGAGAAGAAATATTGTAATATCTGTCCTATCTGTTAGAGCTGCTGATTTCTGCTGTAAGGCTGCTGTTGAGTCTCTTGTGTTGCTTTTCCCACAGGAAGACGACGAAGATCTGAAAGACGGTGAAATAGATGAAGACGAAGATGAGGAAGAAACTGGTATGTAGATGTATACTTGCACATGTCATACCTTGACTCGCCCAGTACAGAGGATTATCCTTATTGGTTCTAAGTAGTTTCCCACCATGGGTACGAAATAGAGAGGGCATGCATGCTTGTCCCATAGGTGCCCCTGTGTTTCCCTTCCTCCATACTAAAGGGCTAAATGTTCAAACGACTTTGGTCGAGGGACTTGCAGGTCGTTCATTGAGTTGAACCATCCTTTTCCACCAGTTGATGGGCCCCCTTTGCACAGTGGTTGCACATTTCTACACCCAGTGCTTTTTTTCTGCTATTAAGGGATGGGTTTCTTGGTTCCTATAACGGAGTCCTTGTTGCAGAGGCACCCACTCATATTGCAGGTAAAAAGCTTAAAGAATACATATCTTGTGGATCCTGTTTCTGGGGGGGGGGGGCTGATCCTCTTGGGTTCTACCTGCAAAAGGTGTATGCTCAGCATCACATGCATCACTTTTGTAAGTTTGACTCATTTAGCTAGGACGATGTTAAAAATATTTTTAAAGAAAGGGATAGACCACTTCAGTTCCCTGATAGTCTGACTACTTGGTAATGTCTCTTCTGCTAGTGGGACTATCGCCACATGAAAGTGACTTGTTTTTAATGCGTCCTGTGACTGTTTATCTTCAGCCTGGTCCACTAGAGTGGGGACGATGAGTTGGCTGGCGTTTCGCTCTGCTTACTCTCCACTAAAGAAGTCATAGCCTGCAATTGTGTCAGGATTCCTCTCCAGGGTCCCAAACAAACTTGCAATGCACAGAGGATCAGTGCCAAGGACCTTACACCAGGGCTAGCTGAGGTATGGACCAAATTGTCTTACACTGGGATCCTCGCAGGGGTACCAGTTAAAGCTCTCTTTAAATTAGGGTCCATCCTTGTGTGCAACGTTTTACCACAATCCCTGCCAATGTGCATGGTCACCCAAGTATTTTGAAAGCTCAAGCACCAGAAGCATAGATCTGAACTTTCCGGGATTTATCTCGCAAGAAATTGGTGCCTTCAGCAGTCTTGGGCTCATCTGTCCAGAACTAGTTTTTGTGATGAGCTTTGGATAATCTGAAGACACAAGATCCATTGATTGAGTGGTTCTTGATCCTCTATTTCTTCCAATGAAGTATGGCAGGAGGAGAGACTTGGTCTGCCTCCCCTCGCTCCCCCAAAGCTTCTGTTGGGAGGAGGTATTTTTCTAAATGCACCTTCAAGAGCAGTTTGTTGTCAGCACATTATTCAGAAATGCATCCCGTTGTTCCTTGGCAAGTGCTTTTACTTGAACTCTGATTGTGTATCTTCCTCAAGCTCTGGTTCCAGCTAGCAATGGCAGTTTCATAATGCTAATGTGTGGGTTTATGTAGCACCTTAAGATTGAGTGCCGCTCATTTAAAGAAAGGAAGTGTCTGATGCCATTCTTACCCAGTTTTAATGATACTCAAATTATCGAACTAAGAAGAATGTTGGGCTGAGCTGCCATCTTACTAACAATAATTTAAAATAGCTATCTGAACTAGTTACATGCTTTCCATAGGCTTCTTAAGGATAGCATTATCATTTTGAGTCTTAGGGCATATGAGCCTTTGCCCTCCAAGAATGTTTTTCTCTATATCCTTTCTTCCAGTTAAAACGTCCCACACACACGTATTTAAGATGGGCACCAGAATTTTGCAGAAGATTCTCTCTGCCATGCTTGTTTCATTAAACACAAGGAGCCTCATTATAAGTCTGACGGTAACCCTGGCGGTGCTTCCGGCGGGTTGCCACCGGACTCATAACATTTTACTGGCACATTACAAGTCCCAGCAGTCCGGGAAGCTGGGTGCCAGAAAATGTTAGTCCCCATTTCCATGGAATCGGGTTCACAGAAGCATCAGTACTGTTACTAACAGTGCCAATGCTTCCGTGAAAAGTCTGCATATTGGGGCCCCTGCGACTAGCAGGGTCAGACCTGTCAGGCGCTGCGGCCCCAGCAGGCAAACTCATAGTGTGCCTGTCCAGAAACAAGGGTGCCGATGAGCTTACCAGGACACTCTTTTTTCCGGACCGCCACACTCATAATGATGCCCAAGGTCTTCAAGATGATGGCTGGGTGCATCTTCATAGTTATTTTCCAGGGCATAGCTCTCTGTTCATATGAAGAAAGCTCTTCCCCTTTTAAGGTAATTTTTCGATGTTTGTGGGATTGGCCGTCCAGAACTTGAAAATATAGTTTTTATCCCCTAAAGGTGGTGGTTACTTTCAGAAGGTAGGTTCAGTGCTCTCAACAAATGGAGCAAAAGGGAAACCTGCTCTCATCAAATGCTGGCCGAATAACTCTGCACCCATGCATTTAGCCATTTACTCCTCTGTGAAGTGGTGCATGGTTCTTATTTTATCTCTTCATGCTGATGCCCAAACTAAGAGTCCATATGTATCCACTACTTGAGCAGTATTTCAACCTCTGGCAAGTACATGTGTTCTAACATCTATGTTTGTCACCCATCATCATTGTTCTATTCACTTGTGATGTACTAATGCTCTTCTTCCTGTCCCTTTCCCTTTGCACTTGAGTGCTCTGAATGCTTCCTGAGCCTGTGAAAGATCAGGTCCCCATCCTTCCCCCTTTTCTCTAGGAGTGCTTAGAAATGGCTCTGTCTGCCCGTAGCATCTCACAAAAAAACAGATTAAATAAATACATTTGGAAATAATTTTCTCCGCCTCCAGATGTGTTGACACTCCTCGACCCTAACCCAGAGAGGCATAAAATCCTGAAATGTAGCTTTCTAATAGCTGGATCAGGCACTTCGCTCCTTTCACAGATTAAAAAAAATAATCCATTCAAGTCGTAATCTTTTTTTAATCCAATTTTGCCTCTGTCTTCTCTCCCCCGTCTGCTCAACTGTCCCAGGAGTCAAGTGGGTCCTGCTCTGCCAAGTCTGTCCAGGATGTCCCATCTGATTTGTCTATAGTGGACCTGGATGCAAGTTCCAAAAGTTATCTGGGGTGGTTTGCTTTTTCCTCACTTACAGATAAAGGATGAACACAATTATCTGTCCTTTGCTGCAGATTAAAGACCACGGGCCTCATTACAACTCTGGCGGTAGCCGTGCCCTTGTTAAGGGCACGGCTGCTGCAGAGTTGCCTTTCTTCCGGCACCCGCTAATGGGCAAGAACCAAGTCATGCCGAGCTCGGCGGATCATTTGCGGGTGCCGGAATCAAGGGCCTCCCGATCCCCATTCTGCCCCATAGGGCTGAATGGGGATGGGGACGTTGGATGCATCGGCACAGGTCAGCATGTGCCGGTGCATCCGACGTGCTCTGCTCGCGGGTGCCGTAACACCCGCCAGGGAAAACCTGGCAGGTGAAACTGCACCCGCGAGCAGAGCACGTAGTATGGCGGTCCGGGAACTACAGTACCGACATGCTTACTGGTACCGTAGTTCCCGGACCGCCATGGTTGTAATGAGGCCCCACTTCTCTCCTGCAAGAGGGGCTAGTGCAGGGGAGGGGTGTCACTGTGAATGGGAGGGCGGTCACTCTGGAGCCTTGTTTGTTGTGGGGAGGGATTCAGTCTTCCTCTCTGTGTTTTCCCACTCGCTGCTGCTCCGTGCTAAGCAGTGGCATTGTAGTCCTGGCTGGAAATGAACAAGCTCCTTGATTTGAGGTCATTAGGCTTTTTGCACGTGTTCTGCTTCTGGTAGTGCGATGTCTGTCGGAAATGCTGAATTTATCCGCGAGTTGGAGCCCCTCTGTTAAAATTACTAAAGGAATTAAATCTCCCCTTAAATATATTCAAGAAGTGAAAAAACCTAACTTTGATGTAAACTACATGTCCCAGAATCCTAGAGAGACTGAGACAAGTAAGAGGGCTGAAGAGGCATGTAGATGTAGTCGGGCAATTAGGCCTAACAGCCAAGGCAGGAGTCAAGCAATTGAAACTAATGGCTCACACCTGAAGCCAATTGCCAAACCTGTGAGACAAAAAAGGTTCCAGCAGGAGTAGAGAGGAGGGAGGGGCCAGAGCAGGAGTTGGAAGGCAGACAGTAGTAGTAGTAGAGGAGGAGCACGAGGCTGGCAATTCACAAGGAAGTGGGCACACAGAAGTTACGCAGGGGCATGGAGATAGCAGATTCCATCTGCAAGTTCTGAGAGAGTGGCATGTTCTCAAAATCTGCATTGCCTTGGCTGCACAGAGGAAGACATGCTGAGAGTTTTCCCTAAGCTGTGATTGCAGAGCCGTGACCGTGCTGGAGCCGAGGCACATAGCAGAAGGCAAGCTGACGGACTGAGGCATGAAGGAGACTCCCAAGAATTGTGGCTGGACTGGAGACAGCCGTGCTGCAGAAGGGTGTAAGTCGCAAGTGTGCCCAAAGCAGTCGAAGAAGTCGGGAAAGTGAAGCAGCCCGCAACCGCAGTGATCTTGTAGCCGGTGAGTAAAGCTCAGAGCTCAGGTTCACTCAGTAAGCCTTGCCGGTAACTCTATCCAGCTCTAAAGTGACTAGCGTATAATTGGAAGTGAGTAAAAGCGGTTTGTTGTTATAAAATCCTTTCTGAAAATGGAAATGTAGCATGTACACCAATAGTGAAAGTCGTAGTGATCGCGTAAGAAGTAAAACCCATTGTCTCCTTTGTTGAACATTTCTTTTTGTTACCGGAGTGTTCGCGTGTCCTTAATTGAATAGGGAACATCTGTGAAAACTTTTCCGAAAGCTTAACGTTGATATCTCATCAGAGTTACAAGTGAATACCACATCAAAGGAAGGTCACCTATGGCCAATTGTGTTTCCCAAGAGAAGTCCAAAATCATCTCCCTTAAGATTATTTGGGACTACAATTACTTGCAGTCCTTTCCTTTAAGGAAATAGATCTACCTTAAAGAGTAGTCGCTTGTGCCTAAAAAAAAGAAAAAAAAAAAAAAAGCTTTCCCTTTGAAGACTGAACCTTGTAGCATCCTGAACAATCATTCTTTATTACCAGAAGTTAGTATACAGACGAGGAGAACTAGTATTACCCAAGCCAAGAGGCAACACACTTTCTATAGTGGAACAAAGCCTGTTTAGTCTCATCCATCTAGTCTATGAAGTTGTTAATGATCAAGTAGCCCCTGATAAAAGTGTGGCATTGTAACCTGAAAGAGTGGGACTACAGCTTCTGGAAAGTTGCTGGAGCAGAGAAGGTGTGAGGAAAGTTGGGGAAGGGAGCCGGGTGCTTGTCAAGAATATTAAGGAAACAGTCTTGGGGCAGAGGCAGGTTATACTTGTGGCAGTGAGATAGACGGAAGAAGCAAAGAGGTTGCCCTTTTCTTGGAGTATAGAAATGAAGAGTGCCTTGCCTTACCTGTAGAGGTTGAAATGTCTTGTCAATACATGCTTACTAATTCTGACATAAGACTGAAGCAGAAGTACCTGAACTGTGGTGGTGTATAAAACTGTCAGTGAATGTCACATTGGAGTAGTAGCGTACTGTCAAAGGAACAAAGGTGACTGTTCTCACAGTAACCTAAGTAGAAGGGGGTTAAGAGGAAAGCAGCAACCCAAAAAGAAGCATCCTGAAAATTATACCAAATGTACTGCAGAGGTCATAACCAATTGTAAGTTGTAGAAGAAGTTTACCTATTCTCCAGCATGGGGTCTGGATTCACATGCGCATGAATATTCCCAGTCGTCAGGCTGGGAATCCTCGGTAAAAGAAAAAAGTTTCACTTTCACTTCAAAACTGTCTTTCTCCTCCAAACCAATCACTGTCCTCTGTGTCATACTGTCCCCATACAATGACACTCCTCTCCCTCAGCTACGCCCCTGGTGGGCATCTTCAGATTTGAACTGCACGCTTCAGTGTTGGGAGTCCTCAAGTTGGTCTCCCAGCTAATTTCAAATTTTGTTCCAAATAGCTAAACTTTGTGTCTGATTTTTGCTTGATCACACTATCATGGTTGCAGTGGACATTGCAGACACTGGCCCCACGGACAAATGGGTGCTGGACACTAACGGACAAGGGAAGAATCTGGATGCAATGGGCAAGAGGATCATTTATACAACAGCCTCTACCATAAAAGCAGCTAACACCATAGAAATGTCATTTCGATACAATGGTTCAAGCTGGGTCCTATTCTGAACTTCCTGCCCGAAGACACGTAGGTCGAGGCGCTAGAACTCTTTCAGGAGGTGGGAAGTGGCCTCGGAGAGAGACCGGCAGTGGGGATCCGCTACTGGCGAAGATCTCTAGAGTATATTCCAAATACTTCCTGGTTCGAAAGAAAACAGGGAGTTGGAGGCAGATCCTGGATCTAGGTAATCTCAACAAGTTTCGGGATGATCACATTGCAACACGTGCTAGGTCGCATCCAAGTTTTGAGAATGCCCGGCCTTGGGCCTACTTTGCACTTTTCAGCCATGACTGAAGAGAAGAAGGAAAGTCATAGACTCTTCAAACTCTGCTTGAAGTGTGGATTAAGAAACCTCTCTATGGAATATCGGCTTCAGAAATGCTTATATTGCCTGCCGTAAGGTGAGATACGGCTGCATTGGCCGCAGCGAAGGCTCCGGGGTCAAGAAAAGAGCAGGCGGCCACACCGGCCCAGCAACCTCCTTTTGAAGGAGAAGGAGAGCGAGACGGTTCCTCCGGTGGAACTTCTCTGGTAAGTGGACCAGCAGGTTTCTCCAGATAGGCCGGAACAGATCTACTTAAGTACGGACGAGGAGAATGATCTGCACAACGGTTACTGTACAGATCAAGATGGGGAAGGATCTGGGTCGGTGGACCCCAGTCCCCGGCTCGCAAGAGAAGACACATTAGCCCAGACCCCACTTCGCTGGCTCCTTTCACCCCTAGACCTAGGGACGTGTTGCTGGACATTCTAACGACCCTTCACACACTGGTCACCGAAATCCAGCAGAGGATGCCTCCACTGGGTCCTACAACTCCTTGGGAGATGCCAGAACCTCTGAGGTTGAACTCTCCCCTGCGGAAGAGAAAGTCCAAAAGGGGTGCTAGCCCACACCATCATCCGACTCCTCCACCACCACATTGCAAGAAGACCCCACCCAGAGCCCCTGACCCACAGTTGGACACGCCTACCACGGCTACGGGCACCGACGAGGACAACGATTTCATCACGGTTGATGGAGATATGCCACGCACGGACGAGCCCCATAGGGCTTCCCCACTGGACAAAGTTGTTTCCGTTCATTCTGTCATGTCAACGGCTTCTGAACTGTTTCAGTTGGTCCGCGAAGAGACTAAAAAAGAAGGTTTCCTCTATCAGTGGCGCAAGTCGAGAAGAAAGAACAATATTGTCCATCCCCTTCCTGCATCATATCTGTCCTAGCTCCAATAAAAATCCAAGTACGGCCCGACCAAGCGGGTCAAATTGGAGAAAAAGTACAGGGGTGCACACCGTCAGAGGGCAAGGTGGTTAGGATCTTCACAGACAACATCACCACCATGTTCTACATCTAGAAACAAGGTGGGACCCGCTCGCCAGCACTCTCCAAAGAGGCACAGGACTTGTGGCGCTGGGCCATTCGTCAAGGCATGTTCCTCGTCCTGTTTCACCTAGCATGAGTCAAGAACACCATTGCGGACTCGCCACGAATGGGAACTTCACCGGGACCAGGTGGATCTTCTGTTCGGCAAGTGGGGGCAGCCCTAGCCTAGATCGATTTCTTCACGACGGCAACAAACGCCACGTGCCATAGGGTTGCCAGCTGGTTCCCTCAACCAAACAGCATAGGGGACGTGTTCTCGTTCCTGTGGGAGGGACGGTCCCTGTACGCTTTTCCTCAGTTTCCCCTCCTCTTACATGCAATCAACCCACTCGGACAGTTGCCCCCAGCGTGGAGACAAATCTGATATCTGGACCACCTGCATCTGTAGGTGGCCCCGTCCATGAGGCTGCCACTGTCCCCAGACCTTCGCGCCTTCGAAGGGGATGGGGGGGGGCGGCAATTCTGCATCATGACAGCCCTAAGGTTTGGGGGTTATACTCTACCCGCAGAATGTAAGGACACCCTGGCCAAGGCCGGGCCCTCTTCAACATTGAAGTACTACATGCATAAATTGGAACGCTTCATTGTGTGGTGCCAGACTCAGAAGATGACCCCGCTGTGTGTCACAGCCCCACAACTTACCATACCTTGATTTCCTTGGCCTAAGCGGGACTGGCTCATGCCTCTATTAAGGTGCATCTCGCCACCATATCCAGGTACACCAGGTCTCACAGGCTCGTCAAGGAGTTCCTGAAGGGAATCTTCAGGAATTTCCCACCGGTGAAGGCTCCTGCCCCGTGGGAGCTCAATGTAGTGCTTAGTAAGCCCCGGGGAGCTCCTTTCAAGCCTATGCACCAGGTCCCACTCAAGTTTCTCTTGTGGAAAACCGCTTTCCTCGTGGCTATTACCTCAGCAAAGCAGCTCAGGGAGATTTGGCCCTTGTCTTGTAAGCAGTCTTACTTGTCTTTCCACGCTTCAAGGGTGATGCTCGGTATACACCCCACCTTTATGCCAAAGGTACTGTCGGAATTCTTCCTCAACAAGCCATTGGTGTTACCTGTCTTCTTCTCGAATCCGTCGTCGCCAGCGGAAAGGGCCTTGCATTCGCTGGACGTTGCTTGTGCCTTGAAGGTCTACGTGGCACGTACAAAGAATTTCCGGAAGACTTCTCAGTTGTTTGTCAACTTTGGACTCTTTTCAACCAAAACCGGAGAGTTGTTACCAGTGGATTTTTATTTGATGAAGTTTGTTTTGACTTGGAATTTACAAGAACTGGTTTAAGACTTTTCCTTTGACTTGAACATTTTTGAAGTTGACTTTGAAACCATGGGGAAGGGATTTACCCAGGACAGGTGAAGGCCATCTAAATACTGTTTAATTATTGTTTATTATCTTATGTTGTTTTGTGATTACCTGTGAATGTTTTGTTGTTCAGTGTGAGGGCCAGTTTACCTATGTTAGGAATTGTTCCCTTAGTCTTTAAACTAGGCCGTCCATATCTTGACATCCCATGCCTGGCACCTTCTTTCGCACAAGACCCAAACATCCTAGCGGATATATTGAAGGACACCATTACTCACACAGTCCACACCATTGCCCCACTAGAAGAAAAGAAGGAAAAAAAGTCCTTCCACTCAAACTCATGGTTCACGGAAGAGCCCCAAAACGTACGTAATAATAAACGCCAGGCGCATAAAAACTGGCAGGCTAACCCCTGTGTCACCACTAAAGAAAGCTTCAAAACTATTGCCAAAAAATACAAAGACACCATTTTCACTACCAAATCTGAAGCGTATAATCGACGGTTATCCGATGCCAAGTCCCAATCCAAAGAACTCTTTACTATCTTTAATGAACACACTGACCCTCCTATATGCACAGATGAGATCATTAAAGACGAAACATGGTGCTTGAGCATAAAAGCTGCCATGTTTAAACAAACAGACCTACTGCAAAACAAAATACAAGACCAGTACAAAGCCTTAATGAACCAGAGCCAGCCAATAGAGACCCTGCCAAGCAGCAAAACCACCAACTTCACTAAATTTGTATTTAAAGACATCACAGAAGAAGAGGTCATAGACATCCTTATACACCTCAAACCCTTGCAATGCAAGGGCGACTTATGCCCTCCCAAGATCATCAAAGAGTGTGCAGAGTCTCTTGCACCACTCATTACCGCTTTCATGAACGCATTGTTTAAATCAGGCATTGTCCCGGACAGCCTTAAGGAGGCGTGGGTGCGTCCCATCTTAAAAAAGCATACACTAGATCCACCCCAACCTAACAACTACCGGCCAATAACTACCATCCCGTTTCTGCTCAAAATACTAGCAAGGCTGCACATATCCAGATTCAACATTATTTAGAAACCAATTCCATACTGGGAAAAAGACAGTCCGGATTCCGCATAGGGCACGGAACTGAAACCGCCCTGTTAGATCGAAAAAAATCAAATAACACAGATCTTAGACAAAGGCAAGCCTGCCCTACCCCTCTTATTAGACCTCTCAGTGGCGTTCGATCTTGTTGACCACAAAACCCTCACCACACACCTCACGCATGATGCACACGTCTCTAACCAAGCAGCTTCCTGGATCACTGCCTTCCTCGAAGGCAGAGCAATGAAAGCCCTCTCCAACACAGCAAATGCTGCCCCCACCATCATTCACTGTGGCGTCCCACAGGGATCTTGTACTGCCCCTACACTTTACAATCTCTTCACTAAGCCCCTATTTGATACATTGGATGCATTGGGGATCGCATACACAAACTATGCTGACAATACCCAAGTGCTCCTGCCTCTATCTGGCTCATACCACCAAGATGCCACAACCCTACGGCAAGTCTACTCCACTATTCAAGGATGGATGGCCTCAAATGGCCTATGCCTCAATGGGGACAAGACTGAGATTCTTATCCTTGGGCATAAATCCACACTAGCTAAGCTAGATTCTCTCTACTCCAACTTCAACATCGACAACTGCATCATCCCAGTCCTTTCCTCTGTGAAAACACTAGGTGTCCATATTGATGCGTCACTCTCTATGAATAAGCAAGTCAGCGCTATTGTCTCTGCCTCTACCCATAGCACCAAACTCATCAACGCTATTAAACCGTTCCTAACTAAGGACAACTGTCTATCAATAGCCAGAGCCACCATATGGGCCAAGCTTGAGTATTGTAATGCGCTATTAGCGGGCACCTCCTCTAAAAAATAGACTCCAAATCAGCCAAAAACACTCACTCAGAGCAGCTTTAAGCATACCAAAAAGAGACCACATTTCACAAGCGAGAAAATCTGTTCACTGGCTCCCAGTGAAAGACCTTATCACATTCAAACTTCTCACAACTGCACACAAATGCATACACCTTACAGCACCATCCTACCTCTCAGATACACTATCTAGATCCACCAGAACTTGCTACTCCAACCAACTCACCATCCCTCGCATTAACAGAGCCAAAGCAGGAGGGATAAACGTCCCATATTTAGCCCCGAAGCTCTGGAATGAGCTCCCCACTGCCCTCAGAGCTGAAACTTCCCTCCCCGCCTTTCAAAAAAACCTCAAAACTGCTCTTTTCAACTAACCACTTCTACCCGTCATTTTTGCCTCTTCCTCCTCTTTACTCTCTCAGAAGTGCAAAAGGTTCTATTTATATAGGACATAATGTATTACTGTCTGCTTTTCAATGTAACTAAGCTATGATCACTCAATGTAACAAGCGCAGCGATGCTTTTGGGCTGCTGCGCACTCTACAAATGTGAATATATAAATAAATAAACCCCTGATAGAGTAGGGCAAGCAAGGCTTTATTATCAAGTTTTTACTTTAATAAAACGTCTGCTCTTGAGAGAACTACAAGCAGTTGTCCTCCTCGCATTACTGACCTCTCACAATTGCCATCATCCATGTGGGATAGGAGCAGTGGATTTAAAGCTGTCCGGTGGGAGGAAGGGCTTGACTTTCCACAGGATGGAGTGCTGACACCAAACGGTCTCGGTTTTCTTAGCTATATTTGTCTTGAAGGAGATGTGTTTGTCGATGTGGAACCCGAGGCACTTGGCGCAGAAGGAGAGCTCCGGTGTGGAGCCGTCATAGTTCCTGGCTGAAACCAGGCCTGTATGTCTGGGTGTTCGGTGTGGTTGGCGAGGAGTAGGAATTCGGTCTTGGACAGGTTGAGCTTCAAGTATGCACTGGACATCCAAGACTGGCTCAGCGTGAGGCAGGTCTTGAGCCTATGGATGTTCTTGGAGGAGTCGATCTTGAGGTATAGCTGTGTGTCAGTGTATTGGTGGATGTGGATGTTGTTTGTGGCTAAGAGGGCTCCCAGCGGCTCCATGTATAGATTGAAGTTCACTGGGGAGAGGATGGAACCCTGCAGGACTACACAGGTGACTGGTAGCATTGGCGATTTAGAGGAGTCCATGTTAGGTAACATTTTCATATCAATGATAAATCTTCCTGACCTGTGTCCACCCCAGAACTTTTTGCTGGACTGGAAGATTATTTTCCCTATAACTCAGTGAGTGGGAACCTATTTCCACACACAAGTCTTTTACTCTTTTTATGGGTGTCCTTTTTTAAGACTCTCCATAGTGTCTTTTTAATTTTATCCTCTTAGACAACTTTTGGCACATACTGCCTACTGTTGCTGGGTTACCCTTGGGGCTCCCCTTTTAACTTTCTCTGGGTAACCTTGTTAGAACTACAGTTCTCAACGATAGAAAGGATGTTTGGATCCCTTCTACATTTTATTCGGGGAGACCAGCACACCCCACCTTAATTGGAGTGCTGGGGAGATACAATGTATCCCCTTTCTCATTTTAAATGTAACATTTATGTTACAAGGACAAACATATCTTTAATGGCTGGTGGCAGTGAACCTTGTCATTAATTTGGTGATGGGGTGATAGTTATCTAGGTTGTCGGGATCCAGAGTGGGTTTCTTTAGTAGAGGGAGGATTTGTCCTATTTTTAGGGTGGATGGGAAGGTGCCTTGAGTTAGGGAGCTGTTTAAGATCTCCAGGTAGGGAAGGAGAGCTTCTGTGGGAAGGGTCTTGAGGATGGATGATGGGGGGGATGTTGTCTATACGATGTGGCTTTGAGGGTGGCCAGGGTTTTTACCAGGTCCTCTGTAGAGAGTGTATTGAATGTTGTCGCGGGTGTAGGGATTTCGTGAGGTGGGTCTATGGATACAGAAGTAGAGACTGTGTGCTGACAAATCTTGCTGATTTTGTCGATGAAGAAGGGGTTGATGGCAGTGGATTTTTCAATGGAGTGTGGTATGGTTGGTGCGGGTAGCAGGTTGACGCAGTGCTTGACCGCTTTGACGAGGGCTCTGCTTTTGCTGTCGGCTTCTACTATGGTGTCTGATAGTAGAAGGCCATGGCTGTGTTGATGAGTTTGCGGTGGGTTGCTCAGATTTCCTTGAGGAGTGCCAGGCCCAATGGATTTCCAGGAGAAGTGCCAGGTTTTCTCTTATTTCCTGATGACTTTTTTCTGAGGTTGAGTTCTTGCATGTACCAGGGTGCTGATGGTTTCGGTTTGCAGGTGCGTTGTTTCAGAGGCATGTGTCAGTCAATGGAGGCTGAAAGGGTGGTGTTTAATATTTCCACTAGAGTCGCAGTTCGGTTGGGGGTGTTCAGTCCATGATAGGTGGAGGTTGGCGAGGTTGTCTGTAAGGGGTTCCACTAGAAAGTTCTTGAAGGACCTGAAGGTTTGTGTGATGGGTTTCTTGACTGGATTGGTGTACAGGATGTTGAAAGACACAGCAAGGTGGTCAGACCAGTCAAGCAGGAGAGGAGAGCTGTAGTGGAGGGAAGACTGTGCAGTGATGATTAGGTTGAGGGCGATACCTTTCTCATGTGTTGGGTCTTTCGTGTGCTTTGTGAGGCTGAGGGTGTCGAGGAGGCAGAGGAGACCTTCCTTCATCAGTTTGGTGGTCTTGTTGCCTGAGAGGTTGAAGTTGCCTAGGAAGATGATGTTGGTGTGCTTGAGGGACATGGTGGTGACCAGGTCGGTGAAGTCGCCAATGAAGGCAGTGTTTGGGTTGGGTGGTCTGAAGATGAGGTGGAAGGTGTCTGTGTCGGTCGAGGAGAGCAGGAAGTGGAAGGAGAGAACTTCAAAAGAGCCAATGTTGTGGACGTCAAGTCTGGCGCAGGGCCAAAAGGTCTTGTGGACGACTGTGAGGCCTCCACCTGTCAGTTTCAGCTGGTGTCTCTGTTGGATTCTGTAGCCATTGGGGACCAGGACATCTAGGAGGTGGGTGTCGGCTAGGTCTCAGTGATGAGGATGGCGTCAAGGTTGTGCGTAGTGATGAGGTTGCAATGTCTGCTGCACAGTGGTCGAAGTGAGCGGGAGCGGTTGGGAGCGGTGCTCCTCTACTTTTTTAATTACCTTTTACAGCTCCTATACTTTTATTTTAAAAAGAAACCGTTCTGGAATGGTTTCGTTTTAAAATAAAAGTGTAGGAAGAAGTTGAAACTTGCACTTTCAGTGCAGTGCACTGGACGTTTCCTTAAACAGCAGGTGCAAGTGTTTGGGGGTGTGTATTGTGTGTGTGATGGGACGTGGTGATGGGGTTTGCGGGGAGTGGGTGCAGGCCAGCAGGGAACATAGTTCCACTACTTCTTTTCGTACATTTCGATCCCTGCTGCTGCATAGGTGATAGCGGAGCAGACGTTGGCGAGCATCAACTTCTGTGTCTTGGACGATGAGGGGGTGTTGATGGACTTGGGGCTGATGTGGGTGAGGTTGCTGTATTGCAGAGTCTATGCCTTAGAGGAGGGGCAATGTCATTGGTGTTGCCTAGTGATGGTGGGGATGGCCTGTGGGGACGGAGGGAGAAAACGCATGTCGGCGTGCGTATAAAGACTCCCAGTTCGAACAGGAATTGCCCTTTTCTTTGTCTGCCCTTCACTTCAGACCCCTGGGCGAGAAACACCCTTCCTCTCAGAGTTAAGAGCAGAAATGACAAGGCAGGGCTAAGAAGGTGGGGTGGGGCTTAGGCCAGGTGACCTAGATCCACTTTCACCTGCTCACCAGCTGCAAAGAAAAAGAGGCTGGAGGGCTGCTTAAGTAGGGAATACATTGTACACATCATCAACCTGATACAGAGGCATGCTGGCTTATGAGAAAATCTGGACATTTCATCAGAGAGGCCAGTGCCTCAGAGTACTATTACTGTGAGTTACTTTGCCTACCGGCCTTCCGAAGTGCTAGTGTAATCCAGAAGAATTCCTTATTTCCCTTTAGTAAAGACCACCTCAGGCTTTGTTGGTAAGGGCACCTGTATGTGGAACCCAGTTGTTCTTTGCTTCAAAAGCACGACCCAGAACTGGCACTGCTACAAATACAGCTCTGTGACTTGCTAAAGAGAATTTATTGAGGTGTGAAAAACAGTACCCACACAGATTAAGAATATGTTGGCTGTGCACATTCCAGGTTTTAACATGAGTAACGTGCAGCGTCTGGTCGGCAAATGTACCTTCAGTCCTCTCACTGTTTTATTTTGGAGGCTGAAAAATTGAATGCCTGAGCTTTCTGAAGGAGTGGGGGTGGAGGGGTCATATTTTGTAAGACGTGCACTAAACATAGGTTTTGCTGTCAAAACAATCGGTGCAGTCCTGGTGGTGGGGGGAGGGTAACAGAAGAACTCCTCTTAGAAAAAAAAGACACTGATAAAAAACTGTAAATAACTCTGCAATCTGAATGCCCATGAAACACCTGCAGGTTAAAGCCAATCCATGCCTCAATTATTCTACTTCATACATTGAATGCTTATGAGCTGGGTGGAGTTACCTGTCATTATAGGGCAATAACGTCTTTATTTTAAGCACTGTTTAAAAAGGGAGAGGAAGAGTGATATTTTAGCCATTCCAATAAGCGTTGTTAACATTTTTCCAATAATCTACAAAACAAAGCTTGGTTGCCAGCAATATTGTTATGCCAAGTAAAAAATCAATGTTGATGAACGGTGTGAAAAGGGAGTGAATGAAATTGCACAATAGGGCTTTGCTAATTAATTTTGCTTGCGTCTGGGAAGAGGACTTGTCTTGGCTATCTAAATTTTGAGTAACATCTAATTTACTAGCCACCTCCTGCCACCTTACACATGAGATCTGGAAAGGAAGTCTACATGTTTTTAAATATGTGTATAAAGAAAAGCACTTTAAGTTCTTGTTTGCTTTACTTTTCAGAAGAAGAAAAGGGACAGAAAAGAAAACGGGAGCCTGAAGACGAGGGCGACGAAGATGATTAAAGCCAGCAGTGTATTTTATTAATCCCTTGTCATAAATTTGACTGTTTTTACCATGTATTTCCCCTGAACCCTGTTTCCCTCCTAGACTTATCTTTTTTTGCCTCCTGATCGTGATGTTGCTGTGGGAATGACAGGTAATGTCTGTTGACCGGCGAGGAAATAAAGACGACTATTTTATTGCCACTCCTTTTTTTTTTTTTTTTTTTTTTTTTAATTGGTTACATTTTCTTTTGTGTTTTAGTTGAATTTCTATTCGTATGAACCCCAGTGGTAAATGTGTTTCTTATTATTGGAGTGATGATTTTGACACCTTTTAAAAAATGTTATTCAAAAAATGTAATAAAAAACATTGTTAAAGTATCCCTGAGATTTACAGTGCAGTGACTTTGAGGCGACTGACGGTTTGGGCTTGACTTCAGCCCAACCCATGCCACTGATGCGATGAGCATATAGTATGTGTGTAAATGGTTCTGCGTATGTTTTGTAGGTAACGAGAGGACCCAGTGCTCGTCCTAAGCATTTTAATGTTCCCATACTGGATGTTTGCTTATATTTATAAAGTAACAACCCTTCACAAGGAGGTTTTGCACTGTTTCTTGCTTCTTGGCATGTTGTTGCCCACACTTGCTTCTCGGCATGTCGTTACCCACAAGCCATTGCTTTGCAACTCAGTGCAACAATTTCAAAAGCAAATTTGGTCACCAATATAAAGATACATTGGTTTAAAAAATGTTTTTCGAATTTGCAGGGTTGCGGCCTGCCACTATCCTATCGCACCCTATTGCCTTTCATAGTTTTTCATTGAATGCCAAGGGGGCTGCTCTGCTAATAAAGAGGGGCAAGAAATGGAATGCAATCCCACCCCCTAAATCCAGAGGCGTAGACAGGGTAGGGCCTGAGCGGGCAAGGACCAACCAAAATCTGTAAATGCCCACTCAGCAGCTTTGTGTGGGCATTTACTGATGATAATGTCACTGCGGTGGGCCCAACTACATTAGCTTCAGGCCCCACTTGTTAGACACTATTGGCTACATCTCTGCCTAAATCTCCAGCCCATCAAATTACTAGGCAGATTATCACTGTTTGCCAATATTGATGAGATGGTTTAATGCCCTTATATTTTTTTGTGCAGCAATTTTGTGTTCTTGATTGTTTTTGGGCTGGAACATCCAAAGGGTACAGCTGGCCAGATTACCAAACATGCCGATTCCTAAACGGCTAGATCATTTTTCTAAGCCAGCTCGTTTTAGTAATGAGACGCGGCTGCCACGTCTGCCGTATACTTTGGAAACGTTAAGTTCCTTGCGTGCAGGAGAGTAGAGGAGGCATGCAATGTAGACATCCTTTTCCTACACACCTGCATGAAGTAAGAGTGTACATTTGTATTTCCCCACTTTGTCAAGGTTTCTAAAAATGGCTGAACACCCCTCCCCCCAACTCCCTTCCGGTGAATGTACAGTTTTTCTTTCATGTCCCTTTTCAGTAGTTTTCAGGGTGACTTGTTTTATAAATGACAACTCATCTGTATAAACCATCCGCCACAGTCTACCCCATACTGCCAGAGGAGCAAAACTTTGACTTATACGTTTGTTTGTCATTGATACATTTCAAATAAATCTTTTGATACAATTTTGGTGACTTTCTCCTTCTGTTCACTGGGCCACAGGCTCTGAGGGGTTTAATGTTAAATGGTTTCATGCAGGCGAAAGCCTTTCATTTTGCTTGTTCTCGCACCATACACTTAACTTGGGTTATATGCAAGAATGCAGCTCTAGGGCGAGCGCTTGGGAATGGTGCCCATCTTTGTCCATAAAAGAAGTTAAATTGTACTGTTTTAATGCATCTTTGGAAACTTTTTGTTATTGTGTTCGTTATTTGTTTGCATTTGAACCAGATACCAAATAGATCTCTTATGCCAACCGTTTCAAAGGCAATATCTTAAAACCCCCTTAAACTGCCTGTGGAGGGCAGTTGCTAAGGAGACATGTTTGCTTTTGGGGTTCTGCATCTTTGCTAGTGGGAGGCAGTGATCATGGATCTGGGTGCTTTCGCTTAAAGAGCCCCGGGATTGCTGATCTGAACCATGGCCACATACAATGTGGTTGACATTTCTTCACTGTATCCCTCCATTTAGCCATATCCAAGAGCTTGGAGATGCTGTCGTAGCAGACTGGTACCGTTCCCACTCCCTCTATATTGTGGATCTGGCTCAATCAACCGAACCCACCCAGAAACGAAAGGCACAAGATGTATGTTCTGTCTCCAAGCATTCTGCAGACATGTTTCACCTTATTTCCGAAGGTCAGACAGAATTACTCTTCATCACAGAAACAGGGTTTTCAGATGATGAGTCCCCGGTTATCCACTAGAGTATCCTATCAGGGTACACGGTCATCTGTGCTAATCGCAACAATAGGGGAGGAGGTGTTATAGCTCTGGTGCACCGTGACTCCTTTGTTATCTAAACACCCTTCATTGACACCATCCCAGACTGTGGATCCCTTTCTCAGTCCTGCTCTCTCCTACAGCTACACTAAGCTTCTTAATCCACAGACCTTCCTCTTACATCTGCCACTTTGCTGACAAACTCACTGATGCTGCCACCATCCTGTCCGTAGATCGCTAACTATACTTGGACATTTCAACATCAGGTTTGAGAAAGAAGACAATGGACCTCATTACAAGGTTGCCAGTCTGGTAACAATGGTGCTGGTAAGCTTGCTGGTACCGTTGTTACCGGACCGGCAAACTACGAGTTCTGCTCGTAGGTGCCTTTCAGCCTGCCAGGTCTGACTTGGCGGGCAGACCGGCACCCACGAGCAGACCTCGACGGATGCACCGGTACCATTCATGAATGGTGCCGGTGCATCCGGCCTCCCCATTTCCAATGCGACTCAAATGGGAATGGGGAGTAATAATTACTGGCACCCGGCAATGGGGATTTACCGGGTCCGCCGGGGCTGGAATGCCCCGGTAAGTCCCCATTGCCTGGTGCCTGTATATTCATGACTCCGGCGGCAGCCGTGCTAGTATTTACCGGCATGGCTACTGCCAGACTCATAATGAGGCCCAATGCTATTGCAAAGTTACTTGGAGCGAACCTTACTGCATTAACCTTAAACATATGTTCAAGGGTCCCAGACACATCCCATCCCCTCTCAAGCACTCCCTTGTGCACCCCCTTCTTAAGAAACCCTCTTCCGACCCTTCCTGCCCAGCTAACTATCGCCCAATCTCTATCACTCCCTTCCTGGGCACGCTCCTGGAGAAACTGGCCATCTCCCAGCTAAATCTCCATGCTGAATCTGTTGGTAGCCTTCATGACTATCAGTCTGGCTTCAGAGCTGCCATAAGCACGGAAACTGCTCTCCTGAACATCCGTGCGGACCTGCTCTCGAACCTTGACTCTAACATTCCATGTGTTCTCATTTTGCTTGATCTCTCTTCTGCCTTTGATACGGTCAACCATGACATCCTGCTCAACCGTCTCCGTGATAACCTGGGTATCACTGGTCAGGCTCTGGTGTGGCTGACCTCTTTCCTCTCAAATTGACCCTCCCAGGTCCAACTGGGGTCTTTCCTCTCTGACATCTTTTTCTCTACCTGTGGTGTTCCCCAGGGTTCTAACCTCTCTCCCTGGCTGTTCAACCAGTATCTGGCACTTCTCGCCCACCGCATCGCCGCTCTCTGTCCCAACTTTCAGTGCTATGTGGATGATACCCAGCTCATTTTCAGGCTATCCTCGGCCTCCTCTTCTCCTTCCCTCATCTCTGACTGTCTTTCTGCTATCCAGGAATGGTGTGCCGCCAACGACCTCTGCCTTAATGCCAGTAAGACTGAGATTCTACTCATCGGCACACCCACTCCCTCCTTCCCTGCAGTTCTCTGGCCGGCCTCTCTTGGCCCTCTTCCTGCTCCTACCTGCAAGGCAAAAAACCTCGGGGTCATCTTCGACTCCACACTCTCCTTCTCTCCTCACATATCCGACGTCTTAAGAAGTCACACTACCAAATACACCTCCTCAGAGGTATCCTTCCTTTCCTCTCCTTCCCCCAGAAGCTCACTGTCTCTAGAGCCCTGGTTCTCTCGAAGCTGGACTACTGTAACAGCCTCTAGCTAAATCTGCCCGCCTCTACTCTCCGCCCTTTGCAACTCATCCAGTACAGGACTGCAAGACTTTTCCTTGGCCTCAAGCCCAGGGACCGTATCTCTCCAGGACTGAAATCACTACACTGGCTCCCAGTGACTGTGAGAATCAAGTTCAAAACCCTTTGCATTGTCCACAAGGCCGTCTGGGGCCTTGGGCCAAAATACCTTCAACTCTCTCTTCCTAAATATCTTCCTTCTCGTGCTCTTCGCTCATCCGCCTCCAACTCCCTCAGGGTCAGCTACTTCTCCAAACAACGAGTTGGGGGCAGATATCTCTCCGCTGCAGGGGCCTCCCTCTGGAACAGCCTTCCTGCCTCCCTAAAACTTGAGGAGAACCATCACTGGTTCCGGAAGCACCTCAAAACCTTCCTCTTTCTCCCCCCCCCCTCCCCTGCTAAAATTACTGAAACTGCACTGAATCTGCAACTGGGCCACTCACCGTTCTCGGTCCTTGGCCCAGCCACTCTCCCCTGTACTGCCTCCCTGGCAACCCCTGCACTGCGGGACTGTGTCTGTATCCGTACAGCCCCCCTTCCCAGCACTTGTCTGCACTTACCTTGCACTTGCCACCAGCTGGCCCTTGTTATTTATCCTGTATGCTATAACCCCCCTGTACTGCACTTTTCCCTCTACCTTTCCCCCCTGCACTTTTCCCTTCCCCTCTACCCTTGCACTTGCGCGATCTGAATGACACCTGGCCTAGTAGGATCGTTGTCTGTCTCCCATTGTAACCCCCGCCTTGTCGCGCCTTGAAAAACTTGTGTATAGGCGCGTTACAAATGCCATATCATATCATAGCATTTTTTGGAATGAAAAGATAATCACTGTCTGCACCCCAGTGCACCTCCCCTGGGGACCACTTATTTATTTTGTTCACAATATTCACAGAGAAACCACTGCTTGCTGGACCTTCAAAGAACCATCAACCATTACCAGACCGTGGAAAGAAATACACATCAAATCCCTATCAGAAAGACTAGAAACTACCATATCTACAGTACCCGCAGATGGACATTCACAACTGGATTATTTCCACATTGGACTGTATTGCCTCCACAAAAACTTTTCAGTAACCCTCAAAAAAAGAAACAAGCCAACTGGTTCACCCCAGACAAAATCACTTAAAAAAGGAAAATCGCAAACTGGATAAAATCAGGAGGAAAATCAATCTACCATCAACAGTTACGCCTTTACAGGGCTGTAGTCCTGAAAGCAAAGAAAGCACACTACTCCATATGCATTGATTTGATGCATCATAGCAAAAGGGAAATGTATAACATAATCAGATAATTCAAAAACCTGACAGCCAGTAGCACAACCCTACCCGTACACGAGCTCTGTAACTAGATTGTTGCATACTTCAACAAAAAGATCTGAGACATTCAGGATCACCTTGACAATAGAGGATGCACCCATCCACACGCAACCGAGATCCCACCAACACATCCCACTATCTCCTCTCTACTGTCTTTCTGCCTTCTGTCTGCAGAGGACCTACACGCTACTACTGACTCATGCAACCCACCAGGATCTCCTGTGGATCCATGTAGCCCCTATCTTTACAAAAGAATCATGAAATCTCCAGACTTATCGCCCAGGTTCCTATCCCTCCTCAACAACTCCATGAGCACCAGCTCAGTTGAAATCTGAATACATCTGACTTCTGCTCAAAAAGCCCAGAGCAGACCCAAATGACCCATCCAGCTATCAGCCCCGATCTCAAACACGTCTTTCATTAGGAAACCTATGGAAATGTCATAACATGAACTCTGGGACTTCATCAAAACAACACCTGAATGACACACAGCACAGATTCAGACCTAGGAGTATAGAATCTGCTCTGTGCTCCATCTGGGATACGTTTAAAAACAATGCGGGTGAAAACTAGAGTGCACTCATCCTGCTAGACAGCTCAGTTGCTTATGACACCATCAATCACAAGATCCTCCTGAAAAGACTGTTTGGGAAGGCAGTGGTAGAGGCCTTGGAAACAGCTAAAAAGGAACACGAAAGCTTAAAGTCTCTGAGCCAAATTACTCAAAGACCCTACCAGCAGCAAGGGGGTAGCTCTAGCTTTGCCTTTCTGGGACAATCCTTCCCACGTTCCCCTCACAATCAATACAGAACAGGGAATACACAAGGGGCAACTGCCACAGGCCAATATGAGCCAAGAGGGCAGCGCCCTGACAAAGGAAGAGGTAGAAACTCCACCCCAAGATGCTCCACGGCTTCCAATCAAAAAAGACTTACCGGTCTGGGTCCCCTCCCATGCCTCCCCCGGTTGGGGTTACCCACGGTTACTGTATCGCGTTCAGGCAACCACCTGGATACCGACCCCCAATGTCCAGACGCTTATCGCCAGAACACCTTAAGATCCTGCTGCAAGAGGTGGAAATCCTGCAAGAAAAGGCCGCGATAGAAGTCCTATTCTACAGGTAAACAAAGGTATTTATTCAGTGTACTTCCTTGTACCCAAAAAGGATATCACCATGCGCCCTGTGCTAGACTTGTGCCCAGAAAATAAATTTGTTAAACCACAAAAGTTCAGAATGACGACATTGCAAGAGGTAACCCCTCTAACTAACACATGGGGGGATTACATGGCAACATTGGATATGAAAGATGCATACTTTCATGTTTCAATGTTGCCAGCGCACAGAAAGTACCTTAGGTTCATGATAGAGGACAGGCACTATCAGTTCAAGGTCTTTCCCTTCGGCATTGCCTCAGCCCTAAGGGTATTTACAAAGGTACTGGCAGTAGTTGCAGCTCACCTGCGCAGGCAGTCCATTCCAGTCCCCCCTTACCTCGAAGACTGGCTAATAACAGGGGACTTGTACGGAACATGCCTATCAAACACCCAGAAGATGGTAGATCTACTTTTCAGTCTGGGATTCTCAACGAGAAAAGTCCAGCCTAGACGCCAGCCAAGTCAAACAATCTCTGGAGGCTCAAATTCAGACAGAAGACAGCCTCCTCTTCCCCTACATGCTGTTCAAGTCCCTCATTATATAGCCAATCACGAGGTGACTGTTAGGGATGATGGCCTCCTGCATTTACTTAGTCCCACTTACACGGTTGCGCATGCTCCCCATGCAAGAGTGACTCAGCCAATGGCGTCAGACCAGCGGACAATGGGACGATCTAGTGGTTGTCTCGGCAGCCCTCATTCTCTCTCTGCAGTGGTGGTAGAGGGAAAACCTCTTACAGGGAAAAACCTTCACCACCCCCGCCATAGAAGCCACTCTCACCACAGACGCATCTCTCACAGGGTGGGGGACTCCCCTCCTTTATCCCATGGCACACAGCGTTTGGTCCCCAGCAGTAGCATCCAACCACATACACCTGTTGAAATTGTTAGCAGTGTTCAAAGCCCTGAAGGCTTTTCAGACACAACTACAGGGGAAGACAGTGCTAGTCCTCAAGGATAGCACCACGGTCATGTATTACCTGAACAAACAGGGGGGCATGCACTCCAGGGCTATCCAAACTGTCCCAGAACATTTGGAAGTGGGCTCGCAAACACAAGATGTTCCTCCTGTCTCAACACGTTCCAGGGGAACTCATCTTCTGGCAGACGTGCTCATCAGAGACTTCCCACTACCCACATAGTATGAATGGTGATTATACAAAGACATAGTCTCCAATGTTTTTGCAGAATGCGGCTTCCCAAAGATCAGCCTGTTCGCAACTCTGGAGAACACACAATGCCCAGATTACGCCTCGAGGTACCCCAGAACTGCTCCAAGGGGAACGGTCTCTGGGTAACATGGTCAGGGAAATTTGTCTACGTACTCCCCTACTCTAAAAGATAGTACACAAGATGCAGCAGGAACCAGTCACAATGATTCTGGTGGCCCCAATGTGGGCCCGCCAACTCTGGTTCTCCCATCCAATGGCAATGTCAATCTCTCCTCCTATGAAGCTACCTTGCCCATACAACATGCTATCACAAAACAGGGGGGGAAACACTCCATCCATGCCCGCAAACTCTCAACTTAGCGGCCTGGCTCCTGAAGTCTTAGAGTTCGGGCACCTCCAACTTCCTCAGAGATGCATGGACATACTAGAAGCAAGAAAACCTAACACCAGACATTGCTACTCCAATAAATGGAAACGCTTCGTTATCTGGTGTAATTCCAAGACTGCTCTCCGACACATATTTTCTTATACCGACTCATCTACTTGACTCAGGCCTGGTTTTTAATTCCCTGAAGGTACACCTAGCTGCACTTTCAGCTTATACTACGTCCCAGAAAAAGGTGTTGTGGTGCAAGATCACAGTCATCAAGGCTTTTATGAAAGGGGTTAAAAGACTTCATCCCCCTATTCCAAACCCAGCTCCCGGATGAGACCTAAATGTGGTATTAACTAGACTAATGGGATCTCCTTTTGAACCTATGCATAAGGCTAGCCTTAAAACACTCAGTTACAAGACCGCCTTTCTAGTGGCAGTCACTTCAATTAGAAGAGTTAGTGAACTACAGGCCCTTTTAGTTCAAGACCCATTTGTCACAATTCACATAGACCAGGAGGTTCATGCGCACTCACCCACGGTTTGCGCCTGAATTAATATCAAAGTTCCATGTGAACAATCAATAGAACTACCCACCTTCTTTCAGAACAACCACTAACATGACAGAAAGAAGCCTAAACACACTTGATGTGCTCAGGGCAGTCATATATATTATCTGGAAAAGACTAAACCACTAAAGAAAACAAACCAGTTTTTCTTTTCAGTGGCAGCTGGTAGAGAAGGGGACCCTTTCTCTAAATCAGCCATTTCAAAGTGGATTGTAAAATGCATCAAACTCTGCTACACTCTTGCCAAGAGAGACCTGCCCTTCAAGCCTAGACCACACTCTACTCTGGGCACGGGGGCTTCCATAGCATTTATTTGCAAATGTTCCTCTCGAGTCCATTTGCAAAGCAGCTACCTGGAGTTCTCTACACACCTTTACAAAACACTACTGCTTAGATACTCACTCTCTCTAGGTCTGATTCTCAGGTGGGGCAAGCAGTACTAAGACATCTCTTTACTACTGTTCCTTCTCACATCCCACCATCAACTCTGGGTACTGCTCGCTAGTCTATGCACAACATGCGATTCTAAGCAGATTCACAAGCATCAGAAGACATGCATTACTTACAGTAATAGCATTTCTGATGATTTGTATCTGCTTAGATTCACATGCGCCCACCCTTCCTCCCCGTTCAGAGTAGAAGGAACATAGACATCTTACTACTCTTTTTATCTGTACTCACTCACAATAGTCATAAGGCTCCCTCTCGCGACCTCGATGCGTGAGGGATTTTGGCTACACTGCACGTCACGTTAGGGATAGTGTTACAACCACGCCCATGTCAACACCCCCTTTCGAACCTCGAAAGACAAGATGCAATACTCTGCGATTACCACTAGATGTCAGACTATATGCACAGCATGTGAATCTAAGCAGATACAATCATCAGAAATGCTATTACGGTAAGCAATGCATGTCATACAAGCTCCGGTGAGAGCGATGACAATCTGCCCGAAGACTATTATTCAGACCATGAAAGGGGTCAGGGACCAGTGTCTATAGGTGGGTCACCACGAGGTGAGCCCAGTCCTCCACCTCTCCAGAAGAGGTGCACCAGTCCTCCACCTCTCATTCCTTCCATGCCTCAGCCCAGGGGCATGTCTTTGGACAGTCTAACCATGCTGCACACGCGTGTATCAGAAATTCAACAGATCTCTGCCCACTCCCAGACCCTGCTCCGTCTAGGAGTCCCCCAAGACAGCTTCCCAGAAGCCCTTCCTGGCGCAAGCACAAGTCAAAGGACCCTGCTGGTCCAAGGCATCAACCAACCCCACTGCCACTTCCTCGGGACTTGACCCTGACTGGGGATACTGCCACGCACAAAGGCATGGATACAGTGATGGACACCGACAAAGCCGATGACGGGGAACCAGTGGGCACGGATAAACGCACAGGGCCTCAGCGCCAGATGAGGTCGGCTCAAACCACGCAATGATGTCCAGGACCTCAGAACATTTCCAACTGGTGTCTGAGGAGATGAAAAAGGAAGCATTCCTTTACCAATATGGTGAGCCCAGACAGAAAATCATCATGTCTGTTCCCTTGCTGGACGATATCTGGGATGAGGACCTGGCACGAATGAATAATCTGAGCACCGCTGCACCCAAGCGGGACATGGTCGAGAAGAAATACAGTTCCGGGCATGGCCATTCAAGTGCCTGAGGCCCCAGCCTTCTCCTGACTCTGTGTCCTAAGCCGCGGCCCAAAAATGTTCTGTGAACCCGTCGTCCTTGTCCATGGTGCATCCGGACCAGGAGGGGAAGAAGCTGGACACTATGGGGAAAAGGATGATCTATACTGCTGCCAGCACCATTAAGGCTGCTAATGCCCTGGCTACTTTGTCCCACTATGATCGACAACTATGGTATAAACTGGGCCCTAGTTTGGACTTCTTAACTGAAGACAAGAAGGTAGAAGCTCTGGTGGGATGTGGTCTCGGACCATGCCATCACAGTGGTGGTGGACATCGCAGACACTGGGTTCCGTCAAATGGGCAACGATTGGCTCTTTGTCAGCAAGGATGCCTGAAAGCCACCAACTTCAGACCGGATGTACAGTCCAAAGTGTTGGACATGCCATTTGATGGAGAGAACCTATTTGGCAAGACGGTCGACGAGTCTCTGCAAATGTTCAAGACAGACACGGAGACAGCATGTTCACTGGGTACCCTGCAGCAACATTTGTCGTCCTTTCGTTCCTCCAGAGGAAAGCCAGGCAGGTCCTCCAAGCGATATATCACCCTTTATTGGCAGCCTTCCCGATCAACGACTCAAAAAGCCTACCTAGGTCGCCTATAGAGGTCGCTCATGGGCGACGAGAAAAACACAGGTTTGGCAGAAAAAGTCACAAAACCACAGCGCTTGTATGAATAAACATTAAGAGTGCACATAGGCTGCAGGTGCCTGAGAGGTGTGGGAGTACTGCCAAGTACAACCCACTGTTGTGGAAACAATTAGAGCATGGGCAATTCTCAGTCGCACTGCGCCCAAGAGTGCAATATAGGCATGTGTTGCAAGTAATTGAAGAGAGATGTGGTTATAAGTCCGATGGATTTATTTGCATAGTAGCCTGACATGTGTTTCGAGTCTAAACCGACTCTTCATCCGAGGCTGTAAATGGGAGATGGAACCTAAGATAAATTGAATGAAGGACAGTGCCAGAAAACTCTTTATTTATTTATATTTATATAGCGCGCAAGCAGCCCAGGGGCATTGAGGCGCTGCTACTTGCAATAACTTAGTTACATGGTACATATGATAGTGATTGTTGACACATTATGAATAGTACAAGAAATCATACTGTTGTTACAAATATTGCATTTGGTCGTATATTACAAACATATATGATAAGTATTCGTGCTGATGTGTCGGTCCTCTTTCACGGCTTCGCAATTGCAGTAATTTCAACACAGCAGGAAAAGCCAAAGTAATGTGAAAGGAAGCAGGCCCGCTTTTGTGGAATCTGCTAGCCCTAAATTTGAGAGCTGTTCAGTTAACTGTCAAGTTTAAAAAAGAGCTTAAGACGCTCCTCTTTAACCTACCTCATGACTAGACCTTGTCCGCTCGATTTGCTCCCCTTCTGGATCTGGTACTGTTGACCCGAGCTTTCCCCTTGTATTTCCCTTTTCACACTGCTCCTAATGCTTTCTTTTCTTGGTTGTCTGTCTTGTGGTCTTATGTGTACGTGCCCTGAGGCCCATGGGCATGTGGCGCAGTGGTACAAGAATTTTTAATAAATACGGCAGCAGAGGACAGCATTGGCCCGACCGCAGGGCAGAGTCTGGGCCCCGAAACAGGCTTCACCCAGCCGTGGACTCGGGCCCCCACTTGTGCACCCCAGTGGGAGGCCAGCTGGCGATGTTCATGCTGGATGCTCTCATACAAGGACACACCTTGCAGTTCCAACGCAGGTGTCCTCGTTTTCCCCCGCTGGCTCCACAAGCACAGCAGGTGGCTGCTGCAGGAGATCCATGCCATGTTGAAGAAGGGGGCGATGGAGCCCGTCCCCCAGCGCCTCCAGGCACTGGAGTGTACTCAAGATAATTTCTGATCTGAAAAAAGTCAGAGGGTGGAGGCCGATCCTGGACCTGAGACGCCTCAGCAAGTACTTGAAGTCCCAGAAATTCAGGGTCGTCACGTTGCAGCATGTGCTTGGCCAACTGGAGGAAGGCGACTTCCTGGAGTCTCTGGATCTGGGGGAGGCCAACTTCCCTGTCCCCATCCACAGGAAGCACCGCAAATTCCTGCGGGTCGTGGTCCAGGGGCAACATCATCAGTTCAAGGTGCTCCCCTTCGGCCTGAAATCAGCCCAAAGGTCTTTACGAAGTGCTTGGCTCCAGTGGTGGCGCATCCTCGTCTCGAGGGCATCCAACTCTACCCTTATCTGGACAATTGGCTCATCTGATCAGGCTCCCACGCTCTGGCGAGCCTGCACAGGGTGAGGACTGTTTGCTGATGGATCTGGGATTCTCCATAAACTATCTGATGTTTCTGCGAGGGCGACTCAACACAGCAACTTGTCTGGAATCTCCCTTTGAAGAGAGGGTGATAGCCATCCTTGGAAAGGTGCAGCGCCTGTTATTGGCACGGTCAACTACTTTGTGAACCATGAAGTCGCTGCTGGGCATGATGTCATCCTGCATCAACCTCATCCTCCTTTGCACACTACGGTTGAGGCCTCTCCAGGAGTTTCTGGATGTGTGGTGGCTGTAAGTTTCGGGATCCTGAACAGACAAGATCACCCTCAACAAGGAGTTCGGACGAGCAATACAGTGGTGGGGCGTGTGCTCATCTCACACAAGGGGCCCCATTCCAAGTCCCTCTTTACCAGGAGACAATCACCACAGATGCTTCTCTGGAAGGTTGGGGAGTTCACACCGGACAGTTGTACGCCAGAGGCCTCTGGCTGCCAGAAGAAAAGACCCTTCAAATCAACGTCCCTGGAGCTACGGGCCATTTTATGAGCCCTCAAGTCCTTCCTGCCATCGCTAAGGGGCAAGGTGGTGAGGATCTTCACGGACAACACCACCACCATATTCTACATCCGGAAGCAGGGTGGGACGCGCTCTCCGCTCTCTCCTAGAAGGCCCAGGATCTGTGGCACCGGGCCATTCCTCAGGACATGTTTCTTGCCACAAGTGGGAGCTACGCCAGGACCAATTGGATCTTCTATTCCAGGAATGGGGTCACCCCAGATCGACCATTTTGCGACAGGGACAAATTCTAAGTGTCAGACGTTCACCAGCAGGTTCCCGCAGCCGAGGAGCATGGGGGGATGCGTTCTCATTCCTCATTCCTGTGGGAGGTGCTTTTCCTACACGCTTTTCCTCCATTCCCACTCCTGCTACCAGTGATCAACACACTCACAGTGCCACTGCAGGATGATACTTGGCGCTCTGGCGTGGCCGCGATAAATCTGGTATCCAGACCTGCTACATCTGTCGGAAACCTCCATCCATCAGGCTTCCACTACTTTCTTCTCTACAGAGAGGGAGGGGTGATTCTGCACCACAACCCAGCATCACTGTACCTTAGGGCCTGGCTCCTGCAGCCCTACAATTTGGATATTATTCTTTATCTGCAGAGTTTAAGGACATCCTGGCCAAGGCCAGAGCCTCTTCAACGTTGACATGCTACGGCCATAAGTGGAAGCGCTTTTCTATGTGGTGCTGGGCTCATAAGATTACCCCTCTGCGTGTCACAACTGCGCAGCTCCTATCATACCTGCTTTCCATGGTCATGGCTTTATCAAGGTGCACCTGGCTGCCATATCACGTTACACCAGGACACCAGGTAGGGCTTTCTTCTGGTCGCACAGACTGGTCAAGGAGTTTCCCAAAGGCCTCTCCAGGACATTTTTGCTTGTGAAGGCTCCTGCTCAGCTTGGGAACTCAATGTGGTCTTGACTAAACTCATGGGGGCGCCCTTTGAGACGATTCATCAAGCCCCGCTCAAGTTTATCTCGTGGAAGACGGCTGTCCTTGTGGACATCACCTCGGCCAGGCGAGTTGGGGAGATTCAGGCTCTGTCTTGCAAGCAGCCATACTTGTCCTTCCACATTTCAAGGCTGGTACTGCATACACACCCCACCTTTATGCTGAGGCTGCTGTCGGAGTTCCACCTCAACAAGCCTTTGGTGTTGCCTATCTTCTTCCTGAATCCGTCGTCGCCAGCGGAGAGGGCTTTGCATTCGCTGGACGTGGCTTGTGCCTTTAATTTTTACATGGCATGCACAAAAGGGTTTCAGTAGATTTCTCAATTGTTTGTCAAATTTGGATCTATGAATCCTGGGAAGGCCTTGTCGAAGGCTTCCATCTCCAGATGGCTCTCCGGATGCATCATGCACCGTTATCGGCTGGCTAACAGACCCCCTCTAGGCCGGCCGAGACCACCAGAGCCATTGCAGCAACAACACTGTTTCCCTGTTGTGCCCCTGCTCAACATCTGCAGGGCTGCTACGTGAAGGTTCACACACTCCTTCGCGAGGTTCTACTGCGTCAACGGGGATTCCAGGGAGGAGTCCCGGGTTGGCCAAGCAGTGCTACGCAAGCTGTTCACTTGAAGTGAGTCTGTTCCACAGGTGTTTTTACTTCTGTTAAGCCTTGCCACCTCCCATGATTGTGTATGTGTACTGTTGTGTAATATTTATTCATGAGCATGTGAATCCATGCCAGACCCCATGCTGGAGAAGGAACAAGTTACCTGTAACTCCTGTTCTCCAGGATGGGTCTGGCATGGCTTCACATGCAAACCCTCCCACCTTCTCCTCTGCGGCACTTCTTGGTTCATACTCCCACTTTACATGCTACCAAATCTGAAGATGGCCTTCAGGGGTGGAGCTTAGGGAGAGGACCGTCATTGGACGGGGGTATTATGACCTAAAGGATAGTGATTGGTTTAGAGGAGAAATAGTTTTGAAGCTAAAGTGAAACTGTTTTTTCTTTTACCGAGATTTCCCTGCCTGACGACTGGGAATATTCATGAGCATGTGAATCCATGCCAGGCCCATGCTAGAGAACAGGAATTACAGATACGTAACTTGTTCCTTATTTAACATTCACCCACAGGGCCATGACCATAATTTCTCTAATACTATCCAAAGTAGACTATCCAAACAGTTTCTATCTTGGACTCCCAGATTACGTAATTGGGAAATTTCAAAGAGTTCAAAATGCAGCAGCAAGTCTACTTCTCAGAATGAAGCGATTTGAAAATATCACACCAGCATAACGTACTCTCCACTGGCTGCCCATCGAAAAAGAGGATTCATTTCAAAACCATGTGCATTGTCCATCGCTCATACCACAGAGTTGGCCCTTCCTCTTTCAAAAGTAAGTTTCAACACTACACTCCTTCCAGAACACTTGGGTCCAGCAATGTGGCACTAGTACTAGTCCCCAATTTAAACAAGAAACGGCAAGGAGGCTCCTCTTTTTCAATTCTGGCAACGAAACTGTGGAACACCCTACCCAAATCTCTCAGCCTGGAGGAGATCCACCTGACTTTCAGGAAACGGCTTAAAACTCTCCTTTTCAGCCAACCGCTTTGAAAGAAATTAACAATAATAGCAACCGACTAAAAACTGTGCACCAGAAACTTGGGCTAACGTACCACAAGCATTTTCCGAAACTCATGGCCCTACCATCTGTGGGAAACTAATCTGACTCATGGAACCTCTCATGTGCAACACTGGTCACACCTTTAATTTCAATGAACTATACCACCAAGAGCCAACACCCTCACCCCATCCCTCAACTACCTCCTCACTCCTAAAATCTTGAATTCTTACACTCCTAGAGATGGCCTCCAAGGTCTAGTGTTCTTAATAGATTCAGACCATATCCATCTTCTAACAGATAACCAAGTTGTTTATGTTTTTGCACTCTGCAATCTGGGGGCTGCCCATATAACTAATCTGCCTGGTCTGTAACATCTACACACAACATAGGGATTTTCATATTGACTCACAGGTAACAGGTACGTATGACTTGCATCCATCAACACCAAAGGTTTCTGCATGTGCCTTCCTGCTATGCGATCAACACCCTGCAATCCTTTCTTACAGAGCCATGCGAAGCAAGGCCAACATAATCGGCAAATTGGCAGAAGGGAGCTATATAAGACCACTTAACATTACATTACATCTAATCCTTTTCTCCAGTTTCATGGCTCTGACTGTTAATGATTTCCTAGCTTTGCTGTATCAGGGCCTCACTGTGGAAATACTTTGTAGCATCACATGCCCGAGTGACTTAGGCGGATCTCATTACTAAACCTTGAGGGTGAATAAAGATGAACAGTAGTAATACAAGTGTTTGTTTTAGGTAAATATTATAAACTGGTTGAAAGTTACTGATGCAATTGAATTTTTAGCTTAAAAGTTAAATATGTCCAGATAAAGAATGCAAAGCCTCTTTTGTTCTTCCAGGGCTGTACATGCTGTGTGGCGCAATGCTCAAATAATATTAACTGACAAGTGAAATTCTGTCAGCACACACAGAAGTGCTCGGAACGACAATATCCAGGTAAGAACCCTTGCAAAGAATAAGACTTGGAACGCTGTGTTGTAATGAGCAAGCAAATGATGTTGGCTTAGGTCGAGCTAAGCACAATACTGAGCCTTATTTGTTCAGACTGAGTGGGGGTGCTTCTGTATTGGCTGTAGCGCTGTTGTCCTTTTAGTCTCTTTTTGAAGGGCTGGCTGCGCTGCAGTTCTGAGTGGTAATACCCCAACCACCCCAAATTTGTACAAGTTTATACACTGGATTAGTACTGCAGAACCGCGCAATGCCCAATAATAGATTCCAATTAACACAATATTGAAATAGTTTGAATTCTTCGTTAGTGTATTTTGTTGATCAGCCGACACGTGATTCAATCTCCTGTCATTCTCAAGGCTGAATATATATTTAAGTATATTCCAAACATATTTAAATCATAATCACAAAAAATATCAAATAAAAATTATATAATTGTGGGTCTCACAACAATTAAGACGTTCCTATCACCATCAAATAAAATAATAAGAGTAGTACTACAAATTTAACATACAAAAATTGGCCCGTTAGGCAGAGCTTCAGAGTATAGAAAGAAAACTTTTCGTCAGTCCTTTTGCATAGCAAGTACTAAGGTTTCAATATTTATGCATATGTTGCTCTTTGCAGTTGTTAATCATTCATTAAGGTCCCACTTTTAATAGTATACTAATATGCAGTGTTGCATCAGTGCTGAAATGATAAGTGCCACCCTACAGCCTGTGACAGTTATATAGTGGTATATTGTCTATTTTTGAGTTATTTCAGTATTACCACCTCATACGTGAATTATTAAAATCGAGTCATTACCGTGCTACATCTAACTCTCCTTACCTATTAGTTGCTGGTTCTTACACCCATCAATAAAAAGAAATTGGTTTTTAATAGTATTAGCTTGCTAACGTCTTTTGTCATGTGTAAACCCTGCTTAATATTCACTTACCTAATTTTTGGAGTCGGCTCACTCGGCTCCACTATTGAGCGTGTTTGCTATCTGTACTAGTCATGGATAAATATCCTGTGGAATAAAGTATAGTACATCACTATAATTCCCCATATGCGTACCCATTAGATTTGCCAAGGTTTGTGCATGCTTGTTTTCAAATAGATATACAGGGGACTAATGAACACAAATATGACCCGTGACGTCCGACCCGTACTAATATACTTGCTCAAAGTTAGGTGTACCGTGTTCTCAAGTTCGCTGTCCCACTTGCCGAGGAACCCCAATCATTTACGGGTTAGATCCTGGGCGCTGCAATAGATCCAGCACGCCAGCGTCATTACCTCTGTTGTTTTTAATGGTTTAGTGTGTGACGTACAGGAAAACGTGTGCATGCTGTCATAATGATGCATCACGCTAAGTACATTTAAGTAATCACTATTACTAATATTGATAATCCGTTACCTTGTAATACCAGAAATGTTTGTTGAAACTCAGAAATGCTGCTTAGGCCCTTCCCTTCTTGTATTGCCACTCTTTCAGCTCTGACTGACTTTGTGTTGTGCATAGTATGAATTTGAATTAATTCACTCAAGTTATGATTCCTTTGTATTCTGAACGAGCATACAAAGTAGTGGCTTAGTGTCACAGTTAGCTCTGCCTCTTATCAATAGATCCGATTCTTGTTCCTACTAGGTCTGCACATTAACCTCTTACTCCAGAACATGTCTTATTAATCGATTGTGCAATATTGCGTGATCTCTTCAGTTGGTAGTGCACCAGCAATTATGCACCAATTATTGGACCAATTGTGAGGGAGTATAGTATTTTGTTAATCATAAATTACATCTCTAATATGCAGTTGACTATATGACTAAATGCCCTATAACCCACTAGTTAATATTCCGAATGGTAGTACAAATGTTGTTTTCGTTTCATTAACCCTTGTATCGCTCTTCCATTCCGCTATTTAGTGTAAATTACAGTTTGGTGCTCTATACGACCCTCCAGCTTTTGCATTGAAGTGGTCTCACAATGCATGCCTTCCTTCTGATCATTTTTGCAGAATTATGTGTGGGGTGCATATCAAAACATATGCATCATGGATTACACTGATTGTACATCATAACCTCCTCTCCAACCCCTATAAGCTGTACTGGTTGCTCGGGTGCCGCACACACAGATTTTTACACAGCTAGATATCACTTCACAAAAAAGTATTCATTTCATGCTCTGCATTTAGTCCCTGTGTAACACAATGTATAAGACATATGCATTTCCATTCCATTCTCTGTAGTTTCAATTTGAGGGCCCCCTCTTTTTCCGCTCTTAGCTCGCATAAAGCCTATGAATTTTTACATCATTTCGATTAGCCATTTGGTGGCATTGCTGCCAGTGAACAGCGAGTGGTAGCCTGTCATCCTGGCTACCGAGATAGGCCATGTATTCCCTAATTCTCACCCGCAGTTGTCTACTTCCTACATAGATCCTCTTACATACACAAATAATGGCATACACAGTGTACGTGGTCCGACAGTTGATAAAATCTTGGATTTTAATCACAGTACCTTTGTGGTCTCTAAACTTGCGACAGTCAGCATGTGCAAACTTGCACATAACTGCAAGTGCCACATTTGTGGAATCCTGTTGTTTTAGTAAGCCAATCAGTGCCCCTTGTTGGTTCAGTGTTCAGAAATGAGGAGCACAGCTTGTTCTTAATAGTGGGTGCTCATGTAAATATGAATTCAGGTTTCTTCCCCAGAAAAGGGCAAAGGTCTGGGTCCATAAGTAATATTTTCCAATGTCTCGGGACAATTCTATATAATGCGTTAGCATCCTTAGAATATTTTGTAATAATGAGGATGTTGTTGGGAGCGGTCTTGGTTTCAGTGCATGGTTGTAACATGGAAGCCCTTTGCTTGAGTAATATTTTCCAGTGCAATTCCTTAATGGTATCCGCTGTATAACCTCTCTCCTTGAATCTTTCAGTTAATAAGCTACATTCTTCAATGAAACAATTTTCCTCACTACAGTTGTGGCGTGCCCGATAGAACTCGTCAGCAGGTATATTGTTAATGGTGGACTTTCGATGACGCTTTCAATATACAGGGTTCAGTTCACCTCTGTGGCTTTACAAAAGGTTTTGGTCTCAATTTGACCGGGTTTGATCTAGATCTGTAAATCACGAAAATCTCTACATAAATCATCACATTGTCCCTTTAGCATAATACCAAACACATTCTTGTTCAGATATTGTGTGTACAACTCAAAATCTTCCGAGGACCCATGCCAAATGATTAGTATATTGTCAATATAGCGCTTCCACATAATCACATTTTGCAAAAAAAACATTATTTGTTAAGGCATGCGTCTGCTCATATTCTGCCATAAAAAGATCTGTATGGGACAGAGCATACTTTGCCCCTATTGTCACTCCTTGTGTTTGGACATAATAATCATCTAAGAACAGAAAAACATTGTTGTCAAGTGTACATTTTAGAAATATCTTAAGCATTTCAACATGTGATCTATATGATACAGAAAAGTCTCGATAGCCATAATCAATAGTTCACATTGCCAAATTATGATTAATAGAGGTGTACAGGGCGTTACATCCAAAGTGGCCAAACAATATCCTTCTTGCCATTGAATGTTAGACAATAGTTGGAAGACCTGTGTACTATCTCTTATGAAAGATGGTAAAAGTGGTACACATTCTCTAATAGTATTGTCAATATATTTGGACAGGCCCACCATTGCCCACCCTATCGCACTCATGATGACCTAACCTCTGGAAGTGTCATAAATGGTTTGTGTATTTCTGGCAGAAAGTACATTGTTGGGTCAGTTATTATCAGATATCTTCTCTCATCATCCGATTATAATCACTTGGTATGTCAAACTTGAATCATTGTGGACAATATCTGAACACAATTAAGAACAAGCTCTGCCCCTCATTTCTGAACACTGAACCAACAAGGGGCCGTGATTGGCTTACTAAAACAACTGGATTCCACAAATGTGGCCCTTGCAGTTATGTGCAAGTTTGCACATGCTGACTGTCGAGAGTTTAGAGACAGCAAAGGTACTGTGATTAAAATCCAATATTTTATTAACTGTCAGACCACGTACACTGTGTATGCCATTATTTGTTTATGTAAGAGGATCTATGTGGGAAGTACGATTAGATAACTGCGAGTGAAAATTAGGGAACACATGGCCAATCTCAGTAGCCAGGATAACAGGCTACCACTGGCTGTTCACTGGCCGCAATGCCACCAAATGGCTAATCAAAATGATGTAACATTCATAGGCTTGATGGGAGCGAAGAGCGGAAAGGGGGGGGGGCTCAAATTGAAACTATGGAGAATGGAATGGAAATGCATATGTCTTATGTTGTGTTAAAGAGGGACTAAATGCAGACCATGAAATTAGTGTTTGTTTGTGAAGTGATATCTAGCTGTGTAAAAATCTTTGTGCGGCACCCGAACCACCAGTACAGTTTATAGGGGTTGGACAGGAAGTTATGATGTACAATCAGTGGAACCCATGATGCATATGTTTTGATATGCACCCCCCACATCATTCTGCAAAAATTATCAGAAGGAGGGCATATATTGTGGGACCACTGCAATGCATAAACTGGAGGGTCGTATAATTGTATCACCAAACTGTAATTTATGCTAAATAGCCAGAATGCAAGAGTGATATAAGCGTTAATGACACGAAAACAATATTTTTATTACCAATGGGCATATTAATTAGCGTGTTATAGGTTTTGTTTATTGGTTTGTTTAATTTATTTGTAAAGCGCTCCAGACCCATGGGTATATGGGCGCTCAAGAATATGGTTGCAGAATACAGGTTATACATTTAGGACAGTTATACGGAGTTATACAATTTACAAAATACAGTTTTTATAGAGTTACAGTTTTTGCATAGGAGATATACATTGGCAATAATATGTACACAAGAATGATACAGAGGCTAGTGCCCATAGACCCAAGGTGGTAGTGAATGGGAGCTGGGAGGGGTCAGTGTGTAAGGTCTCCTGAGTCACCTGTGGTGGGGTTAGTTTTTATTCAGTAGCCAGGTGATAACCTGGGTTCTGAATGGTTGAAAGGTAGAAATGGATTTGATGTCCAGTGGAAGTGTATTCCACAGTTGTGCGGCTAGAACCGTATTTAGTCTTATAGTCAACTGCATATTAGAGATGTAATTTATGATTAACAAAATACTATATTCCCTCACAATTGGTCCAATAATTGGTCCATAATTGCTGGTGCACTACCAACTGAGGAGATTACGCGATATTGCCCAATTTATTAAAAAGACGTTCTGGAGTGAGAGGTTAATGTCCAGAACCAGAAGGAACAAGAATCTTATCTATTGATAAGAAGCGGAGCTAACTGTGACACTAAGCAGCTACTTTGAATGCCCATTCAGAATACAACGGAATCATAACGTGGGCGAATTAATTCAAATTCCTACTATGCAAAAAACAGTCAGAGCTCAAAGAGTGGCAATACAAGAGGGGAGTGGCCTAAGCAGAATTTTTGAGTTTCAACAAACATTTCTTGTATTACAAGGTAACAGATTACCAACATTAGTAATAGTGATTACTTAAATGTACTTAGCATGATGCATCATTATGACAGCATGCACACGTTTTCCTGTACGTCAAATGCTAAACCATTAATGGCGCTGGCGTGCTGGATCTATCGCGGCGCCCAGGATCTAACCCGTAAATTATTGCGGTTCCAAAGCAAGTGGGACGATGAATTTAGGAACAAGGAACACATAACTTTGAGCGAATATATTAGTACGGGCAGACATAACGGGTCATATCTGTGTCCACTAGTCCCTTGTATATCTATTTGAAAAAAGCATGCACCAACCTTGGCAAATCTAATGGGTACGCCTATGGGGAATTATATTGATGCACGATACTTTATTCCACAGGATATATCTGTGATTAGTACACACAGCAAACATGCTCAATAGTGGAGCCGAGTGAGCAATCTCCAACGCTGCAGAAATTAGGTAAGTGAATATTAACTAGGGTTTACACATGACAATAAACATTAGCAAGCTAATACTACTAAAAACCAATTTCTTTTTACCGATCGGTATAACAACCAGCAACAAATAGGTAAGGAGAGTTAGACGTATCACAGTAATGACTCGATTTTAATAATTCACTTATGAGGTGGCAATACTGAAATAACTCAAAAATAGACAATATACCACTATATAACTGTCACAGGGTGTAGGGTGCAACTTATCATTTCAGCACTGATGCAACACTGCATATTATTATGCCATTAAAAGTGGAACCTTAATGAATGATTAACAGAATTGCAAAGAGCAATATATGCCTAAATATTGAAACCTTAGTACTTGCTATGCAAAAGGACTGACGAAAAGTTTTCTTTCTGTACTTTCTCAGATGCTCTGCCTAATGGCCCAATTTTGTTATGTTACATTTTTACTGCTGCTCTTATTATTTTTCTTTGGCAACATCTTAATCGTTGTGGGACCCACAATTATATACTTTTATATTTTTTGTGATTATGATTTAAATATGTTTTTAATATACTTTAATATGTATTCAGCCTTGAGAATGACCGGAGGTCAAAACACGTGTCGGCTGATCAACACAATAAACCAACAAAGAATACAATCTTTTTCAATATTGAGTTAATTGGAAGCTATTATTGGGCAGTGCGCAGTTATGTGTTACTAACCCAGTGTATAAACCTGAGCCTTATTTGGACTCAATTTCTGGACCATAACAATGTTATATTCCAGCTAAGCAGATGACCAAACATGCTAGCCATAGACCAGTGAAGATAGAAGCATTTGGTGGAACACCATATCTGAAGCTCTCCCTTTGAGCCCACTCCATACATCTTTCCTTCAAGCTTGATCAACTAAAGTTCTGCAAAGCCACAAAAACCCACCTGTTCCAGAATGCCTGTGGCTTATGACTTCCTTGTTGGAGAGACCACCTAACCTATCCTTGTCGTCCTCTCCTTCTGAAGCAGCCACATGTTGTCTGAGCATGTTACAAAAAGGTACTTCATAAGTAATCCAATACATTAGAAAATTAATGTTAAGTGGGAATGTCCCAAGTGGTTATAATAGAGCTGTATCTGAAAAACCTGATTTTGTTTTTAAAACAAATGCTTTTAACTGTGGGCACTCTAGTTTCATGTAACTTATTTTGGGGACACATCACATGTTTTGATGTTCCTTGTATAATGAGTTTACTGTTCGACTACCATTTTATTGACAGAATAATGCTGGTTGCCAAAAAGTGCTAGACAGGCTAGTCATCAAGTCAAAAGATGGACCGTCACACCTTATCAAATCCTTTGATGACTAAGGAGTTGAGGGGGCAAAGGGGATGGTTAGGAAGTTCTGAGTGAGGGAAGGGGTTGTGGAATGGAAAGGGGATTAGCAGGGGAGGAGGGGTGCTGAAGGTGGTTTTAGGGGGACTCCTTGGCAAAGATAGAAACTGGTTGGAGGGGAATGGAAAATGGATTCCAAAGTCTGGGGTGAGGAGAAAGGGTTGAGGGTGGGCAGGGGTCACAGAAAAGGGAGTACAGGGGGGGCTCCCAATGAGCAGAAATCACTGAGTGTAGGGGAGAAGCGGTGGCAGTACTTCTGGCAAGCAATTGCATAGGTTAACCAATAGGGGTTGACAAATATGCAACTGTCCATTGCACATTAATAGGATTGACCATCTTGATGGCCGGATCAGTTGAGGTTGACTAGCGGTTACGAAGATCCAAATGGAATGAGCATGAGACATGCAACAGTTCTTAGGTGTTAGCTGATTAAAATGCCCACATTAACATTGTGTGTTTAAGGTATTTTTATGTTTGATTTTGTGATTAATCCGATGGATTCATCACCGATTCCCTTGCGATATCCTCCTCCCAAACGGCATGGGCACTGTGATGCTGGAAATGCATTGTCCTTGTCCTGTACCCCTTTTATCATGTTTGTTATTTTCTTCATGTGGGACTCCTGACAGTGCAGCTCTTCCTCTTTTTGGTTTGGTGAACAGACCCTTGGGACACCCTTATGGCATCCATGGCTGGGAGTACAACCCTGTACTCCTAGTGTATGTTTTTGGGAACCTGTGTATGGCCCACAGAGCAGGGAATGGGCGGGTGGCAGCTCCATGCTGAATTTAACAGGTGCTCTGAGTATCCTCCATTTTGGGATACCCAAGCCCCTGCCATTGAATCACTTGATTCCTGATAGGAGACACAATGGCCTCTTGCCTGTTACCTTGTTTTCCCAAAGACCTAGGAAGCCCTGACTCTGTCCCTTCCCCTGACTGGCTGTTGGGTGGAAGTTCCATACATGGTATTGTGGAGAAGTCCAGGCCAGCCTTCCCAGTGACTATGATGTGGGTATGCCCTTGGGGTGGGACCTGGGTGAATGGAGTGTGTGACCAATATGCACTTCATGTTATGGGTGTCTAGTTTCTGGTGTGTGACAAAATGACTTAGACAGCCCTGCCCGAAACTGGTATGAATGCAGTGTGGAGTGCTGAATGGCTGGGTGCTTGTCCCAATACACATTCCTTGATGTGAGTGTCTGGAGGGAGGAGAATGGCCTGAATGCACTGTGAGCCTGATTGTCTGCCTGCCTGCATGAATGCCCTTCTGAATTATTGTTTTTTTGAGTGTGACCCAGCAGAGTGAATGAGAGACCAAACAGTATATCTGGGGACCTCGCACTGATGGAAATTGTTCAGAAGCTGGAGTCGAAACTTGATGCTTGATCTTGAAGCTGAGCCGGAAGAAGAAGGTTAACTGCTGTTTTCCTTCAACGCAATCTGAAAGCTGCTGTGCCGTCGAGGACGGATCCAAGAGAGAGCCTGTGCCCTAAGGAACCCAGTCGGAAGGACAAGGGCAAAGAAAAAGAGGGCTTCTCAGAGGTCTCAGGAGTTCCAAAAGCAGTCACAGTCAGGTACATCTACACCTTCCTCTCCTAAGACCCAAATATCTAGTGGAGATATGTCCTATGTTTGTGGGAGTAAGAGTAATGGTCCTCCTGCTGCCATGAAGGCTCCCAGTGGCTCCAGTACCATACCTCGCATTCCTGGCACTTGTTGGGACTGTGGGGCTCTGGACCACAAGAAGGGTGACCCCAAGTGTAAAGGTAAGGCACTTGGAGTCCAGGATGTCAGCCTGGCCTACCTTTGCTCCATATCTGAGGTGGAGGCCACCGTGTACTCCCCTCATCTACAGGGATCACATTCGGTGCTCCTGTAGATATTTCCCTACTGTCCTTTGGGTCCTGGGACCAATATGCAGAAGTACTGGCTACAATCCCCCAGAACACCCGCCGATTTTTAAGAAGTGTCCTCCTGAATGGCCAGCCTTCAACTGGTTTGAGAGACACTGGGGAAAGTATGACAGTGGTGGACAGGACCCTGCTCATTCTAGAGGACTATGTAGGTGCTCCTCTGAGAACTACCAGGTTAGCTGGTGGTCCTCCCAAATTATCTCCTGTAGCCCTAGTCACAATCATGATTGGTTCAGTACAATGTACCTGCTAACATTTTGTGAAGCAATGATATAGTGGAGTTGGGGTTGATCTCTGATGGTCTACCCCTGACTGCTGCTGCAGTCACTAGGTCACAGGTCGCACCGGGTCTGACTGCCAGTCAGGTACCCAAGCGCAAGGGGAGGCCCAAGGCATGATGGAAGAGTAAGAAAGCCACCTCTGTGAATGGGGCTCCTTCTACTCCTGTTGCTTCAGCAGCACCCACTGGGATTCATGCTCCGGACGGGCTGGGTTCAGTGGTAAACCCAAACTCAACTCCTGAGGGAGAAGATCCAGAAGACCCTTGTGTGGGAGAGGTGCTCGACCCAGAGGATCACCCGACCTTCAATGCCTGCTGACTGAAGGGGAGACTTCTGTAGGGGTCTGAGGAAACAGGCCTTTGCCCAGGCACAAGGAGAAGTGCCTAGGTCTTTCCGGGTTTATTGGGAGGGTGAACTCCTTTGTAGTGAGCCCACTAAGCTTGAACCTGGTGCCCTTAAGAGGTTGGTGGTACCCCAGGTTTACAGTTCCTTCCTATTGCAGTTGGCGCATGAGGTGCCCTTAGCTTGTCATCCTGGTACCAAGAAGACTAAGCAGAGGCCCTCTGTCCATTTCTACTGGCCCCGGATGGGAGTAGAAATGGGGTCTCACTGAAGGACTTGTCCCACTTGTTAGTTGTCTGGCAAGACTGGAGGAAGTGTCATTGCCCCAGTGCAGCCATTGCCAGTGGTTGGCACATCTTTTCAGAGGGTGGGCATTGACATTGTCGGTCCCCTTGACCTTCCCACTTCAGGTGAACATCGGTTCATCCTGGTCTTGGTAGATCATGCCACCAGGCACCCTGAGGCTATACCCCTTTCGGACTGTTACTGCCAAGGTGGTTGCCAGGGCGCTCGTGGGCTTTTTTTTTTTTTTACCAGAGTTGGATTCCCTAAGGAGGTTGTCTCTGACAGAGGATCCAACTTCATGTCGAGTTACATGAAAACAATGTGGAAAGAGTGCAGAGTAATCTACAAGTTCTCTACCTCCTACCATCCCCAGACCAATGGTCTGGTTGAGAGATTTAACAAAACTCTCTAGGGCATTCTGGGTGCTTTGGAAGAGCCCCCAAGGAGGAAATGGGATCTTCTCCTGCCATGCCTGCAGTTCGCTTACAGAGAAGTACCTCAAGAGGGTGTTAGTTTCAGCCCCTTTGAGTTGCTCTTTGGATATCCCATGAGAGGGCCCCTTGCCTTGAGCAGAGAAGGTTTGGAAGCGACCCCTCCAGGTCGTGCCAAGCAAGTGGGGGACTATGAGTTAGGCCTCAGGTGGAGAATGACACATATGACGGGCCAGGCGACAGCAAATCTTAAGGCAAGCCAGGAATTGAACAAATAGTGGCATGACCTTAAAGCATCACAAGTGGATTGGACTCCAGGACAGGAGATCCTTGTGATGGAGCCTACCAAGCCTCGAGCTTTGGCAAATAAGTGGATTGGACCCTTCAGGATCATCTCCAAGATGGGTCAAGTCAATTATCTGGTTGACATAGGAGTCCCTGGCGTAGCCGCTCGGGTATTCCACGTCAACAGGCTCAAGCCTTTCCATAGTCGAGCAGAAGTCTCATGCCTCTTGCTAGCTTCAGAGGAAGAAGAGGATGAGAGTAAACCCCTTCCTGATTTGCTGCATAGCAACCATCAGGATGGCTCAGTGGAGGGAGTGTATCTCTCTCCAGATCTGACACCAGAGCAGCAGAGGGCCTGCAGAGCTTTGCTCTGGCAGTATGGCCCTCTGTTCTCGCTGACACCAGTCTTCACCCCGTGTTGCAGGCATGAAATTGACACTGGTGACAGCGTATCTGTCAAAAGCAGATGCTACAGGATGTCAGACACAGTTAAGAAACACATCCAGGCTGAGGTCGCCAAGATGTTGCATCAAGGTGTTATTGAACCCTCAACCAGTCCCTGAGCCGGTCCAGTGGTCCTTGTCCCCAAGGCAAGTTCCCAGGCAGGTATCAAGAATTGGCAGTTGTGTGTGGACTACAGAGGGGTCAATGCTGTCACCAAAACTGACGCGTACCTATTGGCCAGGGCTGATGAGCTCATGGACACTATAGGTGCTGCCAAATTTGTGAGCACCTTTGACCTTTGACATTGTTGTCTACAGTTCCACCTGGGAAGAGCATTTGACTCATTTGGATAAGGTGTTGCAGGCCTTGAAAAGGGCTAACCTCACTACCAAGGCCACCAAGTGCCAGATAGCTCAGGGGAAAGTCACGTATCTTGGTCATGAGGTAAAATGGGGTCGAAACCAACCTCTCCCGAGTACAGTCCAGGATTTACATGACTGGGAGACTCCCACTGCTCAAACCCAGGTGAGATCCTTTTTGGGCCTCACTGGGTATTACTGTTACTTCATGGCGGACTATGGATCCGTAGCTGCCCCTCTGACAGCTCTGACTTCGCCCAAACAACCAAGGAAGGTTCATTGGACAGAAGACTGTCAGAGGGCCTTTGTTGGCTTGAAAGAAAGTCTCTGTAGGGCACCTGTGTTGTGTGCGCCTGACAAGAAATAACAACAGGGTAAATTTAACATATATAGGAAAAACAACTGACTTCCCTAACCGTTAATCAACAGTCTTATATCATAACATAAACGGTTCTTTGGGAGAAATTGAATTTGTTGATCAAAAATGGACTCTCAAACCATTAAACAAAACAGATAGGGGAAAAAACAATGTGCTATCTATTCCTAAGTAAGAACGCCATAACCCTAGCGGGAGTGCCTGTCCCTAGAAGGTGGATGGTGCAATGCCTGTCTGAGACGGATAGATGAAGAGAAAACTGTCCCTCAACACTACCAATTGAGTGAGTAAATTAATGATAAAATCGTTTTTAAGCAACAACACACACAACCAGTGGGATATTAGGAACACACAAGACTTTTTATTAGATCTTGTGAAAAATAGGTGTCTGGCTTGCATGAGGGTAGTTGTGTCGGGGGATTTCAAAAATGTTGTATTCACCTTTTGGCATCAATTTAGCCACATGCGAAAGGTTGTGTATGCAAGAATTTAAAGTGTTAAAAAACATGTTGAAGAACACGTGCCTATATCTATGGGCCAATCTTAAAAGGCTCACGTAATGTGAGTAGTTCGATGTTATTGTGGTTAGAACGTATCCCCCATTGTTGTAAGGGATATCTAGGTGGTCGTGGGAACACCCAAGACCAAAAGGGTTGATCGGTTTCGATGGTACAGCGTGGTTACACCATCTTCTTCAGGACCAATACTTTGTTCTGTAATCTATACATCTTCCAGTGTGTCTCATAATGAGGCAGCGTAGGCAAACTGCTCCGTCCCCTGTAGGGAGACACAAACAAGAAATGGGGGGCTGCGTGTCAGTCAACCCTAGAAATGGTCTGCACTAGCTAGAAAACAAACGATTGGAGCACATTGTTGTAGAGTAAAAGAGATTCAATCTGATTGTGCAGGAGGATACAGAATATGCGTGGCCACACGACTATGTGGCATGATGTGTGCACAAGTACCCAAGGGGTGAGGGAGGGAGTTAGTGTCAGAGCTGAGGGGGTCTAGTGAACCCGATATTCAGAGAAGGCTGAGTTCAAATGATCAGGGGGCCATGCTGCTCGGTGTGATCAGTATATATGGAAAAACTCATGCAACAGGTGCAGGATTAGGCATGCACAATGAATTTAGAGACAGATGCCCACCTGAAGTTCTGGGCGCTAGGTGCGAATCCTGGAGAACAGCATGGGAGGGGAGCAGGAGTCTGAGGAGTCGCATACCGTTGTTCTGCAAAGGAGCACAATCCTGACGGATCGGATTACAATGTGAGTTTGTGAATTACCAAAGGGAACTCCTGCATAGGAAAGACTGTGTTGCAGTTAGTGAGCTAGTGAGTAGCTCTTACCTGTGTAGGTCAGGAAAAGCGCCGTCTCGTCCGTCCGCCGGTAAGGAATGGAATGGACTCAGCGAGCGTAGACAGAGCAACAGCGCTTCCGCATGCGACACGGGAGTGGGACCGGAGGCGGGGGCTGCAGAAGCATGTAGACGGAGAAGACAGCCAATTGTGTGTTGGATGGGTGTGACAGGTCCAAAGCCATGTTACTATAGGGCAAGCAACTGGCAGTAGGCGGTTGTCATGCGAGTGTTGACAACTGTTAACATGTTAGGGAAATATATGAATATGTGTGGGCGCGCATGGAAGCGGCTGCAATTGCGTGCAATGTCTAAAGGTGTTCTCGTCTAATTGTGTAGAAAACAACTTGACAGGGTGTGCGATGAAGATCTGCCAACAAATGTTGGCGAGTCCAATAATGGTGGTGTGCGCCTAACTACAGCAAACCCTTTATTATTCAGACTGATGCCTATGACACCGCAATTGGAGCCGTCTTGTCCCAGTTAGATGACAAAAGGAGGGAACATCTGATCATATTCCTCAGTAGGCAACTCAAAGGTAGAGAACTTAGGTGGGCTACTGTTGAAAAGGAATGTTTCGGTATCGTTTGGAGCCTTAGGCGTTTTAGGCCCTACCTTATGGGGTCTACCTTCAAGGTCCAAACAGACCATATGCCCCTGAAGTGGCTTATGCAGATGAAGGGTGAAAACCAAAACAGCTCAGGTGGTCCATAAGCCTGCAAGGGCTAGACTTCACCATTGAGCATAGGCCAGGGAAGAGTCATGATAATGCGTATGTCCTTTCCAGAAGGTATGTTGACCATCTGGATGAGGGTGTCAATCTTGTGGGAGATTAGACCACCCTAACCTCAGTAAGGGTGGGGCAACTGTGATGCTCGAAATGCATTGGAGGGACAGGGCCTCCATGTCCTTGTCCTGTAGTCCTTTTATCGTGTGTTCTGTGTTATTTTCTGCACAGGAGTCCATCTGGGACTCATGGCAGTGCAGCTCTTCCTCTTTTTGGTTTGGTGAACAGACCCTTGGGATGCCCTTATGGCACTCCTGGGTGGGGGTACAATCCTGTACTTCTAGTGTATGTTTTTGGGCACCTGTGTGTGGCCCACAGAGCAGGGTATGGGCTGGTGACAGCTCAATGCTGAATTTGACAGGTTCTCTGAGTATCCTCCATTTTGTGATACCCAGGCCCTGCTATTGGAATCAGTTGTTTCCTGATAGGAGACAAGATGGCCCCTGTGGCCTCTTGCTTTCTGTTGCCTGTTGTTGGGTGGAAGTTCCATATATGGTATTGTGTGCAGGTCCAGGCCAGACTGGCTGGAGCCTTCCCAATTACTATGTTGTGGGTACGCCCTTGGGGTGGGACCTGGGTGAATGGAGTGTGTGACCAATATGCACTTCATCTTATGGGTGTTTAGTTTCTGGTGTGTGGCACAATGACTGAGACATCCTTGCCTGAAGCTGGTATGAATGAGGTGTGGAGTGCTGAATGGCTGGGTGCTTGTCCCAATACACATTCCTTGTTGTGGGTGTCTGGAGGGAGGGGAATGGCCTGAATGCACTATGAGCCTGATTGGCTGCCTGCCTGCATGAATGTCCTTCTGAATGATTGGTTGCCTGAGTGGAACCGAGCAGAGTGAATGAGAGACCAAACAGTATATCTGGGGACCTCTCACTGATGGAAATCGTTCAGAAGCTGAAGTCGAAACTTGATGCTTGATCTCAAAGCCGAGCCAGAAGAAGAAGGTTAACTGCTGTTTTCCTTCTATGCAATCTGAAAGCTGCTGTGCCGTCGAGGACTGATCCAAGAGAGGACCTGGCTAGGAGACCTCTTCCCGAGCTACGAGGGAACATCATTCACCAGCTAACCTTCACCAAGGCTCCCTGGAAGGCAGTCCTTGAAAGGCTGCCGACCGGAGACAGGGACCACCAAGGAATCTGAAGCGAAGCGCCCAGACATTGAAGACCATTGCCGTCGACGACCAACATCGCCGACTGGAGCCGCAACACTCCATTGCCTAAGACATTTCAATCAAGGTCTCTCTTGCTCATTACCATCGATCGCTTTGTCCCGCCGGAGAAAGTCAAGGTCGCTGACAAACCGAGGAGAATCCACCGGTTGGTTTCCCGCCATTCGAAGTCCTCAAAAGTGCCGACGAAGATACAGAAGCCAGTCGTGGTCGAGTCCCGATTGCCAACGCCAGTCGCCGATGACCCGACGCCCTTGCCGGGCCAAAGTTCTTCACTGACTCTTTGCGGCAACAAACTATCGTTGTCTAGGTGCACCGCACGCCTCATCTTCACAGGATGTCTGCGACCGATCGTCGACGAGCACCGCAAGGACTGAAGCTTCTGCCTCTACAACATTGTTCACCCTTTTCTTCGTGGAATCTTGATGATTCATGGCTCCTGCCTTAAAGGGAGTCCACTCAAGAAGGATCCGTCGGCGACCTGACTTTGAACTGTACTATGCCAGGTACAATGGGGTGGTAGAACAATTATAGAAGGAAATAAGACTCTGCTAAGACTATATATGGACTGGGCTTGTTAATTATCTTATTTACAGGTTGCCCAGGTGGGGGAATCCTCACGCCGAACAGTGTCTAGGGGTAGGGGCCCAGTATTCTGCCAATTGCTTAACCAGCTTTTTTTCCTTCTCCAGTCTATTGTTGGTTCACTTTATTAATTGATTGGTATGCCATTTTGAAACAGTCTACAGTTGATGCATTTTAATGGAATTAAAGAAATAATTCTGGTACCACATAGAAACTGTATATATTTATAATTTTAGAATTGCCTGTGCACAAAGTGTGTATGTTTAGATAACCTGAACCTTATTTATATAAAGAACTGTGTTATCAGTAACATAGTGTGTGGACATTCCTTTGTGGGGGCTTGGGGACTACACAGAACCAGCCTGCATCACCTCCTGAGAGCTTAAGCCTTGGTTGCTCGTCCACAGCTACCGAATAGAGAACCTTGGCTGGGATGCTCTGTGCTTCTACTCTGCCATATAGGGAACAGGAGTCCAGTCTATACAGGTATGGCTGCCTGGCCTGGGGTGGTTATATGAGGAAGGATCACATGGGAGGGGGCAATAGCCAGAGAGAAGGGATGATTCCATTGCATGAGACACAGTATGCCTCCCTTTTCGCTGACAAACACCCTATGACACCTACGTTCTTGAAAGCTTGTAGATACCCCACAAACCCTGCTTTTTGGAAAAATCAGAAACCCTTTTCTTTATGTCACTCTAGAAAAAACACCATATATACTCCAACCATTCATAACACACATAAAACATCTTCTATTTTTCACATTTCTTTATGTGAAAGTTTTGAACGACATCGTTCTACAAATCCAGTTACATCTGTGGACTTCATCTCCCATAAAACCTCAAGTACTGAGATGCGGAAGACGAGGGAAAGGTTGATACAAACTAAACCTAGTCCAAAGACTAACATGCGGACTAGTTGTTCTGTTGGAGCTAAAGTGCCTGAGACATTTAAAAATGGCATTCAGAATATTCAAGAATTAAGCCGTATTGAAAAGAGCTGTGCTGGACAAAGCCGACAGAGAGAAAACTGACACAACCGTGCGGCGGCTCGTGAACGTGAGTCATACTTACCAGCATGGCGTGAAGGAGGGGAGCACCGAGATGACAGCAGAGGTCCTGGAGGTATGGTTGCACCAGGAAACAGCATTCTCCAGTCCAGGTCACAGAGGTAAAACGGCGAGTGAACACGGAGCTGCAGGAAATGCTGGGGAGACGTCCACATCGAGCCAGAAGCCAATCCAGCGAAGAAGCTTCACCCCAGAGGCATGCTATAAGTTGGAAATGTCGTGAACAACCGGTGAGTCTGCACAGAGCCTTTGGCGACCCCGGGGCGTACCGACAACCATATAATGAAGTGAATGAAGTATACAAGATTGATATTATGGACATTGCTCAAAAACAATTTAAAAGCAGACAAGACCTAATATATTGATGCTTGAAAGGAAACAGATTTGAATATCAACAAGATGAAGTGCAACAACAAAAATTAAACAAATACATTTTCATGAGATGTCAATGTGGGGGAGAGCTGAAACAAGTATTACCTCAAATGAATACATTAAACTGATCAAAGCAGATGCTGATGTGGTAAATTGAAAAGGACATTGAAAACAATAAGTCCTGTTAAAGAGAAGACACTAGGCAGTTGATATTCTAGGGGGAAAGATACCTGGCAGGGGAGAATACCAGGGTATCTGAAACCCAGCCCAACAGGATTCCTGCTAGGGGAGTAAACCAAGCAATCCACCAAAAGTTGTACAAAGACTAACATTCAGGGAAGTTGCCTTGCAGTTCAGTATACCAGGGAATCTGAAGAGCCCCATGAAAGGGATTTCTGACGAAGGGGTATATAAGGAGTCCACCAAAGAAGACGTTTATGAAAGACGTTTAACCTCGCTATAAAATACCTGGCAGGGAAGTGTACCAAGGAATCCGAAAAGTAAATGAAATACGTTCTGACATGTAAATACACCAGTCATTTGAAGTTATATCAAGACTCTTAACATCTTGTAAGAATACCTGGCCAGGGAGTATACAAAGAAGTATAAAAAGCTCACAAGATGATCTCTGATAGAGGAGTACACCAGCCAATAGTTTAAGAACCAGAACCTCGTGAATCCAATATATAGAAATTGTTGTTCAAAGGCACTGCATTTGCTACAAAGACATCATTGAATATTATGGAATGTGTTGATTGAACAAGAACTTTCCGAATGAAAGTTAAAGCCTCAATGAATTATTGTTTAAAAGAGACACTTTGCCATCCTACCCAACAATCCAGGGGTAGAGAACCATCCTCTGGAAAAAGAGACACTTTGCCATCCTACCTAACAATCTAGGGGAAGAGAACCACCCTCTGGAAAAAGAGACACTTTGCCATCCTACGAAACAATCCGGGGGAAGAGAACCACCCTCTGGTAAAAGAGACACTTTGCCATCCTACCCAATAATCCAGGGGAAGAGAACCATCCTCTGGAAAAAGAGACACTTTGCCATCCTACCCAACAATCCAGGGAAAGGGAACCACCCTCTAGATCCAAGGGTTTCTTCTTGGAAAACTCTTTTTGGATTTATCCTTCTATTTTATTTATGAACACTTTACATTGAACATAAGTCAGAGACGTTGGGCCTCATTACGAGCCTGGTGGTACGGGGTAAACGGTGCCGTAAAAGGTGTCGGCGCTGTTTACCCCGTACCGCCTCATTACGAGGTCCCCTCCTGGGACCCAGGAAGCAACGCCTGGTCAAACCAGGCGTGCTTACCGGGTCCCGCAAGGGGAAGAGGGAGCAAACAACGGGCCAACTCGTAATGGCCCGTTGTTTGCTCCCTCTCCCATTCCCATTCCGCCCTATGGGGGCTGAAATGGGAATGGGGAAGGACCGGGTCCGGGTCCTTGGAGGGAGGAATTACCGGGCCTTCCGAAATCGGAATGGCCCGGTAATTCCTCATTCTGAGGACCCGGGCGCGATTTTGGCGGCAGCCATGCCGCCAATAACGGCATGGCTACCGCCGAGGTTGTAATGAGGCCCATTTCCTTGCATACTTAGTTGTTTCTAGTATGAGGGTCAGTTTAGAAGGTTTTGAACACAAGAACAGTTTCTAAGTTACTAATTACTTGACACAGACCGATTCTTAGGGCCTCATCACGAGTTGGCGGTAGCCCTTAAATGCAGCGGTAAAGCGATTACCGCCACATTTAAGGGTTGGTCCAATCCAGAGTATGGCCACATTCACCTCCAGCTCTGAGCTGGAGGTGAATACGCCTGCGGTATGGGCCATTTCAGCACTATTGCCACTGCCGGTATTTCCACTGGTGGTAATAGTACCACCCATCCCCATTGGGTCCTATGGACCCAATGGGGAATAGGGGTTTACCGCCTTGCTGCTACTTGTGATCCTATGCAAATTGTGCCAGACTGGGTAGCAGTAACGCTATTTGCGTTGGCAGTATCCCGGCGTCATTACCACCAACCTCGTGATGAGGCCCTTAGTTTTAGTTTTGTAGGCAGGGAACCTCTTTCTTTGGGATAGGGCTAGAGAGGTGTTATTCCAATCCATTTGAATGTTGAATAAAATGTTTGACTCAGTGAGAATATTACAACCTTGTGCCCGCCTCTCATTTCTGACCCCTCACAATTCCCATGCATAGTGCTATTAAGCCTGCATCCAGTGTATTTGTATGAAATTGTGGCGCCTCGAAACACATTTTTGCTGTACAGTGCATTTTAGAAATGTTCAATGAATAAAAATGTATTAAAAAATCATTGGAAGTCGATTGCCAACACATTTTGGCCATGTGGTGAGCTAGCAGAGATAAAACACTTGGTGAGGTTCAGATGAGGGTCCTGGATAAGCTGTGTGGGCACTGTTTGCAGTCAATTGAGTGTATTATCGGCAACCAGTGGAGGCCTGGAGAAATGCGATCAGAGTGCTGCAGACCAACCATATTGCAGACTTTTTTTTTTTTAAGAATGGTTTTTGCTAGGACCCGACAGTTTGTGCTTCAGTTAGTCCAGACTGGATAATACTGCTATCAGAATGATTCAAATTTAGTTTTTCTTGCAAAGATGTGGGATTCCTGAAGTACTCCTAGACTGAAGTACACACCTGTGGCGCGAAGTATAGGTTGTTGAGGGTGATTACTAAATTGAAGGGTGGTGGACAGGTTGTGGCCCCATTTTAAACAAGACTGCCAAAGGCCCTTTGCCACTTCCTGACTACCACCAGATCCCTTTTCAATTTTAATATTTAGTTGTGTTTAGTTTGCACAAATAGGTGATCCTACGGTTATGTCCTATTGTCTTGGGCGGGGATCAGACTGGAGCCAGATGCGGAGCAGCAATTCAAGACTGAAAACAGAATGTGGGTCACAGACATATGCAGAGCCTTCCTTATATATGCTCCCCTACCATCAGTACTTTTGGAAGCGAAGTCAGAGTAGCAGTATTTTGTGCAGAAGTACTTTTATTGCATAGTTTAAACAGTTTGAGATCCGATACCAATGTGGGCCTGTACTTTTGTTTGTGATTCACGTTCCTTATGTTCTTTGTGGCCCGAAGTGAAAAGACGTGTTTCACTCTTTCTCCACAGAAAACCAAGGCTTTGTGTTGTGAAGGTGAGTAGACATTTATTTTCCAAGGCACCCCGTCTTGGTAACACATTCCTTGGGTGCAGCCTTCACAGAGACTTGTCCGGAGGTGCCTGTTGGGTCTTATTCTGCTTCCTAGACCAAAGCTTTGTTGTCTGTTACCAGGACCTGTCCCGATGGGAGTGTTTTGCTTCCCAACACCAGTCACACTCGGGTTACCTCTAGGACACACAAGTCTGTAAAGATCGCGGGGGGTTCTTGGGTGCCTTTTCCTTCTTGCACATCCAATTCCCTTTGAGTCTTTGCCATGGGGATTGAAGACCCAAGCAGAGAAACCTTGCTGCTCCATGAAGAAGTATGCATGGTTGTCGTTTTCACCTGGCAAAGAGGGCGCTCAATGCTCTTTATCCTTGGTGGAGGACTGCTTCTCAAACAACACCGCAACAGGTAACCAAGAAGGATTCTTCTAAACACAAGAGAAGTAAGCCTTGGGGGACGTGGGCAGGGCTTGCAGGTTGAGGGAGTTTGACCCCAAGGAGAATGAGTCCTCTACTAGAAATAAAGTACCCCCATCCCTTCCTTGAGGGATTTCTTAATGCATGGAGGGGCCCCTCCTTGATGCCTTGTATCACGGGATACCTTTTTCCATTCCGGATTCTGAATGTCTCATGCTTTAGGATGCCAAAGCTTGCCATATCAGGTGTACCTAGGGGAAATCGGCCTTGCTGACCAGATTTAGAGCTTTCATGATGTCCCCAAAAATGAGGGACAACTCCAGAGGCTCTGCCAGTGACTCATCCATTTCTTTCTCTGCCACCACAACCTCTTCCTTCTCACACTGCTCAGTATGGTCGCTGGAGTTCACTTGGTAGGCTCAGATGCTGGATCAAGATCCCAACATACAAGGGACTGGGGAGGTGAATCGTGCATCCTCGATTTGATCTTTTCGTGTGATGACGCTGGCGGTTATGGGTTTCTTGGGCATTCAGGTACCATAAGCTCCCCTGTTTGAATTTTGGGTGCCTGTTCCGGTTTTGTCTTCTAGGCAGGGCAAATTGGGTATAACCCTGCAACCCCATGACCTAAAGGAGGTGCAGAGAGCATGCAGAACCCCATCACAGATAAAAAAGAATAACAAATGTGTCATGTCACATGCGCGGCTGACTTAGTCGTCCTCCACTGTTATGTGGGCTGGCCTGCATTTTGGCCATATTGAAGGGAAGTGAAGTTGGGGATAGAGAGGCGGGTGTTAAAGGAGAAGTTCAGTTCTGTTGTGATGTATGATTAAAAAGGATGTGTCCAAGTATCTTTCTCACCAGAGGTGAGAGCCTGCCTGCTAGCAGAATGCTGGCCGATCCCCGCGCGTCCTGAACTGCACATTGGCGACGAGGCTGACGGATGCACATAGAGTGCAGGTGAAGCTTTGTGGGAGCGGACGTTGGAGGTGAAGGGCCTGGACGATGCAGTTGGGCATTTACAATGCACGTCGGCGTGCCTCCCAAGTGTAGGTCTGCCCCTCCCCTCACACATAACGGCAGCAGAGGTCTCGCACGTACCAATAAGGGGTGGAGGGAAGCACCCTCCTTCCTCAATAAAGGCCCAGGAGGGCCTCCAGTCACAACAGCAGGCCCGTCCCTCCCCCACTCATACCGGCAGCAGCGACCTCATGCGGATAAGTATGGGGAGGAAGGCAGCACCCTCCATCCTCATTAAAGGCCATGGGGGGGCCTCCAGACATAACGCCCAGAATGGGGGCATGCAGGGGGATGCAGTAGATGCCCCAACAGCCTGTACAACTGCCAGGAAGGGGCGGTGATACAGCAGACCACAGGACCCCAGGCCTAAGAGGGGGTGCAAGTCCGGTGTGTCCTACCAAAACACAAGGCACGCAATCCCCAGAAGAGGAAAGTACCTACAACATAGGCATAAGTGCGGCCTACCAAATACTCCGTCATGTCAGACCAGGAAGCCTCATCCACATCGGCAGATGGCACGCTGGGTGGCGGCGCATGCCCGGAAGCCACGTCTGGGGGCACCTCACCTGCCTCACGCCTTTGAGCTGCGAGAATCTGGGGCCCTGATGGGCTATATGGCTAAGGGACTTCAAGTTCTACGTGGGGGCCATAGGGCTCACGGATGACTCCAGACTAAAAAAATACCCTATCCATGGCAGTTGGACCCGCAGTACGGGACATCACGAAAGAGTTGCTCAATCTCGACACTGCATCATACCGCGACCTGCAGGGCAAATTGTCGAAATACTTCACACATACACCAATATAGACTACGGGAGACACATCTTTTATACGACACGGCAGGACAAAGGGGAATCTCTCGAAAACTTCATCATGAGGCTCTGCGAATTCCACCGATATTCCAATGAAGAGGCCCTGCAGTCTCAAGTCATCGCCAGCTGCGAGTCACAAGCATTTAGGAAGAAGCTACTGCAGAAACAGTCGTTGGCGGAAATCTTGTCGTTAGTTCGGATGGAGGCGGCAGTGGAATCCCAGCTCGACAGCCTGGAGAAAATCACAAACCGGCTGATTCGGATGCTATAAACAAGCTGTGCACCACACCAAACCAAATTGGCAGATGAGCAGAAGCCATGTTCTTCCGGTGCGGATAGGAGTATCCCCACACGGGCGAATGCCCGGCCCCGGGACAACAGTGTGCTGCATGTGGGGGAGATGACCACTTTAGGGCCGTCTGCAAAAATGCACCACTCACCATGCCCGGCATGATGGAGAAGCACCGGGACCAGCCTACCAGGCAACAGGCAGGAAGGAGAACCCAGGAGTCCGAGGCGGGAGGAACGAGAACGCCGAAGCACGTATGTTCGAGACGACCGTAGGCCCTCGATGGGTCCGGACGCAGTGGCAGGAGAAGGTTTGTCCGATACATAGAGATGAGGAGCGGCAACTCCTCATAATCAGGCAACAATCAACAGAGGAAGGTTTATGTGTGGGCACTCAACAACAATACTGCCATGCAGCATAGCCCCGTCCTCACACTCCACGTGAATGACACCCCACTACAGTTTCTCATCAACTCCACGGCAACCGTTAATATCATTAGTGAAGAGGCGTACGACACTCTTGCCCGGCCTCCGAATCTCAAAAAGTCACAGATGACATTTAAACATATGAGGTCGATCACACTGCTACTGTGCAAAGTCAGCATAATGGCCTGGTGCACTCATAAAACACGCAGTGCTAAGATCCCACTGCATGTATTGAAGACGGAAGTCAACAGTGGCTGCATACTTGGCTTCAGGGCAGCGGTCGACATGGGGCTTGTACACATCTCATACCAGTTAATGGCCCATAAATACTTTGCCATTTCGGAAGACATGTAAGCTGCATTCCCGAAGCTGTTCAAAGGGCTTGGAAAGCTGAAGCACCAGAAAATACAATTCCATATAAATCCTGAGGTTCATCCAGTGGCGCAACACTACCGGGGCATACCTGTCAACCTACAGAGGCAAGTGGAAGAGGAACTAGAAAAACTCATGCAGCAACAGGTGATTGAACCAGTCAACGGCCCCACCCCGTGGGTCTCACCCATACTCCCGGTACAAAAGAAGTCGCTGGATGGATCCATATGACTGTGCATAGATATGAGAAGGGCCAACGAAGCAATCGAGCGTGAGCGACACCAAACATCACCAACATGATTCATCTGCTCCACGGAGCGAAGCTGTCGTCCAAGCTGGACCTCACAAAAGGGTATCACCAGATCGAGATTGTGCCCAAGTCTTGATACATCACCACATTCGTGACACACCTGGGGCTATTTCAATACAAAAGACTTAGTTTCAGCATCTCACCAGCAGCCGAGATATTTCAGGAGGAGATCCAGATGGTCATACGGCATGTACCTAACTGCCTCAATTACTCGGACGATGTTCTCGTGTTTGGGAAGTTCAAGGAAGAACACAATGTAGCCCTACACAAGGTGTGTTCTGCACTCGAGGCGGCAGGCCTACCGCTTAAAGCAAAATGTGAATTTGGAAAAGGGTTGCTTCGTTTCTTCGGGCACATTTTCTCAGAAAAAGGGATGAGGCCCGATTTTGACAAGGTGGCAACGCTCAACACAGCACAACCCCCTGAGAATGTGTCCGGACTAAGATCCTTCCTCAGCCTGGCAAACTACTGTTCGAGATACCTCAAGGACTACACCACCATCAGCAAACCTCTTTAGCTCCTCACCTAAAAGGACCAGCCTTTTGAATGGTCCAGAGACTATCAAAGTGCCTTTGAGACTATCCGTAACAACATCGCACAGGCCGGGGACATGACCTACTTCGATTCACAGAGGAAGACTGAAGTGATAGTGGATCCTGTGGGGCTGGGAGCAATCCTGACACAGAGAGACCCGGCTGACCCTGCTGACACATTCATGGTAGCCTACGCAAGCAGGAGCCTCACAGCCATGGAACAGGCATACTCCCAGGCAGAGAAGGAGAGGCTGGCGGTTGTATGGGCCTGTGAGTATTTTCACCTGTTATATGGAAAGGCACTCACAGTCGTGACAGACCACCAGGCCCTTTTAACGATCTATGGGGACCCGAACGCCAGAATGCCTCCCAGAATAGCCAGGCGGGGGCTGCGCCTGAAGGACTACATGTTAGACATCAAACATCGCCCGGGCAAGGAAGAAAACCCAGTGGACTCTCTGTCCCGCCACCCCACAGGCCCGGCTTAGGTGAGGCCCTCCATTGCGGACATGTATATCAACTACGTGGTGCATAACCTACAGCCACTCCCAGTGGGCTGTGCTGATCTCAAGGTAGCATCGGAACAAGACAGAGCCCTCAGCATTGTAACTCACTGCCTTAAGTTGGAAAGAATGTTGCATCTGAAACATCAAGCCAAAAACGAGAACGAGTCTGTATGGGACAACATTCGGTGTCTAAACCTGGTAAAAGAGGAATTGTCCATAGTAGATGACCATATCCTCCTAAAAGGCTGTAAAGTGGTCATTCCAGAGGCACTACGATAGAAGATAGTCAGGCTGGCCCACAAAGGTCACCGGGGGTGCCATGTGTTAAAATTGTGGCAAAAATGGCCGTGAACACAAAATATCGTGGCAAAAATGCTGTGGTTTTGATGTCGCAATCCATGTAAAGGATGCGGGGGACACCCCCGCAACCCCTGGACCCATTATATCATTTAAGGGGAGCAGGAGACACCCCCGCTCCCCTTAAATGGTGTAATGGGGTGCACCTTTAACGGGTCAAACCACAGCATTTTTACCGCGATTCTTTTTTTTTTTTTTACAGGCGATATTTTTGCCACGTTTTTATCACTGCATACCCACCGGGTGTAGTGTCAACGAAGCGTCTTCTGAGACAAAAGGTGTGGTTTCCCAAGTTGGACGCTCTGGTAGAGGATATGGTCAGAGGATGACTGACAGGTGCACAAGTGGCTCCGCCTCCACACCCAAATCCATTACAAATGTCCCCACTACCCGAAAATGTATGGGATGAATTGGCAGTGGACTTTTTCGGCCCTCTCTGTAACGGCAATTACGTCCTTGTGCTGATGGATGAACACTCTGGTTTCCCAGATGCTCAACTGGTCGAGAGTACGTCTGCTACGTGTGTGATCCTGGTACTCGACTGCATGCTGCCAACATACAGAGTCCCGAAAGTCATAAAATCAGACAACGGCCTGCCGTTTACAAGCCAGGATTTTCAGAACTTTGCAAGGTACATGGGGTTTCAGCACAGGAAGATAACCCTGCGATGGCCTCAAGCCAGTGGCATTGTGGAGAGGTTTATGGCAAGCATGGAGCGGACTCTGCAGATAGCCACCATCCTCAATAAACCCTTTGAGCAAGCTCTCTATCAGCTGCTGTGGGAGTACAGGCACACCCCTCACAACACCACCAGGGTTTTCCCAGCAGACCTGGTCTTTCGGAGACCTGTCAGAACCCAGCTGCCGGAAGGGCCTATCTCGGCCTTGCCAACACCACTTGAACAGCAGGCAAGAGACAAGGAACAGGAGAAAAAGAGCAAGATGAAGGACAGAGCTGACATGCGAAGGCGAGCCCAAGAATGCACCATTGAACCTGGAGACCAAGTAATGGTGCGCCAACCAAAGGGTCGGAAGGAAGACTCCGCCTTTGCGCCAGAACATCTGATAGTGACCCCTGGAAAGGCACAATGGTCACTGCCAATGGGGATAGACATTCGTCTGTGACCAGAAACTCATCACAGAAGCTAATTGCATCCCAGACACTGGGATGAGAGCAGAGACACGACAGTCCTGATGAGACAGTCAGATGAATCCTACCTTGGAGATGGCGAGTAATCTGAAGCCGATGACGGTGGTGGGTGAGAGCGCTCGCCTCTGCCGGTGACTCGCATTCCCATGAGGCCTCAGCGATGTCGCATGAAGCCTCACATTCTAAGCGAGGAGATGGGCTGATAAACTGAGTGAACCACTGTCTTAAAAAGGGGGGAGAGGTCATGTCGCATGCGCGGCTGACTTAGTCGTCCTCCACCATTATGTGGGCTGGCCTGCATTTGGACCATGTTGATGGGAAGTGACGTTGAGGCTAGGGAGGCGGGAGTTGAGGGAGAAGTTCAATTCCGTTGTGATGTATGATTAAAAAGGATGTTGTTGTGATGTCACGTGCCGGGGAAAAGCCGGTCATGTGTCAGGGGGCGGGAGCAAGGAAATAAAGGCATCCCCGGAACTGGCGTTTTGGCGCCAGTCCGGGTTTATGTAGTGGACACAGTGGTCATGTTATTCTTCCGCGCTGCGCCGCGCTTTCTGGCCTAAGCAGGCCCCTGCCATTTGCCGGTCCTCCGCTGCACTGGAGTGTCCCAACATCACACTGGCGATGAGAATAACACGAATCCCCAGCTCCGAAGCACCAACAACCAGTGCACAACCTTCTGCGAAGGGCTGCTTCCAGAACTGAACATTCTACTCCTTACCTTAAAGTACCGACAGTGCACGACGGACTTGCATGCAGATTCCAGGCATATGCATCAATCGAGTAAGCAAGCCTCACTTTCAGGCCTCCAACGTTCTAAAGAGGCCTCCAATAGTCTATCTGCTTCACGTATGAATGAACTCGGAAGCGCGAGCCTCGCTCTCACACCCCCAACGTTCCAAGGGGACATCGGCAGCAACATCAACGTGCACAGCCTCGCTCTCACACCACCAAGGTTCCAAGGGGATATTGGTGGCACAATATCAATGCACACAACGTTCTCAACGTTCCAGAGGTGTGCCAGAGTACTTAATCCATGGAATAAGGCAGAATCATTGTATTAACACTGGTGAGTGACTCATCCCACCCCCAGTGAACCTCAGAGACAGGAGGTGCTGTGCCAACGCGCCCAAGGAACCGTAACAATAAAGGGGAAATATTGCTTTCCGCTGCCACACGTGCAGCACCACCAGAAGCACGTGTTTACACCAGCGCCTCAATAGTACTGTTTGGGTAAACAAGTGACTTAATCTCCAAGAGAAAAGAACAACTTCCTGCAGCCACACTTGCAACATCACTGTTTGCACCTGCGCCAGGAAAGAACTGTACCTCCTGGGCACAACCAGCGGCCCACCGCATAACACCGCAATGCAACCATGTCAAGCACAAACACAAGCCCCTCAAGGGCAAGTGCAAGCCCATCAGCCAGAAGGAGTGTCAACCCAGAACACCCGGACCTGGCACACACCACTCTCATGGCACCCTTCGACCCATTCACCACAGGGGCAGCCATCCGATGGGGCATCTGGCTACAACAATTCGAGATGCATCTCGATGCCAGGGAAATCACGGCAGACAGGAAGAAACGCACCTTCCTCCTGCTCAATGTCAGAGCAGCAACACTATGCCTGTTCAATGCCATTCCCGACAACGGTGTTACAAATGACTACAACGCTGCCAAGAATGCACTTATGAACAAATTCAGATCTGACATTAATCCAGACTATGAACGTTTCTATTTCTGCATGGCCAGGCAGCGAGAGAGTGAGACAGTAGACAACTTCCATGTCCGCCTACGGGAGATGGCAGTCGGTTGCGAGGTCCCCAACAAAGAATTCGCCATACGTCTCCAAATAATCAATGGGATTTCCTCAGAAAAACTGAGGAGGGCCATCCTGTCGGAGAAGAACATAACGCTATCTCGCAACCTCGAAATGGGCCGTCTTCGGGAATGCACGGACGACCAGGTGGCAGTAATCGAGGCTGCGATCTAACGACTCTGGACAACCCAGGAAAACAGAGGAAGTCGCAGCCGTCTCAAGGCACCAAAACACTTGAGAATCAGGATACCGAGGAATGAACCCCTCCAAGCCCCACATGCCTCATGGACGAGAAAACGCATGCAAGTGGAGTGGTGGCCCATGGCACAGAGGAGAAACATGCCTTGCATGGGGGTCGACCTGCCTCAAGTGCAACCGCCTCAACCACTACACGGCTGTCTGCCTACATCCACCAAGCGGAGGAGACCGAGAACAACTGCTGTCACGGCCACAAGAACACAAAGAAATTTGCTCCTCGAGAAACCTCTCGTCAACCAAACAGGAAAGGGAGAGCGAGAGCCGTAGACCAGACACACAGATCACCGGATACGAGTGAGAGTGAAGAAATCGAAGACAGTGCATCCCCAGATAGACGGGACAAAGAAAGGCGAAAGGAGCCCAGCAAGAGAATACAGTGTGCACACCTCATATCAGCAGTAGAACCTAAGAACCACAAGCAAGAGAAAAGACCATCATGCACAGTCATATCAGACGGAAAGCCCATAAGAGTAGTTATTGACACCGGCGCAACCAACAACGTAATGCCTATAACTGCATTTGACAAGCTCCACCCAAATCCGAGACTCCAAGACAGGAAAGTCTGACTGTACGTATACGGCTGCAAGAAACCACTGCCGGTATAAGGGTCATTCAGATCAGACCTTTCACATAACATTACGTGCCGAGCCAGAATCTATGTAGTCGATGCTGGCTGCGAGACCCTCCTAAACTGCAGAACAGCCGAAAAACTGCAGCTAGTACAATTTGCATTCAGCATTCAACATGCAGAAATCACTGACCTACTAGAAAAACACCAAAAAGTGTTCCAGAGTATTGGCTGCCTAAAGGGCAGGTCCATCAAACTACACATTGACCCCATGATTGAACCGAAGGCAATGCGTCATTGCAGGGTACCGTTCTACATGAGGGAAGCCATAGAGATGGAACTAGACAAGCTAGAAAAGGCAGGCATAATAGAGAAGACCTCAGGGCCGACCCCGCGGGTGTCATCCATGGTGGTAGCGCAAACGTCCAAACAACCTAATGCAGTACGGATCTGCATCGATATGAGACTCCCCAATGCAGCCATAGGAAGGGAACGACATCACACCAACCATAGATGAGCTCATTGTTGATCTGACAGAAGTGACGATATTCAGCAAGCTAGACCTCAGGTCAGGGTACCACCAACTCAAGCTGGCGAAGGAGTCGAGGTACATCACCACCTTCTCCTCCCACCTCGGCCTGAGGAGATACAAGCCCCTGAACTTCGGGATATCGTCGGCAGCTAAAGTGTTTCAGCATGAGATCCAAAAGGTCCTCAATGGCCTAGAAGGAACAACAAACATCAGCGAAGACATCATTGTGTATGCAACAAATGACAAAGAACACCATAAGCGCCTTGCTGCAGTACTGCGCAGACTGGAAGAAGCAGGACTAACCCTGAATGCGGAAAAATGAGAGTTCGTAAAAGAAGAACTCTGCTTCTTCACTTAGATCTTTAATTCAAGAGGGGTATCACCAGATACAACAAAAGTAAAATACATCAAGAGCACCAAGGCCCTGCAGTCCGCCACAGAAGTAAGGAGCTTCATGGGATTGGCAACGTACTGTGCAAGATTTATCCCAGACCTCGCCACCATAGCAAGCCACTCCACAAACTCACAAAAAATGACCAGAAGTGGGAGTGGTCCTCCACTCACCAACAAGCTTTCCAACTAATCAAAGACTCGCTGTCTGCCTCCATGACAATGGCGTTCTTCGACATCGAAAGACACACAGAGCTCCTGGTCGACGCTAGCTCAGTTGGCTTGGGGGCCGTGCTTACCCAAATTGACAAGGAGGGCAACGTATACCCCATCGCCTTTGCCAGCCGCACTTTGACCAAAACTGAACAAATTACGCGCACATTGGAAAGGAAGCCCTCGCAATCCTTTGGGGGTGTAGACACTTCAAAGTCTATCTACTGGGGAAGTGAGAGAAGGTATTCTCAGACCACAAGCCCCTCATCCCTATTTTCAAGGGCTCAGCACCACACCTGCCGGCACGCATCGAAAAGTGGATGCTACAGCTCCAGCCCTACAACATAGAGGTGGAGTATCAAGCAGCAGCAGACAACCCAGCAGACCACCTGTCCCGCCACCCGCGGCCCGCTACAGACCAGAAGGAATGACACACGACAGAGACAGACGAACACATGTGTCACGTAGTTGCATGTGCCCGATCACGGGCCCTCACCCTGCAAAAAGTAGCCTACGGAACCGAGGCAGACGCCATCCTGACCCACACCACACTCACAATACAATCCGGAAACTGGATGAACTTCCTAACCTCCATAGCCCAGTGCACAAAGTCCTCTCAGGAGAAACTGCAAGCACTCTCCGGGATCCGCCATGAACTCACTGTAGCCCCGGAAGGGGCGATACTTAAGGGACACCGAATTGTGCTACTTACAACACTCGAAGAAAGGGCTCTCAAACTAGCCCACAGTGGGCACCAAGGAATCATAAAAACCACGTCATACTTAAAATCCCGGATGTGGATGTCCCACATGCAACAGCGAGTGATAGATCTCATAGGATCCTGCCACTGGGAGGGCTCAGAGCCCAGAACCCATTATCAGTGCCCCGAGGAGTAACAAACGGTGGGAATCTGTTAGCATAGACTACTGCACCATCGCAGGGGAAGGCTACCTACTGGACCTGGTAGACAAATTCAGCCGATACCCTGAGGTTGTACATGTGGCGCCTGCCAATGCCGAGACAATGACTCTAGCTCTAGAGAAAGTATTTGCAATACATGCAATCCCGTTCAAGATCATGAGTGAAAACGGATCACCGTTCACCAGACAAGAACTACGACAATTCTTCCAAGACCTCAACATACGACACAAGAGGATCACACCAGGATGGTCGCAAGCAAACGGCGATGCCGAACGATTCATGGCATTGCTCAACAAAGTCATCCGCATTGGAAAGGAACGAGGCCACTCCTGGCTTAACGTAGTATACAGTTTTCTAAGGACTCACTGTTAAACCCTGCACGCCTTGACAGGGATCAGCCCTACTGCCCTCATGTTTGGGGTACCAATACAAATGGAACTTCCCATCCACCCAACCTGGGTAGCACCCGACCCCGACGTCCCCGCCATAGAGGCAAGGTGAGTCAGGCAGAACAAACAAGAAAGCTGCACCCGCCGCGCCAGCCACCGTGGACTGCTGCCCAGAGACACCGTACTAGTCAAGAACCGAGCTCCGCCCAAGAAGATGTCTCTGAACTTCGAGTTCAGACCATAGACAGTCAGTGCTGCGAACCACAGCATGATCACGGCCATGAGAGGAAGCGAAACGGTGACCAGGAACATATCACACTTCCAGAAGGTTCCAGCGGCCATGTGGGAAGAAGGCCCGAGGTGCCCAAGGAGAGAACTCAGATCGCCCGCTCAACAATATGACCCCCGATGCGCCAGAAGCCTACAACACACCCCACGAACCCCGAGCACTGACACTGTGCGAGAGCGAGGCCAGGTCAGAAACCCCGCCAGCAGAGGAAGCCGAGAGGACTCAGCCCCGATACAATCTGAGAGAAAGGCCACGACCGTCACCTCACCTCCAAGGGTATGTCATACAAGGACTCTACCATCGATTGAGCATGCCCAGGGCACGCTCCTAAGAGACTAGAATGGTCTACACCTGTTTGAAAGTTATTATTTATGAGCAAGGAAAAGCATTCCAAGTTTGGGTGGAATGTGATGTGACGTGCCGGGGAAAAGCCGGTCACGTGTCAGGGGGCGGGAGCAAGGAAATAAAGGCATCACCGGAACTGGTCATTTGGCACCAGTCCGGGTTTATGCAGTGGACACAGTGGTCATGTCATTCTTCCGCGCTGCGCCATCAGGCCAAAGCAGGCCCCTGCCTTTTGCCGGGCCTCCGCTACACCGGAGTGTCCCAACATCACAGTTGTGACCCGAGGCTCCGTGTCCGAATATCTTTCTCACCACAGGCGAGAGCCTGCCTGCCAGCAGAATGCCAGGCGGTCCCTGCGCGTCCTGAACTGCACAAAATGCTTGATGCAAAATTCAGATTGGCATCTGAAGAAAAGCCGTGCTTGTCCTCAATTCCTCTACCACACTCGTCTGTAGTCTCGGCAGTACTTACAGGGGTGGACTGGGAACTAAAAGAGGTCCTGGAAATCATTACTGGGGGCCAGAAGAGGCCCTGGAAATCATTTTCAAAGTGGCCCCATATGACAAATGTTCAGCAAACCCAATGCTTTTCCTATGAGAAAATTTGCAAATACCACACAAAAGAGGCCCAGGGTGCAGAGGCCCACCGGGGAATCTCCAGAGCTCCCTGTAGGCCAGTCCACCCCTGCACAAGAACGTCCGCCTTCTCTCTTGGACCAGTCATCACTCATTCTTTCACGGAGAGAAGGTATTGGACAATAAGCGTTAAACAATGTTTACTTGTATAGTTCCCACCATTTGAGGCAAGCCAATGCTGATGCCATCCCGGCTGCCTGCAAAAAAGAAACTTTGGACGAAACTGGGGCAATTCACCAATGAAGTTTCAGGAGACAGGAAGAAAATGTAATAGAGGTATAGGCTAATCACATGGATAACAGCGGGAAGGGGAATGTGCCTTGGATTGGATATGAAAAGGATGGCTTATCTTAAAAGCACAAATAATCCAAGAGGCACAGGATAAAGTTCAGGTTCCTCGATTAGGTAGAATTAATTTGTTCCATTCTACAAACGATGACTAGCTTTCGGAAGAGAAGACAAATTAAACAAGTGAGGGCACAGCTTCCAGGCCCGAGCTCGGTGGGGAGACAGGCGTGGGAATCCACTGCAGCATCCTAGGCAGAGGAAATCGTTCTACACCTCGACTTCCTCCACCGTAAACCTAGAATTTTATTATCTCCCACATCAGTGCTTAGACTGCCCAATAGGGGGCAGCATTTCCCCATTTCTTCATTCTCAAGGAGTCTACCATCAACGTCCTAGAACTGAAATCCATCTTCCTTTCACTGAAAGCTGTTGGTCCCTTTATATAGAACAGCAGGGCATTAATCCTTACGGACAACACTGCTGCAATGTTCTATCTCAACAAGTTTGGGGGTCTCCAATTTTGCATATGCAGGCTAGTGATCCTAATATGCAAGTGGTCAATCCCTCTTGGGATCTTCGCAATGGCAGCAAACCTCCTGGGAGAATTACTCTAGAAGAGGATGCACTCAACATGAGAGAATGGGCCACTCACAAATGGGTTCTTGTTGATCAGATTTTTTTGTCAGAGTTTCAACCACGGGTGGTCCCCCATGGTGTATGTATGAGAAATACACCATGGTGTACCTTGTGAGAAGTGCCATCTTTGCTGGACCACGTCAATTCCTGTGCACTTTCCCTACCCTTCCTCTTCTAGAGGAATTGTTATGCAAACTGTTAAGGAGCCCCAATTATCACATTGTTTGACTGCACCTCACTGGCCAAATTGACTGTCTTTTGGACCTTTTGCATCAGTCATTGGTTCCATGCAGGCTCCTCCCAAAGATAGAGGACATTTTCACTTGCGATGAGCAAGGGGAGTTTTTCAGTCATCCTCTCTGCGCATAGCTTCTTGGACCCTACGCACTTGGTTTTTGCAAATCATGGCCTTTCCCACGACAGCATTCAGATCATTAAAGCAGTTAGGAAGACCTCTACAGGATTCCTAAGTGTCCGCAATTGGATGAGGTTGTGCCATTGTTATGTTGAGAGAGGCGTTAAACTTCAAAGACGTTTGCTGGTTAAAGTCCTCACACTGGTTTGCCATCGGGCTAGCTGCGGAATCAAGATGTAATCCGAAAGTACTGATCAACTGCCTTAGTCTATATTTCGGGGGGGATCCAACAGTTTTTCCCCTCTCAAACCCAGTTGAGACAACTTGTAGGATAAAGGTTCAGGAATCCATTAGTAATGAACTACCCCCCCCGCCCCACAGTGGGACCTATATGTTCTGCGGTTTTTGCCCATAAGCCTTTTGTGCCTATGGCTGCAACATACATTAAAATAGTGAACTGGAAAACTGTTTTTTCTGGTGGTAGCCTCTTCTTTGCCTAGACTAAGTGATTAACAAACTTGGTTCCATTTGATTTTATCGGAAAGCATACATCTGAATTTCTTTTTACTGGTCGATTTTGCCACAATGATATGCTGGGGGGAGATCCCCCCTTTAACTCCACTACATTATTTGTTCACCTAAACCCACCTCCCACGTATATTTGGGGCAAAATCTGACAAAAAACTTTGATGCATTCTTCTCCGATTAATTCTACTGTGGCAAGAACACCTGTTACCACAAGCTCTATGTGTGTCAGAAACATACTCGAGATTCTGGGAGGACAAATCCTTCAAACTCACCCATCCTTGGTGGCGATAGAGTTCCATATCGACCAAGAAATTCCTCGTCCTACTTTTTCCCCTGGCCCACAATCGCACGTCAAAAGGACCTTACATTGTATTGATATTGGTCAGAGCCTTACAATTTTATTCTAAATGATTTAAGATTATTGGATCATCGCTTCCATTCCTTTGGGGGTCACATCTCCTGGTCCTTCTGCCTCCGAATTGTCTAAAGGCAGGTGGGTGGTATTCAGTATATTGGAACGCTGCAAGATAAGCAATTACCAACTGTAATTTCCTTCTAAAAAATCCTGGACAAGGGGGCTACTCTACAACTTCAGGCATTCGTGGTGTCCTTCAGTGTGCTACACCCAAGGCAGTCGAGATTCAGACCATCCAACAGTACCAAACCAGCCCTCATTGATCTCCAGATGCATATGCTGGAAGTTGTGGATAAGGGATATACTGGACTAATGGTCCTATTAGATCTGCCGGTGGCCTTTGACCACCTGGATCATGAGCACCTTCTCTATACTCAGAGATATTGACCACTGCACAGACAAAATATGTAAATGGGTCCAGTCCTTCCGGACTGGTCAGATGTCCAGAGTCTGCTGGGGGAGGCTTCCTCTGCTCCAGCCCCAACATACTGTGGTGTGACTCAGGGAGCCTGCACGCCCCTGGTTCTCTTTATGTGTATGCCAGACCCCTTTGTAGCCTCCTGGAGGACACAGGGGTATTTTTTTCCAACTGTGCACACTACACCCAGCTGGTCCTTAGATCACTCAGTACTATGATTCTGATGCAGCAAATCTTCAGCATATTTACAACCTGATTGAGTCATGGATGACTGAAAATTGGATGTGCTTCAACGAAGGAAAATAGAGTTATTGATTATTGGTTCATCACAGGCGAGAGGCAAATTGAAGCCTAATTATCAGTATTTTTCCACCCAGGATTGTAACATCTCTGTATTAGGCAAAGTCAAAACTCCTGGCACATACCTTGATTCTTCCTTGAGTGAAGAACCCCAAGGCAGCCAGGTGCAAAACATTGTGCATACTATCTTCGATTGCTAAAAAACATTCCCCCATTTCTCTCAGAGACTAACAGCGTAACGATAGCGCGAGCTGTTATTCTACCTAGGTTTGATTACTGCAATGTCCTCCTTATAGGTGCAAACAAAAAATGCTTGCAGAAACTCTAAGTTGCACAGAACAACGTTGTTCGAATTATCAAAAGGATACATAAAAGAGATCATGTATCTCTTAGCAGACAGGCACTGCACTACCTCCCCATGTCGGCCAGGGTACAATTCAAGACAGTCACCATTGTGCATAAATGCTTTGACGGGAAAACTCCTGCCTATCTGTATACTTTGGTGACCCCATATGAGCCAGCAAGATCTCTCCACTCTTCTAACCTGGTACAGGTGAGCTGTCCAAGCTTCAAAAGGGCTAAAGGTCTAGGCAAATCCTTTGCCTTGTGCTCAGCTAAAATCTGAAGCAAGCCTCCCCTGGCCATGAGACAATAGTGAAATACAAGAGCTATCAGGTGATCACTGAAAACGTTCTTCTTTAAATGAGTAAGTGCTGCCTTACCACCTCTTCTACTCTGACCTTCACTGGGCCTCATTACGAGTTTGCTGGTAAAAAAAAGAAAATGACCGGCATGCCGGTGCTACTGTGTCGGAATGTGCTAGCAAAGATGTATGTTGGATGTATGCAGACCCATGACTAATGCCCTGCCTCACTGTCCCCCCACAGGCATAGGAACAGACAGTGACAGTGAACACGCCCCAACACCCCAGAGAGCTCCTGCACGTCGGCGCCGTGGTGAAGACACTGCCTCCAGCCAGGAGCCTTCAACCTCCATGGGAAGACAGAAGCGTGCCACACCTTCCATGCCACAGCCCCCCCACCAAGAGGACACACTGGCTGGCCAGCATGCCAAGCAGGCACCACCTGCCTCCAGCGAGGCCCCCCAGCAAACTTCCACTCCTGGCAGCAGGGCCCCCCCAGCCAAGACCTACTCCTGGCAGCAAGGCCCCCAGCCAAGGTCTACTCCTGGCACCAACTCCCCCACCCCCCGGCAAACATCCACTTCTGGGGCACAGGAGCCACTTCAAGTGGAAGAGCTGGAATCCCCCGTGGCCAGTGAGGTGGAGGAGCCACAATCTGCGGTGCAGAGTGAGCAGTGTGAGGTGGCCCAATCTGCCCTACACAGTGAGGAGGCAGCAGACTCCCCAAGCCACAGCCAGCATGAGGCCCTCCAATCAATGCCACCCAGGCAGGCAAGCCCAGGTGGTGCATCTGTACATGGCTCAGGTGCCCACAGCACAGTGGAGGCTAGTGGCCCTGAAGTGAAGCTGTGTTCAGCCCTGGAAGCCCTCACACCTAATCTCCCGTGCCAGCACCTGGTCCACAGCACATCAGGGATTTCAAGGGGCGACTGTCACGCATGGAAGGGTGGCAGCAGGCTATGCAGGGCATGGTGAGGCAGTACGCGACGGACGCAGAAGCAACACAGCAGGCCATGCAGGAAGCCCTGCATGACAATGCAAGTGTGGTCAGCAGGGCTGTGTACCGCGTGGCCAGGAGCGTGCGGGAAGTGAATACAGTAATGGCTGCCATGGCCCAGGCCATCACACAGTTGGCGACCACCATAGCTGAGCAAAGAAATGTCACCACTACCCCCCAACCCGGTTCATCATCGAGCACGACACCGGCCAGTTCAACACAAACTAGCCCTGTGCTTCGCTCGCAGCAACGTGTGCGCCGCACAGACGCTCAATCCCCTCCTCCAAAAAGGGGCTGTGAATAGTAGTACTCACAAATACATGTTGGGATGGAGTAGTAATGGAGTTGTGGTGGGGGTATTTGGAGTGGGAGTGTTGGGGTAGTGGGGTTGGGAGTAGTGGGGGCGGCGGGATGAGGATGGCGGTGTGGGGTCAATTCAATGGGATAGTGGTGGTAGTTAAGTAATGGAAATATGTATATATTTAATACTTGATCAATACAGCTGGTGTGAGTAAGAAAAACACATGACTGGACATTGCTTCTTGGGTGTGTGTCATTTTAATTATGTACAGTGCCCAGTGTGTCGCATGGCCAGTGCCTTGTGTAGTTTAGTCCATCAGAAGTATTTGGGTAATTAAATCTTGGCGTGTCACACGTCCTTCATTCACATTGTGCCGCTGATGATTTCCACCATCTTCCACATCATCATCCTCATCCTCGGGTGGGATCATCTCCATGTCAGAAGGCATGGGTACGTTGCGCCGGATGCACATGTTGTGTAGCGTGGGACATACCAATACAATTTTGCCCACCTTCTCTGGCCTGTAAATGAGTGCCCCACCCAACCTGCTGAGGCAGCGAAACTGGACCTTCAACAGCCCAAATGTCTGCTCCATGGTGACACGAGTGCGTGCATGTGCACCGTTGAAGCCCTCTTCGTACCTGTTGACTGAATGGGGTCAGGAGCCATGGCTTAAGGGTTGTACCCAGCATCACTTGCATGGCAGCAATAGAAAGGGTACTTGTGATTAATTCAGTAATTCCTTGTTAGGATTGCCTGTACAGTGTACATGATTACATGCAGCAGAATATTCATAACTGTACATGGCATGTTCCTTATTCAAAGACCCAGGTAAGGGTACCTAGGGATAATCCATGGTTGGGTGGGGGATGGGTGCTGTTGACGTCCCAAGGAACATTCAATCTGAACCTGTACTCTCACAAATGAAGTCCAAAAGTCCACGATGTCCTCACATCTAATTGATGTGTTACCAATGAAAATGGCCTATGCATGGACAGTGCATATTCACACATTTGCCTAATGTGCTTCATGAAACACAGTGGTTTCCACATTATGCATTTGACTAATTGATGTCATCATGTACATGTCCATCAACACATTGCCCCATATGACGAATGCAGATTCACATTGGTGGTATGGGCCGCGGGTGAAAGGTTACGTTTCTGTGATACGGCTGGTTGGGGACTGGCATGGTGGGAATGAGGTACTTTGGATGAGTCCTGCTCCTCTCATTCATATGTTGGTGGTGGTAAATGATTGATGATTGCATTTGTTTCCATAATTGAGCCATTGTACTTGGAGGCGTCCCTTTAGGTGACGTGACAAGACAGGCATACTGATCTGCAGTGTACCTGTGGACTGAGTGCAGGGACTGAGATTTCTCTGTGTGGCAGTTGGATTTAGCTCAGGCATGGCAGCATGACTCATGATTTCCTTTGCTGCAATCACGTATTTCATGTATTGTGACTGCAGGGTGGTGCATTGTGGTACCTGTTGTTCATGTCTTATGATGTTCCAGATGCATGTGCTGGTGTGAGCACTGTATATTGCTTGCATGTACGTGCAGCTCTGTAGGCATGCCACATCTGCATCCATTGGTTGTGTTCCACATTCTGTTGAATCTACTAGGGTCACAGTTTTAGGCACCCAGCACGCAGTGTGTGGTCTTGTTCCATTCTATGTGTGTGATTTGTTATTGGTAGCAGATCTTGTGGCAGAGGGGGACTGGCAAGGTCCAGCGCAAGGACTGGTGCGTTAGGCTGGTTTGAGAGGGCTGCAGATGAAAGCAAGTAGCACGAACCTGCCAAGTTGACCACTAGGTAAAGTATACACAAGAGGGCTGTTTGCAATAACACTGCGCACACAAACTACAATTGAGTACAGTTGTTTGTGATTTTAATTGGAATGCAGGGCAGCCTGACACGTGTTTCGAGCTAGAGAGCTCTTCTTCTGAGGCTGCGTGTCAGTTGTACAATTAGAATAGTGCATTCAAGACATTGAATTTGATATTGGAACATCCAATATCTACAAACCCGAAACACAAAGGCAGGGCACATTCAGCGTTTTATTTATTTATTTATTTTCCGATCAATCAGGCAAGCCAATCAGAAAGACACAAATCCATCATATTTGTTCAGAAGAGAACATTGTAACAGATTGAACAAATTAAATAAAGGATATTGATTGGCCGGATGCAGTTAGCGTGTGTCCAGTACAAGGCAGGTACAGAGGGGAATAAAACAAGGGGAAAGATATGGAGATAGCTGAATTCCATTGTTGGTCATACAAATAGACTTGTGCAGAGTTAACAAAAAAAATAATTTGATTGGTAGTGTACCTTGAAGTCTTGAAAAACGAGTACAGGTCACTAGAAAAACAAAAGCTTTTTTTAACAATATGGTGATGCATAAACCAAGTGGTTCAAAGGTCTGAGAGTCCCAATGAGTTAAGCAATGTACCTCACTTAACAAAAATGTTGTAAGGCTCAATCTAATAATTTGTGTCAAATCCCGGGCTCCACTGAAAACGGAAATGAATTGCGTTAGGCACGCTGGTGTATTTACGAATGGTTAGATAGCCATGCATTAAATTGCATGCATAGAAATCACATTGTGTGAAAAAGAACATACTTATAATTATGCAGTTGCAAGTACAGGCATTCAATTTGGACGTAATTGTAACTGGTAATCCCCATCGTTAAGGACCACAGCATGTGTTGGAAGGTAGGCATTTGCGCAAAACAGAGAAGAGAAGGCGAGCGCATTTTGCACTCATTAGCATGATCATTACACCCGTCTAGACTGTCAGATGCGCTGCGAAAGACCCTAATAGACAGTCTAGGGGTGTGCGCGAAAGAGCTGACTTACCTCATCCATCGGGGCCAGTTGTCCCATCGACAACCTCCCGTAGACTACTACCTAGTCGTTGACTTTGTCTACAAAAATGAGCCCTCCGTCGACGGCTGCGATTCCACCAAGGGGATCATCCAGCACCATCAATGTTGCCACTATGATGGTTACCAGACCCGAGTATCCTTACCGCCTAGACCTCCATCAGCGGTACCACCGACAGTCCCATCAATGACGGCACCTGTTCCTGCGGCGCAGGCTCCAGTCATCACCTCTTTCCCTAAAGGCTCGGATTTGATGAGGGAGATGCCTCCAGTTGAGGATTTCCTGCCTAGAACCGCCAAGGTCACACCGCTTTTCACCCTGACCCCTCTGGGATCTCCGAGGCTGTAACCAACACATTCCACCAGTTCGGGGAAGGACCTGCCAGAGGGATTTTGCTCAGACCAGGAGGGTGGTCAAGGTGAGCTTGATCCCATTATGCTAATACCTCGACAAGGAGTGCCATCTTGGTAAGGGGAACCATCTCACCAGCCATCTTGGCCTTTTAACCCTAAAATTCAGAGGCCAGCTCCTGCACCAAGGGATATGTCTTTGGACATTTTGACCACTCTGCACACACTGGTGGCTGAGATCCAGGAGCGTCTACTTGCTGCTTCCATTTCTGTTCCAACAAAAAGTCCTCCAAGGCCTTCTCGAACTCAGCTGACGCTGTCTCATCTGGCCCCCCCCATTAGCCCTCGGCCATTACCGGTTCCAACCCCTCCTGTGGTGGAGTAAGCAGCTCAGACAGACAATGATACTGTCACAACTGGTGAGCAAAGCACAGATGAGTTCAAGGACTATGTTCCTGCGGATGGGGAACCCTCCCGACTTCGAGGTGCTCTCTAGGGCTTCTCTGCTGTACAAAATTGGGTCGGTCCACTCCATGATCTCTTAAGCAGCAAAGTTATTCAAAGTCATGCCTGAGGAAAAGTTTAAAAAATTGAAGTTTCATTTTCGAACTACAGAAGTCCTCCAAGAGGACCATTGTTTCAGTCGCCCTATTGGATGACATTTGGGAGGATGGCCTGTGGTTTATGGTCATTGCATCTAAAACTTTCCAACAAAGGTTTTTTGCATCGAAAATGTAACCATCGAATGCATTTTTTTGTATTTTTATGGGGGCAGTGGTCCACCGCCAACACCCCGTTTTTTTACCTAAAAAAGACACCACGAAAATTAACCCTTTACCACCCCCACATATGCATCCGATGCTAACATTTTCCATGCATATTTTTTGATCTTAAGTGTTTTGTTGGAAAAATGTTCTATGCAATTACCAGACACCATGGCCTGTTGGTCATGAAGACACCTAACACAACTCCTGTGAAATGTGATTGCTTGGAAAAGAACTACCAGGTTCCAGACTCAGCCCCCACGTGTCTCAGGACCCAGCTCTCACTGGACTTGGTGGTCTCGGCTGGTCTTCCAACCCATCTTCCTCGTCTATGGTTCCTCCGGACCAAGAGGGTAAAAAGCTGGATGCAATGGTAAAGCGTATCATCATGAAGGCAGCATCTACGATCAAGGCCACAAACATCCTCGCCATTCTCTTGAGGTAAAACAGAGTTGTGGTACAAGTTGGGGCCCATCTTCAATTTCCTGCCGGAGGACAAGAAAGCCAAAGCCCTGGCCCTGTTCCAGGTAGGGAAGATGGCCTCCGACCAGGTGATCACTATCGATCTCGACATCGCCGATTCAGGCTTTCTTCAGTTGGCCAATGGAGTGACCCTCCACCGCCAGAGTCGGGTCATGGCCACCAACTTCTGCACAGATGTGCAGACAAAGGTGGTCGACATGCCGTTCGTTGGTGACATCCTCTTTGGAAAAGCTGTCAACAAGACTCTACAGGACATAAAAGTGGACACAAAAATGGAAGATTCTTTGGGCACTCTTCAGCAGAGGCGGTCTTCCTTTTGTGCCTCTAAAGGGAGAGTCTCAAAATCCTCTAAAGCTTTCACTCACCCTTATTGCCAGGCCTGTCATTCAACCACCCAGGAGGCTTATAGGGGACACTCCCAGGCTCACTGTAATTGTAATTGGTTATTTATAACATGCTTAATACCCAGAGGTTTCTAAGCGCAGACCCGGGATTGAACCTGTGTTGCTCCGCATTGTTTTGCTTCCAAGGCGAGCGTGATGCGCATAAGCTATCCTCCCGAGACCACGGTAGTGGCAACCAGCGTCGTCGTGGCCCCCCGTTCAGGACACAGATGCTGAAGTAGACTTGAACCAGCGCAGGACCTGCACTCCCTCCTCTGCACCCCACTAGGAGAATGGTAATGGCAATTTGTTGATCAGTGGCACACAATCTCCACAGACAAATGGGTGCTCGATGTCCTTCAGCAGGGCTGTGAGAAACCTAAAGGTACTCTCACCTCTATTCCCCTGAGTTCTTCTGTTCAGGTAGCGAGGGAAGGGCCATCGCTCTTGGATGCCGACCCTGGGGGTGGACAAGCGAGGGAGGACCAGCAGAGTGTAGGGTCCTTGGGGATTGGATAGAGGGTACCTGGCGGCAAGACATGGTATCCACCCTCCTTTCCTGACAATAACCTACGCTCACCTCTCCTCCCTTAGCATTTATGGGCTTTTGCCAACTGTATTCCATCACCCCCAATACATTTCCCTTGCGTACTGGGAAGAAGAATAAGAAGCAACTAGGAGCAGTGCAGATTTCCTATTGTAACCACTCTGGTACTGTGATGAGAAAGAGAGGTTCAGAGGCATATAACCATGAAGGATCAGGCATGTCACGCTAATGGGTTTACACAAGGTCAGGCAATCGGGAATACCTTGTTCCACCTGCAACCCATTAGTAATCATGGAACATACAAAAAGTGGAAGAGACAGAGAGAGAGACAGAGACAGAGATTGAGAGATTGTGACCGTGTTGTGTGGAGAAGAGAATCCAGATGAGAAGCCGAGACGCCGGAACGCTGTCAATCATCCCAGTAGTGCCGATGAGAGTGCCATGCAGGACTGGGAGCCCTTGTGAGGGAAGGCGGAGACTGACCGCTGCGAAGGAGCGGGGGCCCAGCAAGAATACCAGTGTGTGCCGACTAAAGCACCCACTGAATAGAGCTGCAACCCGGTAAGTGTCTGCGGACCCTCAGATCTCCGGGGCACTCTGAAAGGGGCTGTTGAGCCTGATGCTTAGATATATTGAAAGCCAATGCAGCAAAAGGGGCTGTTGAGCCTGCACCACTAAAGAGTTACAAACAATTGAAGGCTGAATGTAATGTGAGGGGCTGTTCTAGCATAGCGAACACTTGCACAATTGTGGATATCGAACTTCAGGAAAGAGGCAGTTTGAGCCTGCATCAGCGAAATCTACATGCACTGAATACTGAATTTGATAAGAGGCTGTGTGAGCCTGAATAACTGAAATTGCATGCATACTGCCAGAGAAAAAGGGGTACAATGAAAGACCTGAACTGAAATGTGAGAGGTGTCTTCTTTGCCATTGAATATCAGCTATGGGAAACATATGTTTGCGCAACCTGTAATGGGTGGACGATGTGGTCCGACAACTGCCTAGACCAGAAACCACTGAAGGTATGACAAGCAGGAAAGTGGCGTGAACCATTGGTGAAGTGAACCAAAGGAAGGATCAATATTATCTTATGAACTTGTGCACTTATGAACTTGTGAGCTTGTGAATTGTTAAGTCATCTGCTGAAAGTGACTCTTGGGGAAGGGAATCCTGAGAGTTAAAGCCAAAGAATATTTGTCTTGGGGAAGGGAGTCCCAAGACCACAGTGTTGTATGAGCATTTGAACTTGTGGAAGGGGAATCCCAAGACCTTATCGTATACGAACTGTGATAACTATGAATCTACAGAAGGTAACTTCAGAACTTGCTCAGTCCTTATTGCTAAGAGTTTACATTGGAACTATGTTGAACTTGAAACAGAACTTTAGAAGAACCTACATTGCCATTATTTCACGCTTAGAAACCTCTGGGTATTAAGCGCGTTATAAATAACCTATAATATCACTTACTTTGGAACAGTGAAACTTTGGTTGAGAGCATTTTCCCCACAAGTGGTGTTGTAGTTGTGAGGATAAGCATTGATTTTTGACACAGGGACTTTTTGATTTGGACTCCTTGACACAGACTTTCCTAAGATTTCTTTAGGAAGGGAAATACCGCCATAGCATAGGGTTAGTTAGGTGTTACACCATCCTGATCATTAATAAAGCTTTGTTTAAAATACATCTCTCTTGATACCATGCTTGTCTCACAGGGCACACTCTGGAATTCTAGGACAAGTGACTTCACATTCCTCCTGTCCCACGGCACGAATAGCACCTGGCACAGCTGCTAAACGAGGTTCAACCTATGCTAAACAAAGCGGCAATCGAACCCATCACTCAGCGCCTCCAGGGCTCCGGAGTGTACTCCAGATATTTTCTGGTATGGAAGAAGTCAGTAGTGTGGAGACCCATTATAGACTTGGGACGCCTCAACAGATTCCTCAAATCCTGACAGTTCATGATGGTCAAGCTGCAGCACGTTCTCAACCAGCTGGAGGAAGGAGATATCCTAGTGATTCTCGAAGATGCTTACTTCCACATCCCCATTCATCGCAGACTCCGCAAATTCCTGCATTTTGTCATCCAGGGGCGCCATTACCAGTTCAAGGCCCTGCCATTCGGCCTAAAGTCATCCCGAGGGTGTTGACCAAATGCTTGGCTCTGGTGGCAGCACACCTGTGTGGCGGAGTCCATGTCTATCCTTACCTAGATGATTGGCTAATCTGATCCCGCTCTCCTGCTCTGGCAATCTGGCACACTGCAGAAACCATCCAAACCCTGACTTCTCTGGGATTCTTGAAAAACTATCAGAAATCCTGCATAGCACTATCTCAGAACACTCTATTCCTGTGTGCCCGCCTCAACACACTCTTCTCTCTAGCGACGCCTTCAAAAGAGACGTTGAAGGCCATCCTGGGAAAGGTCCAGCGGCTATTGACAGCTTCCTTTGCAGGAGTCCAGTTCATCAAGTTCCTGCTGGGGATGAATCCCTTCAGGAATTTCTGGATGCCAGATGGCAGCAGGTAACTGGCGCATGGAACGACAAGACCGCCCTCAATCGGGCATTCTGTCAGGCCCTGCATTGGTGGTCAGTTTGACTACATCTTTCGCAGGGAGCCCCTTTTCAGATCCCCGCATATCAGGGGACAGTCATGACTGATGCCTTTCTGGGAAGTTGGGGAGCCCACAAATTACATTCTCACGCCAGAGGCCTCTGGCTCTTGAAACAGGAGTTACACATCAACGTCCTGGAACTGCAGACATTTTTCTGGGCTGAAGTCTTTTCAGCCTGAGGTCCAAGGGGAGCTGGTGCGGGTCTTCACGGACAAAACCACCACCATGTTTTACATCAGGTAACAGGGCAGGATGTGCTCCCCCGTGGTCTCCCTCTCTCTCTTTGGATGCTCAGTCTGGGGCATTAGGCCATTGCTCAATAGATGCTTCTCATCCCATTTCACCTGGCAGGCATTTGGAACACCATTGTAGACTCAGCACGGAGCTGCGGTCCTGCCATGAATGGGAGCTCCAGCAAGCACAAGTGACTTGTCTCTTCAACGGTGGGGGTCTCCCTCAAATTGACCTAATTGCGACAGCTACCAATGCTAAGTGTCGGAAATGTCCCAGAGGCATCCTCAGCGAAGGAGTCTAGGGGACGTCTTCTCATTCCCTTGGGAGGGCCTGTTCCTGCATGCTTTCGCGCCAATTCTGCTGTTGCTATGAGGGATCAACACACTCAGACGTTACCACTGAAAGATGATCCTCATTGCACCGGCGTGGCCCAGGCAGATCTGGTACTCAAACCTTCTCCATCTGTCAGTGGTTCCAGCCATCAGACTGCCTCCAGCTCCAGACCTGCTCTCCGGAGAAGGAGGGTCAATCCTGCATCACAACCTCGCTTCTCTGAGCCTCACGGCCTGGCTCTTGCATCCGTAGAATTTGGGCTTTATTTGTTGCCTTTGAAATGCAAGAAGATTCTAGCCAAGGTAAGGGCCCCTCTAGGCTGGCTTTCTACAAGCACAAGTGGAATCGTTTTGCAGTGTGGTGCCTGTCAGGGAAAATATCTCTGCTGTGCGTGACTGTGCACAGCTTCTCCTGTACATGCTCTCACTGGCCAAGGCTGGCCCTGCTTATTCATCTATCAAGGTCCACCTGGCTGCCATATTCCCGTGCACCCGGGCTCCAGGTAAGCGCCCCTGTGGCCGCACAGGCTAGTTAAGGAGTTCCTCAAGGGACTCTTCAAAATATTTCTTCCTGTATAAGCTCCTGCCACTGCGTGGGAGCGCAATGTGGTACTATCCAAACAGATGGGGCCTCCGTTTGAAGCTATGCATCATGCCTCCTTAAAGTTTCTGTCGTGGAAAACCGTCTTCTTGGTGGCAATCACTTCGCAAGGCGGGTGTGTGAGAAACAAGCTTATGTATCTGTCGTTCCACTCAGCTAAAGTTGATCTACAAACTCATCTTTCCTTCATTCCAAATGTTCCTTTGGATTTTCATCTAAATCAGCCTTTAGTTCAGCGGGACCCGAATCTGACCCTCGACCGAATACTAGACCTCGGCTGCGCCCAGGAATTGTCGGAGGTGCGGGCCTCAGTCATGGACTCGTCCAGACACCACCTCAAGCTGGAGTCCCCCATGCAGCGAGTCAAGCTCGAGGAAGTGGCCTCTATTGGCAAGTGGCAAGGAGGAAAGCCCATGAGGAGGAGGGACTGGCCAAGGAGAGACCCCAGTGCCCAAATATGCCATCACTGTGGGTGGGATCTTCCACACCCGCAGGACTGCCCTGCAAAAGGACACATCTGTGGAAGGTGCGGGAAAGTAGATCACTTCGCACGGGTGTGCCCCGCTCCTATTCCAGGCAGCTTGGTGGGGGCCTCCGTGGGGAGTCAGTCGAAGGGGAGAAAGACCCCCAGAGTCGCGGCGGTCCAAGTGGCGGAAGATCCAAGGAGAATGCAATATGATGTGGGAGAGGATAAAGAAAATGTATTCTTGTCCTGCAGCAGCGCCACTGGCCAGTTCGATCCTGGAATATTCTGAGTTTAGACAGCCCGCGGTCGGGCCCCGTGGTGTGCGGACTGGAACACACCTGCTGGTTGCCGTGATAACAGTTTAAGTTTGTGAGTAGATGCTAGGTGCTGCTTGGACTGGAATGCACCCAATGTTTGCAGTGATGATGTAGGGGCACAGTGGGTGCGCGGACTAGAATGCACCCAGTTGGACCCATAGAGGGTCACCGTTTTGCAGTGGGGTGTGATTTTTCTTTGTTATAATAAAGGAGGGATGTTGTGTGTTGGTCTAGTGTTTCCATGTGAGAGAGCGTCGTGACGATGTCATGACGCCTCTTTAATAAAAGGGGCACTGCTGGCACGCAGAAGCCATTGCAGCAGAGCCCCAGGAAGTGGCAACTCGTGTCTGTGTGTGTTCTTTTGGTGGGACCGATCGCCGCGTGGTCGCGGCCTGGCTGGCGGACTTTGCCTGGGTGCCTCCAGGCCCTAGCCAGCCACTGTTAGGGTGAGCCCAGCCTGGTGATCCAGGTGCCGGAGATCCGGGCCCTGCAGGGTGATCCCTGCCTATGGTACGCTGCATGGACGCAGCGTCTGCAAGCCGTGTCGGGGATCCCGACACGATCTGTGGCGCGCCCCGGTGACCGGAGGCGGGCCACCACAATTAGGATTGGTAACTTACAGAAGAAAACCATTCAAAATGTTGGCAGTTACCATCGTAAATCAACTTGATAGAAGTTGATTCTAATGGGGTAAAACAATCTGAGCTAGCTTCCATCACTACAGGTTATGTCAGGTGGTGTTCCCAAATCTTCAGGATATGTGTGCTACTGCGGACACTAGCGTACTTACCTCTGGGGGTACAGTTCACCTAGAGGTTTGTTACGTGTTTTGCTGGTGTTGTATTTTAAGTACATACTGCCTCCTCGTTAGTAATGCAATAGCGCCAGCTAGCCCTAAAGTGGCATTGCAATAATTCCTGCAGGATTACCATCTGGTGGTGCAGTCGGTTCAGGGGAGCAGTCATTTGGCAGTGACGTTTTTTGTTAATTAATAGACTCTATTTCGTTCACGTGCTGTTGCAGAAGTGCAGTGTCCAGTCACATGGACGCCTGGGAAGGCAACACTCAATGCCGCCTTGCGCGCATGGCAGAACGCGAAGCAGGTACTGCTTTAAACTGTTCATGCATCTGTTTTTCCGTTCAAGGAAACATTCAACCCACGCTCGTGCCCGGATTGACAGGTGACTGGGGTTCTGCGATCCTGCGCATGCGATGTATTTCCTTGTAGATCCCCTCACGCCTCGTTTTGGTTGATCTACCAAACACCGCAAGTGCTTAAGGGGAAGCTAGGTGGCAGTATAACGCAAGTTAGTACCACGGAAACATCTCGTAGAAAGGGGAGGAAACATGCAAGCTTTTCGGTTTGAGTTTTTCTCATCTTCTAATCTAGGGGCAAAGTTCGCACAGCCATCCCATATTTGACAAGGCATAAGAAATGATGCTACCATCCTCTGTTTACCATTTCTTCATAAATTCACGCCCTATGCAATGTTTATTAATACTTGTCGGAAATGTGACATCTATTAAATTGAATGCCTTCCTGTAAATAGAATTTAGTCAGATCTGCCGTGGCAGTGCTATTAGGCAGGATTCTAATATACGGTGGGTTTCTGTGGTTATTTCGTTTCTTTTTGAGTGGAGCCTAAACCTATCCGTTTTACCTTCAACTGATGGTAGGTGCTTCTGGGGTGCACTTCTCTTCAGCTTGAAGAGGCACTTTTGGGCGAGCCAAGGGGCACGTGGCACTGTCAGCACTGGCTGTCTAAGCCGGTTTATGCCGGTTCGTGCAGGGACGGCAGGAAGACCAGGGCGTAGTGCCTCCAGGGTGTCTCCTTCCGTGGGTTTCTGGTGAGTACTGTAGTATACACAATGGGCCTCATGATAAGTTTGCCGGTCCGGAAATAGGGGTGCTGGTAAGCTCAACGGCACCCTTGTTTCCGGACCAGCAAACTACGTGTTTACCTGTCGGAGCCGCTGTGCCAGACAGGTCTGACCCTGCTGGGCGCAGCGGTCACGCTAAGCAAAGCCGCCATGGAAGCACCGGTACGTGCTTCCGTGTCCCCACTCCCATGGGAATGGGGATTAACAAATTTACTGGCGCCTGACTCCCCCGGCCGCTGGACTCGTAATGAGCCAGTGGCACCGGGAAGTCAGGCGCCGGTACATTTTTACAGGTCCGGCGGCAACCTGCTGGTAGCATCGGCAGGGTTACCGCCGGACCCGTCATGAGGCCCAAGATCTTCTTGAAACCCCTGCTGGCAAAACCATAGGACGACCTAATGGCTTAGAGATTCTGCTGGCCTCACAGATGACGACCCAGGAACTAATTGTATTTAAATACATCTCAATGGCACTACAAAAACATGACATAGCCATCGCGAATCTGCTTACCACAGGTAGGCTTGATCTTCCAAATCAACTGCCCACAGCTGAAATTATTACCATCAATAGGCCGTACCTATTAGTACCTTTATTAGCAATGCAATGACACTGGCCACCGTTGAGCAGATAGACCCAACTGTCAGCACTAGCTTAGTCTTACCTGGTCATGCAATACTACCTGACCGGTCCACGGTCAACAAACCTGAACTGGAGGCTTCCAGCCGTTTAAGATGAGGTAGCAATACCCTTGAGATGAATGGGGATGCAGAAGTTACTCAAACATCAATAATCGAAACGACTCAATTAGTTGGCAAAAGGATAACTGTTTTAACATCAATTATCTAAAACAGGGAGTACAACGGACGTCTCAGCATAAGATCTCTCAATGCATCTTAAAAAAAGCATTGTTTTATAGCAAAATAATCATCATTGATGGCATCAACCTACGTATTACTAACGCCATCCTATGTGGCAAACTACAAAAACCTATTGAAGAAAGTGATAGGACTGGAGGGAGCATCTAAGTATACGATCCATACTCGTCTAAGAGAGTGAAGAAAAGTGATAGGTTTCTTAACATCAGGTGGGGCAACCAAGCCCTCCCCTTAAACAGGTCACTATGAACGTCACTAAATATACATCGTCGCATTGGCTACACAAACTACAGGACCCTTAATCCCATGTCCCCCTACTGTCGGTTGGCACTCTAACCTCAGTTCTTTTCCACCTACGTTAGAAGCACGCAGACTGGGCTTCCAGGTGCTGGTGAGCTAGTCTTCAACCATAGCTTCCCAACAATGAGCATATTCATCTATCATCACCTCAGTGGTCTGCTGTCAATTAAGGCTTTGAACTTGTCCTTGGAAGTGTTCTTTTGCTCTGGAGAATACAGGGGAGTGAAGGCACACTATGCCCTCATGCGTAGGTGTGAGCATAGCGTTCGTCCAACTTCATCCTTCCACGTGACTGAAGATCACAAAATCGAGACCTAGTGTATTTAAAATACTATTTTCTAATAGACCTCTGATGTCTTCCTTGTTTTTGTCCATGCCTTCTGAACAACAGTTTTGTTCTTTCACACGATTTTTATCCAATGTCTGCTCACCCGATTCTGATAAGACCTTGGCTTCTTGGCTCATCCAGTCTCACCTTTCCGATATCTGCTTCTGTACTTTAATAGCTTTTTTAACTGCGATACACTGGAAAAAGAGGCCTTCCTTTTTTAGTCCAGCTCTGCTATAACACGTAGTGGAAACATTCATTCTTTACTCGCTTCAATATGTATATGTATGTATATGTTTGCGCATGCCGCAATCTATTCACTATGAAGCTAGCCTCAAGAATATTTCGTCTGCTTGCGTTTCTTTGCATCTGTACATGTGTAAAATGTCTTGATATCTTCCTCTGTTCTGTAGAATAAGTTTCTTCATCTTGATCCCAAGATGTCACTTATTTTCGATACTGTCTTGATGCCTTATAGAATATCTTCATTCTCTAGTCCCTGCATCTCTTCTATGTACGTCAGCTCGGCTCTTCGTGACATCACCATTCTTCTTTGCCATTCATTGGTCCTACTTCATCCGGGATTTCATTCAAATGGCTATCATACTGTCTCGTATGCAGGTATGGCTTCCTCAGGGGAACCTTGCCTCCAAGATTTTCCACGGTATCAGTATTTTCACTGGTACCGCACGTGACTCACACTCTGGTTCCCAACATATAGGCAATATGGGTGAAGTGGTTGAGGTGGGGGTACTTAGCTCCTTCTCTACAAACCCACATTATCAGTGTCACCATCTGGCAACTTAAGTAGGGGGGGGACACTGAGGGGATAATAGATCCAATCCCCATCACCTCTGCACTTTTTGCTATGACAACAGCGCTGACAGACATAATCACTCACCACTAGAATGTTCCCCCATTGCGTCGCACAAAACAAATGCCCTTTCCAAAAAGGTGACCCCTACAACACCTCCTAACCTGCGCCACGTTGCTAGATTTCCAGCAACACCAAATCTACCTAGAAGGGACTATATAAAGATAGAACTACTAAACACCAGGTCTTTAAATAAACACGCATCTGATATACATGACTACATTTTAGAAAATGACTGACATTTTGCACAACGGAATCCTGGCGTAAAGACTTTAACGGCCCTACTACTGTCCTCGCCACCTCCCCAGGCTACGTCTGTTTTGCCCAAAATTGCTCCCTGGGCAACGGGGTGGAGTCACAGTAATAGCCTAAAAGGAGTTCCCATTGTATGAGGTCTCATGCCTGTGTAATGGATGTGAAAACATGCATTTTAAATCCAACCCAAACCATAACGTGCATTATAATTTTACTGTATCGTCCACCTGAAAATATGGTCACCTTTAATGATGAAATTATGCATACTCTGAGCCCGCTGACCAAACCCAACTGCTCCACAATTTGAATGCGTGACTTAAACCCCTGGCGGGGGGACAACTCAGACAAAGAGGCTGTCTCTTTTGGAATCCAACTGCAACATCATCGAAATTAAGGTTCACAACACTGAGGTCACACACACAAAAGGAAAAGTATTAGACTGAGTGGCATCTCGAAATCTAGATATTCTTATAACCGTTATATTCTTATACTAAGACGTGTTTGTGGTCTGATCACTCATTTGTAGAATTCACATTTCACCACCTAGTCAAAGTTTAGGACATGGTAAACCATACTGAGATAATTCTTAGTAGAAACTTTAAGAAGTTGAAAACCCCCAACCTTACTATCTGCATGGAGGCAGTATTAAATGCCACCAAAGACACAGACTTCCCAGAAGAGCTGGCCGCCTCTTATCGGACAATCTTGACGGACAGCTGGGATCAGCTGGCACCGTTAAAATGGAAGACCATGAGAGATGACTCGAATCACCAAAGTTGGTTCACACCCGAGGTAGAGGTCATCCACTTGCGTGCTCGATCTACCGTCAAGACGCGAATGCCGGCAAGTTCTCCCCACACAGGAGGCAGCCCCGAATGCACACGCTAGGAGCCACACCGGACAACAGCCACGCTGTCAAGGAAACAAACCTCTGCAACAGCTTGTAAACGACACAGCAGAACATAACTATCCAGTTAGCAGAACCTCTGTGTGGTTCAAAATTACTGTCCGGTTTCCCACTGTTTTCACGGGACCTGTTTGAGGATCTATCCTGCACAGCATTACGCTTCTTAGTTATCGACAACCGAGTACTTGGGATACGTAGCACCGGCAGGGTCGCCCATGTGGAGCCCTGATGAAGGCGGACGCAATTCACTGCAATTCCGCCCAAACATGAAGCAAACTGGGAACACCTGATCAAATCGGTTCCCTGTTTACACAGACTCTGTTCAGTCAGTCTTTGCCATGTTGGCAAATATATCTTTTTCCCCATGACCCTGTAACATTTATTGTTATATCTCTAAAAAACATTCACTGCCTATTGGAAATCACACCCTAGTTAAGGCACCTTTGAAACTCAGGCGATTTTACAGCCACTTTATTTCTCTTCTTTGGATTTATCATAAAGTACTTATATATTCACATAAGCATGTATATTAACTGTGTCAATGAAATAATAATTGATACCTGTCTGTATAGTAGCTGTACAGTATTTTATGTTTTTCTGTTGTATATTTTTTATGATGTCACTGTCAACTGTTAATTCTCACATGTATGTTGTATTCTTTAGCAATTTTTCACTTATGTACCACATGTTACCTATGATTAGAAAATAAATTATTGTTTTCTAACACTTGTATATATCAACACAGTGAGTAATTAGCACTTTTAGACTCAATTTTTGGATCTCTTATTTAGGAGACCAACCCTTTGAAAAATGTGTGAGAGACAGGCCTAAAAATCGGTGTCTGTCCCCCTCAGTATCTGCTTTATACTTATTGCATTCTTTACCAGTAAGGGTACAAACAATTGTTTACAGACGTCATCAAAAGAACTAAACGTCAGGCAGAAAGATCTTGGATTAAATCCCAGATGGAAGGCAACAAGCTTAAATGGGAAGATCTCAAAAAAATATATAGCTTGGCCATATACAAAGCTAAAGAAATCTTTTTTAACACCAACATTTTGAATGCTAAAAACTACTCATAGAAATTCTTTGAGATCATAAGATCCCTGGAAAAACCAAAAGTAAAAGCAGCACCATTTGTACTTCAGTAGATTACATCAAGGCCAAACTAGCTTTTGCAGACAAAGTTTAAAAAGCTAGAGAGAAAATATTAAAGGGCCAAAATCCCTTATCCAGTTTTAGATAACAACCAAGATGCAGACGAGAGGGTTGAGAAGGCCGCGAGCATCAAACAAGTACCGAACATCCCTAAATTTACCTTTCACCATTTTAATATTTCGGAGATGGAAGATATGCTGAGGACATTCCATCCCACCTCTTGTTTCAGGAACTTGTATCAACCAAAGTAATCCTAGACAACAAACACTTTCTCTCCCTTTTTGACAAGGTTTGTGAATTCATCATTCCAACATGCGTTGATGCAAGATGACATTAATGAAGTCACAGTGACACCACTTTAAATAATAAATAAAACAAGACTTAGCCCAAGGGACACAGCCAATCTTAGGCCGGTCACCAACTCACATTTCTTATTAAAAAATAATTGACAAGGTCGCCCATTTACAGCTCCAAGAACACCTGGAAAAAGCCATCCTTCTGCACCCGAAGCAGTCTGGCTTCCGCCCACATCATGGGACAGAGAGCGCTGTGATAGACCTGCAATCCAACTTGGTAAATATCCTGGACCAGGCAAAGCAGGACTATTGGTCCTGTTGGCTTTTTCTGCTGCCTTCGATCTCCTGGATCACACTCTGTTACTAGCCAACCTTGCTACATCAAGTCACTGCTCAGAGAATGCAGTGTCTTTGATACAATCCTTCCAAAGTAATAGACAATCCACACTGCAATGGGGTAGTGCCTCTTCCACCCCAGCCCGTATTGTTCACTGGGTACCACAGGGTGCAAGCCTGTCACTGGTGCTGTTTAACAGTTCAGTTATATCAAACCGCTCTGTGACATCCTTTCAAAGAAGGGTGTGACTTTTACAAACTACGCTGATGACACACAGTTACTGTGGGAGCTGCTAAGGGGCATATGAGGACCGGTTTCAAATTATACTTTGCTTTGCTCTCTTTTTTTTAATTGAATTATTAGAGTGCCATCTGCGTTAAGCGCTCACCGCTCTCTGAAAATAAGTGGGGCTTTACTTAAGACTTGTCTAATATTCTTTTAAGGGAGTGTATATCTCTTAGTGACCGTGTTTTTGGATTGCTTACTCTTAGTGACCGTGTTTTGGATTGCTTACTATTAGTGCCTATGTGTTTTTCTAGATGTGGTTTTAAATAAATAATTATATCTCTTTTACACCAAGCCCGGGTCAGTGTTTAGTTGTTCTATTGTGTTCTTTTGACCTATTGTGAATACTCTGTATACTGCCTAACTCTTCTTGAGGGAAGTCTGACTGCTCAGCCACAGCTACCAAGTGAATCTGTGTGGTACAGACTGCTACCAAGTGGGTTTACTGCCAAACACCTGTAGTCCTAAATCTTTTGCAGTGGTCCCAGAGGGAACTGCACAGGTTTCTGCCTAACACACATCAGTCCAGTACTAAGCTTCCACCAGACTACTCCACATTTTGGATAGAGGACTATAAGATCTCAGTTCTCAACAAAGTTAAAACCTTGCAAGACATCTTGGAAGCATCACTAGGCGCAGAAGCCCATGTTAACTACATAAAGAAAAACACCCATTACCATCTGAAATTATTAAGACAGATAAGACCGTTTCTCTCTGAAGAAAATTGTATCTCTATTGCACGGGCCACCATTCTTCCGAGAATGGACTACTGTAACGCCTTACTGGGAGGTGCAGATAAGCAGAGGTAGACTGGCCTATAGGAAACTCTGGATATTTCCCGGCGGGCCTCTGCACCCTGGGCCTCTTGTTTGGTAACCTATTTTATTTTAGCATTTTCCCATGGGAAAAGGGTTGGGCTTTCTGAAAAAGGGTAATATGGGGCCACTTTGAACATTATTACCAGACCACCCCTGCAGATAAGACTAGCCTCCGGAGACTACAAGTTCTCCAAAATGATGCTATCCGCATAGTAAAAAAACTGCCATGGAATTCCCATGTCTCTGAACTGCGGAACGAGCTGCACTGGCTTTCTGTTGCATGGCGCACACAGGTCCAGTTACTCAAAGGGTCATGAAAGACCCTGTGCCAAGTGTACTATGCAGGCCGGAGCTTCATTTTCCAGTTTCAGCCGTTGGATCGATTAATTCCCCTTTCTTTGTACAGCAGTCTGTGTTTTGACATTTTTCTGATGCCACTTGTCCGCAGCCACTATTTTGGAGCAGGCCACGTGCCTGTCTTCCCTCCCATCGGAAAATGCCATGATACAAGAAGTGGTTCAGCTGTGTTTGGATCAACAGGAAGGGAAGCAGGGAATCTGTCGATCAGATGCCGAGGTCGCGCTGGTCTCTGGGCTCCAGGCGCCGTTTTCACTTCCTTGAATGACAGCTCTGGGCTCCAGGCGCCATTCACAGTGCCTTGAATGACAGCCTATGTGTTCCTCACTCTTTTATTTGCTACCAATCAGGGAGCCTTATCAAAATACACCCAAGATTTCAGTTCTTTGTTCTAGTCTTCAATCTGTCAGCCCGGGAATGTTTTCTCATGTTCTCACCCGGTACCTTTGGTTATCAGTGGTTGTGTTTAACTTCTGACTGGATCCCTGGGTATTGACCTCCATCTGTTTTAATTATAAGCCATTTTAGTTAGCTCTTGAGTGACACAGAGGCTGGTATTTGATACAATCAGGCTCATTACGAGTTTGCTGGTATACAGTAAAAGTCCCAGTAATACCATTTACTGGCACTTTTACCAGTTTGGCCAAGTACGAGTTTGCTAGAACACAGTTGCTGTAATTACCGGCACCGTTAATACTGGCAACAAAAATACTGGATGGGACGGAAACCTATGCTGGTATTACTGTTTCCAGCATAGGGGAGTGCACATGGCCGAGGACTTGTATTGCATCAGTATTTCCAGTGGTCGCCCTGCCGAAGACGGTAATGGCGTGATGGTGTTACAGGCAAACTCATAATGACCCTCAATGTATGCTTCCTGAAGGTACATACCTAGATTTAGCTTACTCCATGTGCGTGTTGGACCCTTATTAAGGGCCAGGACTTAGGTTCGGCTCTTTGATGTCTCCATCACCTATTGAGACAGGACTACCATTGATGGAAGTTATCATTGAAGTGTCTCTAGTTTGGTGTTGCATCTTAAAAAGAGAACTGGTTATCAGAATATAACTGCTGCAGCACTATACTCCAGGTGTGTCTTGGGGGCATTGCTCCCAGAGGAATAGATTTAAAATCGATCCTCATTTAAGAGAGCCAGTAGTTCCTCCCAGCTTTACTCTGTGTATAACCTGGCAGTGGCGGAGTATGTCCATAGAAGGGCTTTTGGTCTCTGGTTTCAGGCTAACAACGACACCCAGGCTTTATGGAAGGCCTCCATGCCCTTGAGCCGAAGATAGTTTTACGTCACTGCGAGATGCCACCCAAATAAGGCTAGATGGTGGTGGCAGAGAGTGGCAGTCATGCAGAGAACCCTACCCTGCAGAGTCTGTCTATCCTGTCCATTCCTAGCTGGAGGAGGAGTCATTGGAGCACCTCCAACTTCCTAGCAGCCCGCATAGCAGACGCGGAGTGGCAGAGGGTGGCAGTCGTGCAGTCATGGCTGTCGTGACTGCAATGACTGTCCCCCCCCCTCGTGAGGATAAAAATCAGCACCTTTGCACCTTGTGTCCTCACCTGCACCATGATAAACTCATTAACTGAAACCCAGGATCCGGGCGAGACGATTCTAACAGAAGCAAAACTAACAAAAACCAAAACAAAAATCTAAGAAAGAAGGACCCCAAACCATATGTTCAACCTACTGGTCCAAGAACTTTGCCGACATCCGCCGGCCTTCCTTGCATATTGTCAAACACATCACCAGCCCTCAAACTGGCTCTTCAACAACAGACCGATGCTTCCAAAGCTCAGCTGAGTCCCACAGGCCTGCTCGGTGGTGCCCCTCCCGCCAGCTTACCGGCTTTCCGCGGAGGGGGGGCTGAGTCTGCAGTGCGGCAGGCAAGCTCCGCCGAGCGCGAGGCGGGACTCTGGACGGCCCATGGGGAATGACGTGTGGAGGAGGAGTGTTGCCGGAATCGTGAGTCCTCCAGCTCCCAACCACTGCCTCTCTCCACGCCGTGCCGGGATGCGACTGAGGAGCAGCAAGGTCCTGGGGCGGAGGCGGCCCCTTGCTCGTTGGAGACAGTCGATTTTGCTTCTGGTGTGCATGCTCGCGCGGTTCGGGCCCTGGTTCACGTGAAGGCCGGGGCTGCCTCGTCTCAGTCGCCACCCCTGGAGCCCGAGATCACAGCGGTGCCACTTCCTCATCTGCATGCTGCAGACGTGGATGATTCCAACATCGGTACGTCATCGGAGCAAAGTCCACACCTCCCTTCTATGGACTCTGGGCCACGCCCCTTAGGCACCCTGCCTCACCAAACCCTTAATAACTAAGAAATGCCCAACCCAAGGAAACGTCCTCGTTCAGCGTTGGACAATATCTCGGAATGGAGAAAAAGAGGCACAAGATGTAACCCAGACAAACATATCCACGTCTCCATTTCCAGCTCACAGAACAAATCAGTAAGATCTAAGCAGTCAGCCAATAAAGAAAGACGTACGCATGCCAAGAAATTAGGGCCTGCATCCTCTTTGTCCGCCCTGGCAAATTTTTAAAAAAATAAAATAAAAAATAAAAAAACACAAGGGTCCTGGCATACTGGAATGTTGAACTAACTCACGGACGCAGAAATACTTGATGCTGTACTTGACCTGCAACCACTAAATAAGCAAAGAAGCACTGACGAGATACCAACGGTCACTCCATCTCTCTCCAAATCCATCTCTCTTGACCCAGAAAATGTGTCCCTGACCACTGCCGCCCAGCAGGGGCAAACTGCACCAGACCCAGTACACCAGATCCAAAAAATTGCTGAGCCATTCTTTGAGCAAATCCCATGTCAGGCTCAATTTTTGGCCTCACCAACATTACTATTGAGAAACTTTCCATCTCTATTACCCAAAGACCAGGAACAAAGTACAGAGCCCGGTGGCTCGCCCTGCTTCGACCTTCGTCAGCACTGAGCGGTCTCACTCAACTCTACCTCGCCTGCACTACCAACTCACCCTGACCCAGCACACATAACCGGGACTGAACCAGTGCCTCAGAGTGAAAAGAGGAGAGCAGTGCCAACAGAACATGACCTGCAAGCTCAACATCAGAAAAATGCTCATCTAAATTCAATTCCTCTGGAGATTAGGGCTAGGTCCAAATCGTTTGCACACACTGATTCCCGCTTTGACAAATCAAGTTTCTCCATTCCATCTACCCCCACGCATGGCCTTAATCAAAAACCCTCAATAACTACGAAAGACACACCTTCAAAGAAGCCAGATCTTCTCTCATATATGTCTACACTCACGATTGCACTGGCCCCCTTTACCAAATTGTATGAATCACTCCACGACACATTGAAGGATCAAACAACTTTACAGGCCATGATGCACACAAAGTTAATTTTTCTAGAAGGATATGTTATGGCCGAGGAGTAAAAAGCCCAAAACCCCTTACGCAAACATGGCCGTCATATCTTCACGCCTTCAAGCAATAGAAACTGCTCTGACCCACCTGGAGAAACGTGTCTTGCCCAACGCCAAGGGAGTCCCGGCCATCGCTCCCACACCTTTCATTGATCTGACATCTACTCAACTACAAAACAACTTCTGCCACAAGAATTAAGCTCGCCTACAATAAAGTTCTACAACCTTCTACCCAAGGTGCCCAAGGGATGTCTAACAACATCATGTTAGTTGTAGACGAAGAAGGGAGTTGAAACACGGCTCCTACAGAACTGGTGGACCAACCCTGCTCAATTTTTGAATCTTCAAAGCTTAGACACAATCAGCTTCAGTCGAATTTGGAAACTTCTAGACCCAACGTGGTCAGCAAAACAAGACCAACAATGCCGACTAAGACAATCAGGCCATCGTCTCGCACTCTACCCTTCAAAATCTACAAAACCATCCGGAGTACGGAACCACAACCTCTTACGATACACCCATGAATCCAAAAATCTTGGACTCACCAAAAACAACAGAAGATTTTATGTTAACTGAAGACCTGATGAACCTCACTGAGCACTTAGATGTCACAGTTTCCTCTGGCATGACGGATCCGTTCTCCGAAAAGAAACAGATCCCCCACATCGGGACCCTAAACCAATTTCCCCTCGTCAAGACTCAAACTAGACAAAGAAAGGCTTCAATCCCCCTTCATGACCCTAGAGGAGCGTAGGAAGAAAATCAAAGCCTCAGCTTCACACAGACCAAAAACAGCATCTAAAAACATAAACCTACAAAACAAAACAGACCTTCAAGGATGGGCCGAAACAACTTAAGCCTAGCTCTGAAAGTCGCTGGCTACAACCAGTAGATCGTTCCAACGCTTTGGAAACAGCCTCCAACACTAGACCTCCATGTCAAGCCATATTGAGAAACCACCTTCCAGAGGACCACGTTAGACACAACACAGGTCACGCTGCCCTACACTATAGATCTAAGACGGATATATACCACCAACCAACAAAGCCCGAAAAACCTACTAGGAAATGGATCCTCAAATTAAGGAAAACCGAGACGAAGTAACATTAAACGGAGGTGGAATCCTTTACTTGATTCACCTCATACCCAAGCTTCACCAAATCAACTCGGATGACTTGAGGATCATCGACCCAAGCCACTACCACAGAAGGGCGATATATCACCTTCATATCCTTTCAAGAAGGGTCAAAAACATGTTGATCGACCAGGACAGAGACTTCCTAAGATTAGGATATCACCTGTCCTTACAGAGCGAGCCCACACTACACGACAACTCAAAAAACTACAAACCTCCACGTACCAAGGCTGGTCAGGAAACCAGGAATGTCAGCGAATACTATCAACAACCAGAAAAACAGTGTAAACCAAACACTACCCAACCTAACCAGAGAGTCTCCTATCCATCATCTTCGGGAGATCCCTACCTCAGTGCCAAACCGACTTTTTCGATCAAAAATCAATCTTTGTCACAGGAGTCTCCAATGCTACCTAAATCAGGAATCGCCCATTCAAAAAAAGCAGACATCGAAGGAAAAGTTAATCTCTGCAAAGAATGTCAAGAAACCAAAAGGACAATCACCCAAAATCTTCAATCGAAGAAAGACGGACCAACAGCATTCAAAACCAACACCCTGTCCATTTCCAGCTTCTGGTCATAGCTTCCAAAAGCACTTACATCCCAGCGTACTAAATAGCAGTTCAAGAACAGGAGTTCTACTGAAGACTCGACTGTTTCAAACAACATCGCCCCCTACGAGCTAAGGATAGGCTCCTGGAATACTAGAGGCTACTTGCACCTAACCTCGTCAAGTGATGTTAACCTGGGTTTTTACGACCTCCTGTGTCTACAGGAAACTTGGCTGTCCAACAAGCCCTCACTTGACGGATATGAAATATTTCTGGCACCAGTCTACTTATTTCAACTATGACAGGCTGAAGCTCGGGTTAGAGCAAAACCCTCATGGAACCAGGCTGAGACTCACTGCAAACAGCATCAGAGACCTAACGAACCAATACAGAAAACCAGAAGACTAACTCCGCCCAAATCCCCTGGACTATGGCCCCTTACTTATGGCGTATAGGAAACCACGAAGAAACCAAAACGCCAGCTCTCAAACGACCATCCATTCTTACGACAAACTTCTGGTCCAAAAACGACATGGATTCAGAAAAGCAAAAAGAACTGCAGCAAAGCTCTCACTGGAGGAAGTAAAAACAGCTATTCAAGTGCTCACTAGAAGATACAAAGCCTGGGAGAGATCATACAGGTGGAAACTACATCAACAAGATGCAGAAGCTGTACTAAAAACAATTTGCTCCAACAACTCCAGGGAATTCTGGTCACTGCTGAATACAACAACAACCACCGACGGATTGGCAATCTTAAACAGCATCCGCGGAGCTACTTAGTCATCGCACTTTAGATCGCTCTTCCAACTTCCTACAGCCAATCCACTCGTGAGTCCCTCTCATCAGCTAACGACGACACTAGTGGGCTCAAACCAACCCAACGATGCATGAAATGTGATGACCAAGAGGACATATGTGACATCCTACGAAAACTGAAGAAATCACGGGCGCCAAGACCCGATGGCATCACAAATTTTGATCTAAAACCCACCCAGAGGAATGGTCAGCATTTATAAGAGCTGTTTTAATCATATGTGCAGATTTTCAATCTGTCCCGCCATTGTGGCTATCGGCAATTGTGGTCCCGATATGCAAAAAAGGAGACAAACAAGACCCTTCAAACTATTGTCCAATCGCCCTCCTGGACCCGATAGGGAAAGTCTATGGTCATTACTGCTAAAAAAACTCCAAAGATGGGCATCTCAAGCGCCATCCAATGACAACTTTCAAACAACCTAGGAACCGTGATAAACATCTTTTTATTGTCCATCTTAAAAAGTAAAGTGATGGAGGGTGGCCCAAGACTGTTCAACGCATTCATAGACTTCTCCCAGGCCTTCGATAGAGTCGACCGAGCTAGACTCTGGGGAAAACTGGAAGCCTGGGACTGTCCTAACGACATCCTTAATCCTATCAAAGCCTTACACACAGACACTAACATCAAAGTCGGTCTAAATCAGCGCTGATGGCTATCTGCCCCTATTGAGACAAAAAGAGGAGTTAAACAGGGGTGCCCTTTGGCCCCAGCCCTTTTCCTAGCCTATACGGGGGATTACCAATACACAGAGGAGGCCATCAGATCGTTTCTGCTGAAATTAGCCCAACAAACATCAGTAGGCTATTCTACGCAGACAATCTTATTTTACTGGACCAGACCCCCATAGGCTTACAGCGCAAACTCGCCAACTTACATAATGGTTTTGGAACGATCGAACAAGAAGCTGGAAAAACTCAACTGGTCTCTGAACAAGATTGCCATCGATAAAGTCAAAAGGTTCAAATACTTGGGCGTGGTTCTAGACAACTCAAAAAAAAAAGAACTCACCATGCAAGAAGCGCTCCGAATGAAGATTAGAAGCTTGGTGGCAAAAGGAAAGGCCATTGATAGAAAATCTGGACGATTTTCTACTATCCCAGTAATACATTTTTACAAATCAAAAGGTTGTCCCTACTGTGACCTACGGTTCTGAGGCCATGCCTTACCTACCCAAAATGATCTGGCCTAAACTGGAGGCTTACTTTTGGAGAACGGTTTTTGGCTTACCAAACTCAACTCCTGTCCCACTGATTCGAAGCAAACTAAGCTTACTCTCCCTTCAAGGTACTGTTGAGTGTTACACACTCTTGCTGTACAGGAAATGTGTCCTTCTGAATTGTACTTTCCTCCATGGCTTGGTCATCAAAGAAACTCACGCATTAAACTCCTAAATGTTGAAACTATGGAGAGATGAAACTTTAGCGCTAATAAAAAGTGTACAATGCCCGGAAGACAACCTAAAGTTCAATCCCACAAGGGCAATCAAAAAAAAAAAAAAAGAGTTGGACTGGATTTGCACTCTAACTACAGCAACCAGCAGTAAACTGACTTCACCTACCCCCGTTATGGAACAAACTGAACTCGCTACAGAACTACATAAAAAAGTTCCCTAGGCGACCAGCACGAAACATCATAATGAGAGCTAGACTAAATCTCCTTGACACTAATGAAATACGTCATATGAGAGGTCTTTCGCTGACCAACATTTCTAGATTTTGTAGCAAGGAAAAGGAGACTATTCGCCATCTACTACTATCCTGTACAGGCACGGTGGACATCAGGCTCCCTTACATGAAACATCTACTAAGACAATCTTCAACGACAGACGAGGGTACATGGTGGGCAAGAATGATCAGTGGGGACAGAACTGCATGGCAACTAGAGACCTTTAGGATTTTAAAATACATTTTATCAGGACAAGAACACAGAATAAATGCCCAACAATAACACCTCACTTTCAAGGTGCCGGGCTGTCAATATCAGACCGGGCTAATCCCCACCCTATCCTTTCTTATCCACAAACCTTCACCTTTTACACAGCTTATTCTTGCCAAGGACACAATTGCCATCAGGTTCTGCAGGCAAAGCATTAATATTCTGGGGTTCACCCTGCAGTATGTCCATTTATGCCCCAGCAAATAAGCCTCCAAGCATCAAGGCTTTGCCAGGGCACATCTTAGGCCCATCATGCATCGAAACATTACATTGTACCCTAATTTGACAGTCTCCAAATCTGCCTTGAAACACATTGCAATTGATCCCACACACTTCAAGGCATTTCTTTTTTGCAGTATGTAACTATGGTCCACCAAAACAGCACCAACATGCACCCATGCAATCACAAAATATTCCCCACCCACGCTGCATTCATCCTATGCTTTTTTTCTGTGGTACATATTCCCTCTTTCCCATTTCACATACCAAGGTCTAGATAACCCTCTCCTTGGGCACAATACTGCAACGGACATACAATCTAGGCACTCCACTACTACGGTGGTGACTTGGTGCAGTATAAATGCCTCATAACTATCTCAGATGTGGTGAAGATTCAGGCAGTGCTTGTTATAGCCTCAAAGAGTAAAGACTGCGATGAGGAAGACCAATGAGGGTGTAATTATCTTATTACTGAACTATAATCTTCATTACTCAAAGGGTTCCTCTTTCATAATCCTTGCAATGCGTCCTTTGTCAAATGGTTTTTGTGATATAGTACTCTTGATTGTCAAACATGGAGTCCCGGGGAGTCAGCCATGTTTGTAGTTTTGTTTAAAAAGAAAACTTTTTGGGAGCTTGTGCGTCCCCTGTATGCAGGGTGAGTATGGTGGGAAGGAGCCAACGCCCTCCTTCGTTCCCAAGCACTTTAGAATTAGGCAATACTTCTTTTGACTGTTTCTAAGCACTAGAGCACTGAGAAAGCCTTTTTAATGCAAATATAATCATACACAGACATGGGTGGGCACTAAATGAAGATAGTTAGTATTAAAATATAAGGTGTAAATAACTATTAGCTGAATAAATGTGTAAATGTTAAAACCTATGCAGTTCTTAGCACGGTATGAGTCAGAAATACTCCCCTTCCCGGAAAGAATGCAGCCTGTGCTAAAAATGGACTACAGGCATTGCTGTGGTGTTCGCTAGCTCTGGCAGGCCAGCACATAACTCAGCAGCTGTTTGCTGTCTGTCAAAAACCCATGTACGCTAAAAGGGGATTGTACATGCTCAATGAACGACATGCAGAAATATGAAAACAAGGTTTTGAGGAGAATATAAGATCAGATAAAAATATCAGTTGAATGAATGAAATATGGAGAGAATGGCAGGAAAAGGTTTTGTATATATAAATGTTTATAATGTAGCAAAATGACGAAAAACAGGAGCTACAGTGTATTCTTGCATAGGCTAGCAATATGTAACATGGCCTAAATCACCGACCATGAAGAAAGGAAGACTTTGCAGAACCCCTTGTATGGAAGAAAGACAGTTTTGGATGGAGCCATCCCCATATCCAGTGACCAAGTTAAGAGTATATAAACTCCTGACTTACTCTAGTCTAGAGGAGCTAGGAACAGAAGGACATTCAGGGAGCAAAGTTATTTGCGCCCCATCCTCATTTCTGTAAAGATTAAATGTGTTATCCTTGCAAGATAAGACTCTTGGCCTTAATTTCCCACAGGGGTGCATTTACTCTGGTGTGAACGTGATTAGGCGTACCCGTATAATTAAAGGGTACCCCTGTAAATTGGGCTACCTTTCGAGGATTTACCTCTAAGTACTAGGACAACGAAGACCAGGAGTAATGAAGGTTACTGCTATGTAGGGGTGTACCAAAGAGTAGATTTAGGTATTCAGCCGAATGCCGAATAGTTGGCCAAGTATTCGGCCGGAGTCAAATAGTTGGCTTTTCAATAAATAAAGTTATGTATCCAAGAAAAACACTTTGTAAATTAAAAACACACTTTACAATATGTATTTCTGTTCTTTGTTGCATTTCTTTTCTTTGTTGTCGATTGAAGATGTTTGTGTAAACCATTACCAGAAAAGAAATGTTCAATAATAGCAGTGTTTGTATTTATGTGGATTCATGGGTGTCACGTGTTGGGTAAGGCTGAGTAAATAGGACTAGCCTATAACTATAGTATGCATGTATGTAATCACAGTGAGGGGTGACTGGGATGTGTCTACTCTGACTTTCAAATGCTCCTTTTGGCTCTGCCTGTACTTAGCATTCTGGCTCCAGCAAGGCACTGAAACACAAAAGGAGGGATTACATCAATTAGCACCCTGCTGAAGTGCTACTGAATACAAACCTGTGGGATGCTAGAAACATGCTTTCTATTTGTGGTACTGAGTGTGGATGAGGTAGTTGAATAAATGTCTTTTCATGAATAGATACTATTTTATTTTTGGGTGGGGAATGTTTGTGGTGCTTTGTGTCAAAGTTAAAGACACTAGACAAAAATATATATAGGAAATGCCGAGTCCTCCCGTCTGAACCTATAGGGGAGGGGCAGTGCTGATTTACAGATATTTAATTGGCATGTTTATTTTACTTATTTGTTTCACTTGTACATCCATTTAGTCCAATGTTACTAAATTGTAAACTTGTATCTCCTCTTTATTACACAAATATCCCTCTTTTGTAGCTCTCTAATGTTGGGAGCAGTATTTCTGTTGCCACAGACTGGAACATTCTGGTAAGATATCCATGTTCTTTAGTAACATCTGTCACTTTGCACCTTGAAACAATGGTGTATAGGCGCGTTATAAATGCCATATCATAACATATCACTTTTACTCAATTCAAAGGGACTCCTTTTGGGAACGTGAGACAGTTGGGGGAAAGAATTGCAACCTACGTTTCAATATTACAGGTACATCTCTGCCACAGGAACACTTCCCACTGAGCCATCTTACTTGCTTTAGAACCTTACCCTGCAGGTTTAACACTTTGCTGCATGTATACTACCCCCTGGGCTATTTTACTCGGGGTTTGGAACACACTGATCACAGCAACAGCTATATTAATCCACTTAATTATATTATTTGGGTTGGGAATTGGTGCGACTGGAACTTTCAAATTTCTCATACAGGCCATCAGCAAATCAATACATGCATTAAGAATATATCATTTTTCAAAAGTGACGTCTTAAACTATGTACCAGCTCAATGGTTTTCAACTGCAAAATACAGGGGAGACTGGATATACATTCACAATATTGAGAGTGTTGTGTCAGCAGCTCACCCCTCCACACCACAGAAAAGCACCAGCTGAAAGTCTGTCTGTCCAGTGCAGGAAGGGCAGGGATTTTGTTGCACTTTCTCAGCTGTGCTCTACCTGCACTAAATCAAAAAAGGTGACAGCAACATTCATTTAAAGGATCCTTTTAAAGCATAAACAAGACATGCCTGAATAATTCCAGGCACCAGGCAAAGCAGCGCTTAATGTATTTTGAAGGGGAAACTATTCGGTTTCGAGTGATAACCTCAGCCCTGCCACTTCTCCGACTCACTTCAATTATGAAGTGGTGATCGTCCGGGCATCCATCAACCACAATGAGCAGGTGCAAGCATTAGTGTAACCCCAAAAATGGCGACACTGTGTGGGGCAGCTATCGGTGGTGGCACTTGGGACCTGCCCACCCACAGAGTCACAAGAGTGGTAGAAAATATTTCGGCCCTGGCACCTATTTTTCTTTTTTTTACAAATTAAGCATTTGTACACGTTGCCTGGACTGTCACATACATGCATAGCCCCTGCTCTGATCGCTAGGCATCTGCAGACGCATGGGAGCTTTGCATTCTTGGCCCGCGGTGGGACCCTGTGACTATTTCTCAATAATAAGGGCCGAATTCACAGAACGGGTTTATAATGGCAAAACTCCATTGGAAAACGCTATGTGAATAAGGGCCTACATGGTTTGTGTTTTATCTTTAGTTGCAAGAACGATGGCAGTAACAGAACTCCTCCAGCGAGCATTTCGGATCAACGTACGGTGCATCATTTACATTTTATTGAAAGTAAAGATATTTAATAGCGCAGTCTGAGTGTCAACAGGCACTAAGGGAGAAGGGACTAGGGACGATTCTAGCCACGCAATACATCAAGTGCAGACTTGTTTTACCTGGATCCCTTGAGTGCTTTGCAGAGTGGTGGTACAGCGTGCAACAAATCTATACATCCACGGTCAGCAATAAGCATTAGATTGGTGGGGGTTTCCCCCATGCGTTGACAGATGGCAAATGGGGATTTTGTGGTGGCTTAACATGCAGTGCAGTAGCCCCAGAAATGATTGTCTGTAAAATCACCTCGAAGCAAACAAGGAGGACTGAGCCAGTGGGATGGGGATATACCAATGCGAGGTGTGGATGGTCATTACCAGGCATTGGTCCATCTTCAACGGTTACAGAAGGTTAAGCTTCAAAATGTATGTAGGAAACAACGTAATGTGTGAATCTCTCATATCTCGTGTCTAAGGTAGACGGCATAGGACGAAATGTCTGAATAAAAATGACTGACCCCACCAAAAGACCTAAAACACACACCACAAAAAGTTCTAACTACCAAAAGTTCGAACATTTCGTGGTATGTGTTTAGGTGTTTTGGTGGGGTCGGTATAAAAAAAAAAAGGCTGTGGGGAGCAGGGGTTGCGGGCAACACCCCCGAGCTCTCCCAACAGAACAGAAAAAATAAAAAGATAGGGGATGCGGGGGTGTCCCCGCAACATCCCGCTCACTGTACTAGACAGCATAGTGAGCAGGGGTTGCGGGGGAAACCCCTGCAACTTCGCATGGGAAATGTACGAGCATTTTGTGTTCCTGCATTTCCCATGCAAACATTTCCGTGGCGGGAAATGCAGCCGCGGGCAGATCACGCAGATCATGGTAGACCAAGTCCTGAGTGTTTTGCTCATGATGGCTGTCTGGGAGTGGACATTTGCAGTGACAAGCTGGCCACCAAACCCTGTGATTAGATGCCAAGGCTAAACGTGCTGATGTTACCGCTCTCAGTGCTCAGTCTGTTGTGTGTATGAGTGAATAAGTCACTGATGCTGCCCATGTTGTGCCATTTCTGTGTGTGATGAAACCTTACACTGGGTGTGCCTGTGCGGACTACTCCTTTTGGAGTAAGCTTGCAAAGATGCCGTACCACAGTGTGCAGGTCTGTTCTAGGATCTGTACGGCCTTGTGTGCAGGAAGACATGTGGTGGGGGTGTAGAGTGATCTAATTTGCATAAGTATTGACATCCCTGCAAAGTGACAGTAGAGAAGAGGATCTCATTTTACAGCCAAAGGGCGTGAAATCAGTCTTTGATATTCTATGGCATCATGGGAAGTTACATTAAAAGCATTGGCAATTACAAAGGACTGATATGCATATGGTCAAGGGGTTCGAAATTGAGGGGAGCTGCGAGCTATGTAGCTCCTTCTTATAGCCTAGAAGAGCCTAGTTAGCTTTACAGCAAAGGCTGCCAGAGGTTACCTTTGGCTCCTGGGCCAACTGATGCTGAACACAGAAACCTATGGAAACTTAACTCTGTGCTTTCAGAACAATCACTAAATAAACATTAGGACACATCTATATGACATTTAAAGCATGACAGGGCTGAATAATGCACAAAGTGATATGGGTGTATCTTGCATAGCACTGTGTACTAGCTCCTGGGTCCCCAGTCCTAGCGCCTGGTCACTGGTTAATGCTGGATACCCAGGACCTGCTTTTAGCTCCTGCTTATCAAATCTTAATTTCGATCCCTGTTCTCACAGTATTATTATTCCTGGAGGCATTCCGCAGTCTACGATTGAGGCCTTTTGTCCCCAAAAGCACACACTGCAAACTCAATGATTTACACAGACTTGCAGTTTTGGCATGCAAAGCTCAGCACAAGAAAGTGATGTGCCAAGGTCACACACTTAAGTGGTTATGCTGGGATATGCGCCCAGACTGCAATGTAGGCACTTGACACACATCCTCAGCTCGCACTGGTAAAAATATATAATAAATGGACCTACATTTTCTACTCACAGGAAAATGAGGCAAAAGGTCACAGCACAGCACCAAAATGCATAAACCATTTTTGAATGCTGACCAGCGCCTGTTTTGTTAGACTATTTAAGAATTAGGAACATATGTGGCAGCAGGAGAGGAATAGAAAGGAATACATTGCGGTCATTTAAGAGACTGAGTTTATAGTACTTGTTAAAAAAAAAGCTGCTGTCTTGATTTCATAGTGTTCACATATTGCCCGCAATGCTATTTATCACCCGTCTTGACTAACTCATGCTTGACAACTTCTTATAAGGTAACCACCCATGATGCCCTCATCTCGAGTATCAAAGGCTGGTGATGACAATGGATGTCTCTCTGGCAATGTTATCAGTGATCACAGAATATTATATGGAATTGATAATGCACAAAGCTAGCTCTGAAGAAACAGAGTTTTTCACATATGGGAGGACTCGCCTAGTTGGTTACAACTAGGGTGAAGATTTGGTAGGTAAAGGAACTAGATCAGTGAGGCTGGGGGAGGGGGGTCCAGAGGTGGAGAAATACAGTTGAATGGTGCAATTTGAAAGATGTTCTTTCAGGAGTAGTGTGAGAAACCTGAAGGTGTCTAACCTGCTGGTCCCCTGAGATCTGTCATCCAGGTGGCCAGGACACAGCCATCGCTATTGGATCCGGTTCCTGGGGGTGGACAAGTGGGGAAGGATCACCTGGGCGAGGGGTCTTCGGAAGTGGGACACTGAGGGTTGAGATGCAGTATCCCCTTCCCTGTAGCACCTTTTCCCCATCCTACCCTGTAGGATATTTAGAAGCTCTACCCCGCCCCCTTTTCCCGCACGAACACTTTCTTACACTGTAACAGACAACGGACTAACACCGGAGCCGTTTACCTGACATGTCCCAACACACGGGTCAGGGAGACAGGCAATTGACAATAATCACACACACCTGACTACCCTTTACCTTCCCCACAGGGATAAAAGGCAGAGCACGAAAGCACACTTCGGGCAAGGCCGACAGCTACACCAAACCGGCAGTACAAAAGGAAGAAAAGCAGTGAGACCTGGAAGGACAATGAAGGGGGACTTGCCCTTGCCCTTTTCAACTCAGATCCGCAAAGCCTCCAGAAGGGAAATCGTAAGACTGGGAGTTACAGCTGGTGTGTGGAGCAACAGAGGTCGATGGTACACAGGGACCTCCCACTTTGATAACGTAGGCAGAGAGGCAAGCTGGCTACCGTGGTACTATCCTTGACTCCAGAGAACATAGAAGCCAATGGGTTTAGCACAGCCAGTGAGTCGGAGGAAGCTGATATCAAACCAAACAGTTAAGCCCAAGGTTGCAAGTAGCAACATTTTGAATGCAAGAAGAAAGGACTTGTGTGTATGCTTGAACTTTAAAAAAAGCCCAGTTGAGGTCCAGGTGCAGAGGGGTCTGGCGCCATGTTGGTGCTCATTCGAAAGGCTCTGACCAGGACCTGTTTTGTTTGAAAACTACAACAACCCGAAGGCCCTAGGAAAGGGTGGTGTGAAGCGTCAGAGTGGTCCTATAAGGGTCACATCAAATCCCTTATACAATCGAAAGTCTCTGACCCATTGCTAGAGGAAAGCTAGGGGAAGGGAAACCTGCTTTCCACTAAGATTGAGAACTGTGATAATTGTCAAGTGTGAACCCGACAGAGGGATGCCGAAAGAAAGCTAAAGAGAAAGAAACCACGCTTTCTGATAAAACGGACAATACATGAACTGTATTAGGAATACATGAACTGTGTTGAGCAAAGGCTGTATTAAACCAGACCGAGAGAGGCCCATTTTTGTAAGGAGGATCTGAGCCCGGCAAAGGGAGATCCCAGGGGTGAAGAGCAATCGCCAAAAGAACCTTTGTTTGTTTGTCATTGTGAAATCCGAGCAAATAACAATTGCCCAAGGTGCAAGATGACTCAAAGAACATTTGTTTGTCTTTGTGAAACATCACAGGCATTCTAAGGCAAGAGACTTTTTCAAGAAGGAGACTTAGCCTCGGAAGGTTTTTGATATCGTTGAACTCAACTGTGAACATTGTGCAGACGAGGCTATGGAGTATGCTGTGCTCGAGAGTCCTGCCTTGTCCCGTGCTTCAAAGGTGGGGGAGACCCAGCCTTACCATCCTGACCTTTCATTTTGATGAACACATGTCTTTTCTGGTGAACATTATCCAACCCTTTTTTGTAATTTGGTAGTAAGGATTGGCAATAGGTTTTTTAGTAGAGGCCCTTTTTCATTTGACAAGACGCCACTAGGACTGCCTTATTATTTGATGGTTGTAGCTTGCTCCCATCTTGGATTAGGTTTAGATTAGGCATTTATCTCACCCATTATAAAGTTCAATAAACACCCTTGAACTGTGATCTCTTGTGTCTGTCTTTAATGTTGCCACCATGAGTTCCCTACAGTAGGGTCTTCATGTCCTTCCTGAAGTGCAGGATGGAAATACTGCATTGGTAACTTTTTCCAGACACTAGGTGCATAGCACGAAAATGCATGGCTCAGGCTCTAATACTGATATTGTGTTGGCTTGGCAATTGGTAAACCCGCTTTGCAAGTAGAGCCTGCCACGCTGTGCTGGCTGGCATAGTAGGTCCTGGTCTCCTTCGCCCTTGCATCACTTTGTTGCACACATGACTGAAAAGCAGCCTGCACCCAAACATTCTATTGCCACACAATGCCAAACACAATTGGAGGAAACATTGAGCCAGACCCTGATTTGTGGAAGAAAAGGTAGCAAGGGTGTGAGGGGATAAGAGGCGGGGGGAGGCGAGGCTGCAGGAGCCACTGCATGAAGATCTATGGTCTACAGTTCAGAAATGCAGACAATAGTATAATCATAAAATGTCTGTACTCTCCCAGACTCTTAAATGAAGAAGGTTCAAAGTGCATTATTTAATTATCTTGCTATAACTGGCACAGCGTCCCGGGAGGATAGCTCTGCAGCAACAAGACGACACGAAGCAACACAGGTTCGATCCCCGGGTCCATGCTTAGAAACCTCTGGGTCTTAAGCGGGTTATTAATATGCAACTAAGAGACATATTCCTGTAACAGCGCCTCGATGTCCCCGGGCTGTGTGAGCACTTTAAAAATGCAAATAAATAAAATAAAATCAAATAAATAGCTTACGCTGATATTGTGCTCTCTGCGTCTGTCGGATCGACAGACACACTCTCTCTTTCTATGTTGGTGAGAGGCCTGTTGCCAGGTGTGTTTTTACTGGAGCTACCCCAGCCTGTGCTGAGAGCTCTGTAACCAGAGAAACACACATCACTTTTTTGTAAAAGCATTTGCAAAAGAAACGACAAATTGCTGTTTTTAAAATCTTAAAATGTTCCTTTCTGATCTTCACTTCCAGTACATATTTCAATTATAAACAGAATGCTACACTTCTATTAATGAGCAAATTTCATGATCAAAACCTAGAAAAACCATGTACAGTCTTTTCTGATAGGTTATCATTCCAAGATGAACAGTCTAGTACACTCTTATTGTACTTTGTCAAACAAATACTAGGAGAAAGGGGACAGGGAATAAATAAAACCACAGAGCTTTCCAGACTTCTTTACATACCATCAAGGGGATTTTGGAAACATAAATAACCACAGAGCTTTATAATTCACAAGTGTAGGGATTACATCGTCAGATTCGTCACACCACCCTCAAATCTATGCAAGTGCAACACATTGCCCACCCTCAGGAATTCACCCAAGTGCCAACCCTACCTCCGTTCAAAGTTCCTCCCTGATTGAGAGACACGCTACCCCCATGACCCTCCCTCCCGAGTGCAACACCCTGGCCACTTTTCAGTAGTTCTAGAGTCGCATCACAGTTAAACCTCCCAGTAGCTCCAAGGGCCGTACACAGCCTACCTTCAGGATCCTTCTGAGTTCAACACATTGGCTAACACGAGAGTGCCCTGTGTGGGTCTACATCAGGTTAGGCACAAGTAAGAGTAATGAGGAGAGGCAGAGTTTCACCACAGCACAGTAATGGCTGTGCTCCCTGCTCATACCCAGTGGCAAAGGGTACCAGCTTTGTTTAGTAACTCTGAGCTGAATGATCATGATGTGCCCTTGGAAACGCCTGTTATGTCTCCCGCTACCTAATAAATGCGTTGCTCAGTCCTGTTCTCCATGGGTCCTTTGGAGGATGGCCTATGTCACCTGATCAAACAGCTGCTTGATATTATTAAACACCAAAACAGATGTGCACTCCAGCTTCAAATACTTCAAGTCCTAATTAAAGTCAGAGTATTAATTGTTTTATCCCAGAAGGCACTACTTTGTAATCAGACAAAAAATGATCATTTTAAAATAGAATGTGCTTACTTTTCTATTCTTTACACAATTATTTTCTTATATCATTTGAACTTCATTTTTCATCTAACATTTTGTGTTAATTTTTCCGACCTCAGTATTTTTAAAGCTTCGCTATTTTGTCGTTATTTAAATAGAAAATCCAATTAATCGGCTATCATTGAACATTGGTTATTCTTTATCAATATTTCAATTGTTGGTCCCAAATTATTTTTTTACAAATCTTTGTTTGCTTTTTCCAAAGAATCCCAGTTACTTTCTACTTTTGAAAAATCACAGTTGCCTTCCAACTTTTAGCAGTCACATGTAAACATTGAAAACACTGGTTTTGCTATGTGTATTTCTACAGCTTTTTTACACCGTTATGTATTTAGTTTGGTGAGAAATCCAGGGGAAACACTAGTCCAACAGAAATTGCAGCAGATACCATGGGTCTTTTCCCACCTTTTTTTGTTGTTGTTCGAAACAGAAAAAATGCCATTCACAATTAGGGTTGCAGGCTCTCTGATCCCAGCAAAATGGTGATGCAGACTTTCCATCAAGGGTTTTTCCATCAAATTTTTTTCCAACGAAAAAATGTGCATCGAATGCATATTTTTGCATATTTTTGTGTGGTAAAGGGTTCATTTTGTTTGGGGTGTGTTTTTACGTGTTAAAAACGGGGGATTTGGGGGAGACCCCCCCCAAAAAAGAAAACCAATGCATTCGATGCACATTTTTTCATTGGAAAAAATTCCATGGTACTTCCCTCCGATGGAAAAAATGTGAAGCAAAGACATGTAACCAATGGAGTGTATATCACCTAGGGTGGGCGGGATTAGCAAAGGCCCTAGCGACGTCGAGTGTATACACAAAGGAGCTGCAACTCGCTCACCCCAGTGGCCTGCACTGCATTAGCTAAGACAAGGGTCCTTCTGCACAATGGCCATTAGAAAGGGGGATTGCAAGCACATTGACACAGATGCTTGTGGGGACATTGTAGAGGGCGTTATCTTCACGGGCTGCCCTCAAGCCCCGCTCAACAATCTGGGTTCAGGGTGTGCGTGGCCAATTACTATCAGCAAAGGCCTCGCTGCACTTACAGTGTTTTGGCAAGTAGGCTGTAGCCTCTCTTTATAGTGTCCTGGACCACCATGATGGGGGCACTGCGGTCTGAGGACACTTCCCATGAAGAGAGTCTTCTAAGGGCCTACAGCAGTGCTCTGCAACCTTTGGAGAGCCAAAGGTTTTGGACTACAATTGCCATCATCACTAGCCAGCATAGTCAATGGTGAGGAAGCCCACTTTTTGTGGTCCAAAACATCTAGAGGGCCACATGTTGCAGACCCTTGCCCTATAGGAACCCGCATGGCCCCTTAAAGAATTACTACCAGGGAGTGCACAAAACAGCCGCCATCTCCTGGCTGGTGGACTGCCAGTGTGCACCTTCAGGGATCTTTATTGCAAATGGGATTGCCTAATTTGCAAGATGGGCACATCTAAGAGGGAGTGCATGCGCAATGCAGTGATAAAATCACGGCAAAAATGTCGCATGTACAAAAAATAAAAATGTTTTCCAAAAAATAAAGGTGTACCCCATTATACCATTTAAGGGGAGCGGGGGTGTCCCTCCCTCCCCTTAAATAGTATAATGGGTCCGAGGGTTGTGGGGGTGTCCCATGCATCCTTTACATGGATTGCAGCGGCAAAACCACTGCCTTTTTGCTGCGATATTTTGTGTCCACAGCCATTTTTGCAGCGATTTTAACACATGGAACCGTGCACTCTTGTGAATGCACTACCACCACAACAGAGTCTTCGAGCTTTCGTAGTATAGGGAGACCACAATGTCCCATGTGTAATAGCAATGTGCACCCTCTGGGGCCAACAGCAGAGTACGCCATTTGCAAAGGGGGAACTGGTTTAGTAATCTGAACCCTGGTGGGTAACTGGTCACTCGGAGGAGAAGAGCTTGTGGGCCCTGCCATTCGAGCCAAGCACAAGATGGGCGAACGTACCTATCCAGAAACACCTGAAGAAGGACCAGTATCCAGCTGTTAAGTCCTTGGCCACACCTGATGCTTGATAGGACCAGCAACACAATGAATGCCAGAAACAAAGAAGATGAATACTTGTTACTTTTTAGAATTTTAATTTTGTTAAAATAAAAAAATAAAAAGGGCTGACACTGATACGTTCACACTTTGTTTAGTTCTTTGCCAAACACTTTGCACCTTGTCAAACAACCTGCTTAGCCTGCTTAGAATAATGGCAGATGGACTGAGTGTGTTCGAATTCCCATTATTAAGCGGCGTACAACGGTACTCACTTTGCATAGGACAAGCATCGGACACGCCCTGCTCTAGTACTTTCATACTTACAGCGTGCCATAAATATTACATGTCTTTATAAAAAGGTTGCGAGTGTGCCTGTGAGGAGGGTGGAAATGCTGCAGTTCTCCCCATCCACAACCCACCTGCATCATCTGTGAGTATCAAGGGGCGTGGATAAGATAAATCCCCTGGAAAAGAGGGCACCAGGCAACCAAAGAGGAGGGAAAAAGAGAAGAAAAGACAACGCAGGAAGAGTGGCTGCAGAGGGCAAGAGAAGGCAAGATGGACAGCATACAGGATAGAGACTATTGTAAGAAAGCCAGTGCTGCTGAAATGCTGGTAGGGTTTGGGCAGACAAGCCATGTTGGCCCTGACATGGGACTTCCTCTGTCACCCCCCTACTAATGTTGCAGAGCCCACCGGTCTGCGGGAAATGTCCAAATTTCCCAATACACCCGTTCGTCTACATAGATGCATTCATTATGGAACAAACATACAATGAATGAGTTTACAAGGTTTTTTTTTAAGCCTGTGTTGGACTGTCCAAAGCACACAGTGGTTCCATCTCTGCAGCGGTTATTACATGTCATGGTTTCGCTGGCACATGCCCAATATGGCTTCAACTGGATCCATAGCATCTTGATCCGAAAAGGCGTTTATTTTCCTGCGCTTCGAGATATGCACCCAGATGTCACAGAACATACAATGTCTCCCTCACGCAACAGAACACAAGCGCTTGATGGTTCTTCCGAGTGACACGAAAGGTCAGTCAGAACATTCCGTCCAGTGAATAGATTGATGCTCGGCAAAGTGACTTGTTTCTGCTCCTATTCTGGGGTCAGCGTATAAAGTTAAATTAAATTGGCGAAAGCAGACTTTTTATTTACAGAAGGCCCAAGGTGACAGTTATTTTTTGGGGCAGTTCCGCAGGTTTTTCAGCTCAAGTTCCAGCTGTCGAACTCGGACGTCTTTCTGGTTGAGGTCTTCCTTTAGCCGTCGGATCTCATCCTGCTGCCGGAAAAACATTCTAAGAAGCTACAAAAGAAAAGGGGCGATATGGTCAGAAGGGGACAGAGTTATTTCTCAAGTGATCACATGCGCAGTGTGGAATCTTTGTTCTTTTTACAAAAACGTGTACATGTATGGATTACTCATCAAATTGAGATCACAAACAATTGAGATTCAAAGTCAGAAAATAGAATCTTGTGATTATTAATCCTTGATCAATAGATCAACCTGCCTCAGTCACTACTTCTCTGCATTTCAAAGGAGCTGAAAAAGGAAGGTTCCAATTGGAATTTCATAGAAATACATATAACGTTTGATTGCTTTACATCAATAACCACTGTTACACTATGTAGATAAAAACACTTAACACATTGACAAGTATACTTTTTTTTAGGATTCGCCCTCCCGCCCCCCAAATTCATTTGCCCCTTGTGCTTGCTCTCCGCAGATTGTTCTCGTTTGCCATCACCTTGCACGATTTGCTTTGCTGAGCTAAGATAGTTTATTTGAGCAGAGATCCGGAGAGAGGTGCACTTCCCAAAAGGGTCTTGTATTGTCATAGGCAGGCTGTCCGATTATGTACTTGGTTTCACCTTATGGTTGATTCCCCCATCAGGATTATGCGGAACAAGCCTTGGCCACAGGATTCAATATGTTTCTTAAATGAACATTCATACACACCCTTGAGTCTTACTTTGTGTCTTCGGTTTTGATTTTCTAGATCCTCAGATTTGTACATGAACTTTAGGACTGTTAAGCTGCACTAGAGCTAGTCACTTGATGGTTATTACTATACTCCGATCATTAGTACTGTTGCTTCCCTCTTAATGAATTAAGTATTCCGAATGTGGCTAATCACTGCTATCATATTAGCCCTGTGGGTTGGAGATTTAGTTTCTGATCGGTTTCCTGAGGTCTCTTTTGCAGTGCTGTATATATTCATGACTGGTGTAACTTCTTGTCCCTTTTTAAACACCAATATTCTAGCTTCTAGGGGCTGGCTAGAATTGTTGCTGGTAGGCTATCAATGGCCCATCTTAGTTTAGTGCTCGGAGAGCTGTGACGAACCTGGACATTCGTCCCTTCTCCATAGTGGGGAGCCACCCCCCGTAAGGCTATGGAGGTGAGCCCACTCTGCAAGACCATCCCTAGGGTTCTGGGCAGGTGGAACCTCACTGGGAGGGACTCCCCTCTCAGAGACCAGGACTCCTCGACCAATGACGATTGGATCACACAGAGTGTTCACTTTTTTTTACTGGAAGTACCAAAAATCCTTCTTCCTCCCTATTGGCTTTAGGTAATGCTGACGTATGTGCACAGAATAAATACTGAAGCAGTGTGCGACTCCTACGCAGGGAGGAGAATCCACGGTACGCAGAGGTGAGCCTCTGGAAACACATCCTGGAGGGGCAGAGCTACACACAGACGTGGAGCGAGCGGGAACAAAGCCCGCAAGCTGGAGGATATGATGTGAGTGGGTACGCTGACCAAGCAGGAGGCTCGGAACAGGAGGGGAGCGTAGACTGGAAGCAGCCCGTCCTGTCTGGTGACGCGACCACTAGAAGTCAGTGGTGGGTGGGGCGCCCAGCAACAGACATCAAAACCAGAAACAAACAAGGAGCCAGAGCTCCACACAGAGTGCGCAGGACAAGGTCGGACGAGCATGAACAGGGAGGTGAGCGCTCCTGCCGTGAGGACGCCAGTGAAGACAAAATGCTGTGATGTCAGACTGCCAAAATCATTCTCGGTATGAGACAAAGGCCAACCAAAATTAGCCCAAGATCCAGGTAACCTGGAATTAGATTGTTGCAAATATCGCTTGTCATGGCGGAGAAGTCACTGTGAGAGTGAAAGCCAGACAGCATTGAATGGGTATGCAGCGCCTTGCAAAGAGATTGAAAGAAACGAGGGATCTACCTATGAAGTCTGGGGAAGCAGTGTTCAGTATCAGAAAGTGCAGGATTTATATGGACACACGTCTTGTGGACCAGGGAGTTAAAGGAATATGTGTGATATGTATCCTGGCTGGGGAAGCCAATACATGTGTCCAAGTGTTTGAATTGAGAAATAAACCCGCCACATAGTCAGAGGACTTCGAGACGTCCCAGTGCCAGAGTAGGTGGGATAAAAGAGAATACCAGCAAAAGTAATCCTGGAGGGATTTTATACTACTGGCAAAAGTTGATGAATCCTGAAGGAATGTAACCAGTGGTAAACAGCAAATTAGATAAAACAAGGGGAATTGCCCTTTAGTTCCCAGAGAGGGGGGGTAAGAACTGTATACCAATACTCACCTTTCAAATGATAAACGATATACCAGGACTGGATGATATGTAGGGGTATCCTAATTTAACTTTGAGACAGAGTAGTACTCCAAGAACCGGACCAGGCAGAAACGCATGCCAAGGTTGTTCTGCAACCCTCCTTTTCTTTTTAGATAGGTTTTTCTAAAGTGGAAGGGCAAGTTAGGAACTTAGGAATTTGGACTCCATATTTTGGACTACGACGAGCACCCTTAGTTTTTGTTTTAGAAGGCAGTGAATTTCCTTCATAGTGATGGGGCCAGTTAGGCATATTCCTTTTATTTTGAATAAACACTAATATACCATAACCAATTGTTGTCCAAGTCCTCCTCCTGGTTCGCCAAAGAGCCTTCCCACGTTTTGTAGTGAATGGTTAATGTTTCTGCTTTTCCTCCCTTTCTCCCTTTTGCTTTGTCCTCTAGTCATGCGCTGGCCAATCCTCAGCACATTAAGGATATACGCTTGGAAGACATGTCTTTCCGTTTGACGGAGGATCATCTCCTGTCAAGATCGAATGTCCAGATAGTTCATCTGCAGGAGGAGATCCTGCAGGCAAGAAGCATCTGCTCCGGTTTCAATGCCTTTGATGCCCATCGGGCCTTCATGACACTCGCCCTATGCCAACGGAGGACCTCATGTTCAACTGACCTTCAGTGGGAGAAAATCACAGATTCGGTTTGCAGAATGCTTCATACAGATTGAGAAAAATAAAACTCATGAACCGAATAGACGCCCTTAAATTGTCCTCAAGATGCTTAACGATGCTAAGCACATCCCTCATCTCAGCATCGCAGCCAGATGGACAACGCTAGGGGCCTACACTACAGTCCTCACAAAGGTGCCTCAACTGTAGAGGCAGCAGGTAGCCGTAGAAGCAAGCCATGAGAGACGCTCTTCTTGAAAAGCAGAATTTTATTAAAAACGAGTTTCCTCTAGTCAGCCCTACAGATAAGGGGTGTATCGGCCACTTGTACTCCCTAAAAATAGGCAAATACTCCCCAAAAATTAAAATGGGTAGTAAAAATACCCCTCCCCACCCCCAAAAAAATAGGAAACCGATACGTAGAACCTTGTCACCCTCATTTCACCCACACAGCTCTATGGATATGTTTGGGCTAGTAGGGCACGTAGTTAGGAAGAAATACTATTGTTCCTGCCTGATCGGAAGAAGTAAACATGTACCCTTTAATGTGCATGCATAACTAGGTGCAAAGAAATAATTATGACAAAAACATTTGTTTTTCCAGTTAAAACCTATCTTTACTCGCTTATAAAATACGTCCTTCGGGAATCGGACTTACATTTTTACTCCCTAAAAAATAATTTTACCCCCAACTTTAGAAAACAGGGAGTAAAATACTCCCACTTCCAAATCTTACCCGGAGCACTGCCTCTAGTCAAGGTTTGGACAGGTTTTACTGTTCACATCACTGATACCTAGTTTCCACTCTTAATTCACACTCACTTATCTGTCATTTTGAGGGGCCTGCAACCTTTGGCTGTCCAAGATGTTTTGGGGTAAAACTCCCATCAGCCTTAGCCGGCATAGTAATGCTGATGGATTATGGGAGTAGAAGGCAAAACACTAGGAGAGCTGCAGATTGCAGACGCCCATCTTAGATTAAGCCGTTTTTACAAGCCATCCAGTACAGCTTTGTCAACAGCCCTTCATTATTCCATTACTGCATTCCCCATATCTTTTCCTATAATTGTTGCTTATGGTCAGGCCAGTTTTTAATCAATATCTTTTCATCTAAACGAGGTTGGGGTGCATGTTTCTGTGAAGGTGCTTCTCCGCTCTGCTACTTCTTGACTATCAATAATGGAGTAGGGTGCACATGTGCAGCAAGGACAGGCCAAGCTCAAGACCTCCACAGACGTAGACCTCATGAGGTCCAGGCCAGAGCCAGGCACATGCCTGCATTGGCAAAGTGGGCCACTCTATTTGACCCCACCTCCCAATGCATCTGCCTGTTCACCAGCTGGGGTGACTTCAGACAAGTGGCCCACACATACGAGGGCATAAACAAAAATAGAGGGTGCGTCAACCACTATCGTTCAATCTGAAACGCAGAAAGTATGTACTTAATTAAAGTATCCATACATATTGAATGTATGTGCCACGACAGAGTGCAATCTACACTTTATTAGGCGTTGTAGCAAAGAGTGGGTGTGACTCAAAAGTGGTGTTGGCCTAGGTCACTGAAAGGACCAGTATGTGGTTTGATGCGGCCCCTACAACTCAGCGCCACTCAGTGGGAGAACCACTTCTAGCTCTGGGTCCTACGATTTTGAAAAAGCTCACAAGTTCCCTATTTCAGACCAGTTATTCCACATTAGTCATTAAAAAATGTTCTCTATCCGATTTTCTTTTGCTTAATTATGGTCACAGCAGCACCTTGAGGCGGTCTAGTTTGTGGGAGAATGTGATACATGTATACATTCAATCAATATTATTTCAGTATATAGAACAATTAAACTATCTACAATGGAGGATTTTTTGTTTGGTGCACAACCGCATGGACTACTACAGACAATAAGGCAAGTGTAAGTAAAATGATTTACCCAGGATCACAATTTGCTCTAGTGCTGGAGCTGGAATTGGACCATAGCCCCCTCTAGCAAGTGTAAGTAAAATGATTTACCCAGGATCACAGCATTTGCTCTAGTGCTGGAGCTGGAATTGGACCATAGCCCCCTCTAGCAAGTGTAAGTACAATGATTTACCCAGGATCACAGCATTTGCTCTAGTGCTGGAGCTGGAATTGGACCATAGCCCTCTCTAGCTTTACACCAATGGATAATGAAATGTGTATAGTCGTCTTTCAAGAGCTCACTTAGTTCTCTGGATGCAACCCAGCAGACTTTCAAATCACAATCATCATATGTGGAGCCAACCATTTTAAAAGAGGCGATACAGCAACTTGCTTGGCAAAATGTGTAATTCAATTCTAATGGGGACAGGAACAGGAAAAACCAGTGTGCGCGTCAGCAACAGTATTAGCTAATCCAACAAAATGTATGGATTAAAAAAAAAGTGTTGTTCTCCATAGCTACGCCAATTTAGGAAAAGAAAAACACTCAATTTCTAGGTCAATATCAATGGGCCCCAATAAATGAACAAGCAGTCCTCCTGTATCAGAAGCTGGGAAACTTGCCAAGCAGGTATTACAGACATATTTGAATAGGGGCAATAAACTGTACTTGGAAAACAATTAATTAATTAATTCACTATCGTCTTACTGGTCTTGCCAGGTCACAAGCGTTACTGGTCTTGGATCAGCAAAATGCATATTTGCTGAAGCCGCAGGACTTGTGTTCGCTTTGGTGTTTTCTACACCCAGCAGCTGCGCCAGCGTAATTAGTGGTGCAAGATGACTTGTAGGACAAAAAGTCAGTGGATAATCCCAAAATGGAAGACACAGCACACCAGGCCTTCACATCCTGCCCACAGCCTAAACTCCCATGGCTCCATGCGCCTGGACTTCAGCTCTGGCACAAGCGCACTAGGGGGCTTGCCAAACCACCACCTCTCCACCCCCACAGCCCTCCTCACGCCAGTCATGCAACATCTAGAATTGCTCCCTTGTCATTTTTTGGCAAACCAACAGTGTCCATGCTCCCAGCTCTCCACGACCAACCTCGTAGTGATCTCCACAGAGTGTGAACCCAACAAGAAGTGTGTCTAAGGGATTTGTGGAGTGAGGTTACGAGTTTTCAGAACTCAAACAGGAGGAGCTCCGTGGATCTCCATCCTGTCAACTTGCCATTTTTACCACACCTCGCTCAACCTAGGGCAACATGAATTTCCAGAAGGTCCCATAATCAGTTATCAGTTACTCATAAATTGAATACATAGGGCCATGATGGCCAATCGGTTGCTTATGAAAAACTAATTTAAACATTCCATCATTGAGCATTCTTTAACGGCAGATTGTAGTAATTGGGGTCAAAGGTCAGTGACTGGTTAAATCTAGAGCTTTCTCTCTCCAGATCAGAAGCCAAATACCAATTAAATTCAGACTAATAACTATTAATTTGATGACCAACAAAGAAGTCAATGCTTGCTAAGCCAAAACATTAGTCTACACAGACAATGGCTATCAAATGGGTGTCATCGTCAAAGGTGCCTAGACTCAATAACCTTGACATCTATGGCGTACGTGATCATTGGGTAACTGTAGTAGGTATATACCACTATGACATGAATACTCATTGGTTAATCTCAATACCATTTGACCCCAAATTCATGAATACTCACTTGATGGGGATCACTGTAAATATCTTTGTGATGAGTAAATTAAAGCTTCAAAGACTAATTGACTCAATCAAAGACCTATTTTCATTTATGTCAAAACAACCCACAGTGATGGATTCTCTTGGACTACTGAGGCTGTCCAGCAGGCACTAACCTCTTAGAGGTCTGTGAGTAAGGAGGTCAACCAATGAGTACTAATGTGATTTAGGTCTAAGATCCCTCAGTCTAGGGATCTTTCAGTTACTTAAGGAGAGAGGTCCGTTGCCCGCGCTCATGCAGTGACTGTTCAAGGTAAAAACCTCCTCCGATGGTCATACCTGGATCCATAAAGTTGAACTTTCAGACAGAGATGCAGGGAGGAAGAGTGTAAAAACAAAGCCAGCACACATGATTCTGATTCTAGCCGCCATCACACAAGCCTCCCAATTACATTTTAGGGATTTGAGGATTGAGGTTATTTAAAGGCCATTAAGTGTTGTGGCGAATCAGAAGTAGGAAGCGAACTGAGGGATGTCAGATTCCGGGTGCTTTATTTAACTAAAAGAAAAATACCCAGCTGTCCCTACTGCTCAGAGGGATTTCCCTACCAATGAACTAAAACTAAAGGTACTTGTCTATTGTCAATGTAAGAAATGATGGTCCTCATTCCAAAACCTATCCAATATCTGCCTATCACTTTAATAAAACAGACAATTAGTCCAGAACCCTGGTCTCTCAGTTCAGGCTTTATCCAGCCAATGTGATTGGGATCACTCCCAGGGCAGTGTCCACAGTTCACTAAAGAAATATTCTTACCATTCACCAAAGCCAACTCCTTAAGTCTTTCATTACACTCCTCATAGAAATGTGGACGTCTCTGCATAAACATAATGTCTCTCGTCTTTTATGGGGAGAGAGGATTTCCTTCCTCCATGTCCACCAATTTGGCCCTTTTCTTTCCTCACCTTTCCTCTCCTATGTGGGAGTCTTGACCAGACGCATTGAACCCTCCAGCTCCTCTTTCATATCAGTTGTATAAAGTTCCTTGTTTTCCCAGAGCTCTCCAGACCCACCTGGGTTTTTCTCTGTCTTCATTTTTGTGGTCCGATTATTGGCTTCTGACAATATTCATAACTCTGGCTTTTTGGACTCGTGTTGTGTTTTGTTTTTCTCCCTCCTTACTGGGCGGCCCTGGTACCTTCTTGGATGTCAGGGGTGCTCCATCGGGATAGGGGTGCATGTGGAGTTATTGCTCTTTCCTCGCGTTCGCTTCTTGGATTCCCGTCTTGGCAGCGTCGTCAGTCCTTTTACTCCTAACGCAGATTTCGCTCCTCCGATCTCTGTTCTGGTCTTGGTGTTCATTTCAGGGCCCACCACGGCTTCAACATGGTCACGCCACCAGGTAAGGTGGTTCTTCAATCCCCAGTCTCCTTCACGGCAGTATCGCCATGTTTGGCATCTCTCTTGATCCGCTCTGCTGTTCCACGCTACCACTCCAGGGCGTATGCTCGTCAGACATTTGCCTCGGCGTAGGACTCCTCTTCCTCCATTTGAGCTTCTTCGTCTCTATTAACATCGCTGCCCTTCAAAGTGGCATGTTGTTCTTCACCAGCTGCTAAGCCCAACGTGATTCCTTACCTTGAGGCAAAGATATAGAGGCAATGTCATTATGTTTTGAATGCCACACAGAGAGGGCATCCATCTCTTCCACTCCCATATATGCTGACAGGGTGTTCTTTATAGGGAGTTCCTTATGGGATAGGGAGTCCTTGTCCCCTAGAGGGGGTCCCTCCCAGTGAGGTCCTGCTTTCTGAGACCCCCTAGGGAGGGTCTTGCTTAGCGGGCTCATCTGCCTAGCATCAACGGGGGTGGCTACTCCCTCAGAAGATGGGACGAATTTACCAGATTCGTCACAATGTATAAAGACATACATGGATTAGGCTTGGTAGTATAGGCCAATCTTGTCAACTCCACCCATGATATACTTGCAGGTAGACACTACACCAAAGAGAAGGAGGGCAGAGAACAGCAGGCTTGGCTACTTATTGGACCTTACAGTGTCTATCCATTCCACCACGGGTGGCAATGTGTACACAATCATTCATCCCAGAAATAATCCTTACTTTCATTCTGCCAAACTGCCCAAACCTGCGTTGACCTCTCTCTCTCTCTCTCTCTCTCTCTCCATATTTTTTTTAATGTAACTTTTAGGCTGGCCATTAACATAATGTGAGTATTGACAAATGGAACATTTGACATTGGTGGACAGAGACTGGCCGACTGCTAAGCACTACCTGGTCTGCCAGATGTCCCTCTGCAGCTTAAGCACATCCAAAACGTCAACCACTTCTCTTCCACCAATTCTTCGAGCTAATTTCTAATCTTTCACAGAACCTCCTACAACGTCTCCGTATTGTGCTACTGTTAGGCTGGGCTAATACCTTGGTTAGGTCTAGTCCCAACAACTAAAGTGTTATCCTGGAAAGAGCAAAAATAAAATGAAGTATAACTGCATATGCTTACAGAACTGCTCCCCCCGGATGAACACCATCATGATTGACAGTACGACAAAAAACATGCATTGCTGAATTGTTGTGGGGCTACCCCCTGGTGCATGCTCCAATTCACTAGCGCATGGAATTCTTGCACTAGTGTGGGAAGAACTACTGGAATGGTGGGGTACTCGGCACTACAGCCGCACAGCACAGTGCCTACCACATCTCAGAGCCGAGTCTGGTCCAGTCGAAAGTTTCTCTAAAGACCTCACCAGGCTGTGTGCTGGCATTGATTGCCCCCATCGTGGTAGGTACCCTCAGACCTTTGACAGACCGAGCAAGCACAAATGTCTAAATGCCCCCGGGAATCTAACCAGCATCTGCCTGCGTGCCATGGTGGTATGACTTTGGGTGAAGGTGCAATCGTCACTTCAAGCTCTTCCACCCCCTCTTTAGGGACTAGAGGTCCAAGCTTTCCTCCCAGAGTAAAGGCCCCTCTACATCCCAACAGGCCCAAAAGGTCTGCTAAGCCACCATAACAAAATGCCACCGGGCACTGCATGCCCATTTTGGGTGGCTAGTGCTTCACTGCATGATCCCCAATGGCAACGTGGGCAACGTGCCGCCATGCCAACCATGGATCTCACTATTACCAATGCACGTGCGTTAGGGGAGAGCCTACTCATTTGGTATGGCAGAAGGGAGTAACACATCCCTTTCTGTAACGCCATTCTGCACAGCTTGCACTGCACACAGCACTGTGTGCAGTGTTTGGAATGCAGCCCCATGCCTTTATTCTTAACACAACCTCTCTTTCCTGTCATTACCAAGGCTCTTTCAATCGGGTTCGGACTGGCCAATAGGACAGTACTGCAATTGCCGAAGGACAGGCCAACGGTGGGCCAGTGTGAGGGCTTGGCCAACTATGCCGCCAATGTTGATCAATGCTACTGACCCAATATTCTGTGAAATGCACAATTTGCCAGCTACTGTCACAAAAATGTATCCCACGGAACAAGTTAAACAGTTTTTGAAAGTTGATAAATTGTGAATGTGGGCCACTGTTTGGTGCCAATCTGACAAGAGATCAAATGTGTGGAAATCAAAAAGCGGGTGCAACGGCTTTTGCTCACCTCATTTTCTGTCCTAGGTGGGACATTTTCTAGTAAATCGATTCCATTCACCACAACGCGCTTCTTTTCTTTAATGGGTGCCTTAAAAATCACCTTCACGTCCTTCTTGTAACCTTCTTTGAGTGACATCAGAACGGGATCTGGGAACGGGAAGAAGCGATTAGAAGGAGCCTCTATTCCAACCGCTGCTCCTTCACAGACACAGAGCATGCACTGCAAAGGGCGTTGAAGAAGATGGTTCAAGCTTATTAGAGCCACTCACACACACACACACACACCTGCTATTGTGAACCCAAGGCAGAAGTTAACTAGCGAGCTGATAAGACTCCTTATGGGTCTTTTAATGTATGTGCCTTAAATCCAACGGGTCTACATTTCCCTTCTGCTATCGTCCCAATTACATGGGGGTTCTCAGGGAGGATAGCTCAGCGGCAACGTGCTCGCCTTGGAAGCAAGACACACGAAGCACCATAGGTTCGATCCCCGGGTCCCCGCTTGGAAACCTCTGGGTATTAAGCATGTTATAAATAACCTATCATATCATATAATGTATCGTCTTAGGTTTGGAACAATACTCCACTCATCAATTACATTTCTGGATTAATTTGAAAGACACATTTTGAAACACATACTTGTTATTCTGTTTGGGCATACAGCAGTCTCAGAACCCTGTCATCAGCAGCTACTTGCTCCCATTTCCTTTTTGGAAGCCATTTTGAATGACGCCCACCATTTCTTCCCAAATAAAATGGAAGAGAGGTAGCCTTGTGACTCCAAAATACAGCATCACTGTTACATGCAGGCTTTGTGTTATTGCCAACGACTAATGTCACTAAGCTTTAGAGAATAAAGGATACGCGGCAGCTTGATTGCATCCTTTACTAACCCACTCACCCTTCTACTTTCCACTTTTTACTACACACATTGTTGCACCACGCGCACATTACAGGTGAACACCAGCTAGTTCCCCCCTCTTTCGCCTGCACACACTAACACCATGTGAACACCACACCTCCCCAACTAACTTGTCACACACACCCTCTAGTAACCGCCTGGCCACATGCCTGGGTTGCACACACCATCTTCCCATGCCACCTAAGCTCCTCTCATGCTCTGTCCATTTCGTCCAAGCTCTTCAGAGTGTCACGTGATCTCATTTCCTCACATTATTTTCCAACGGACGTCCAACCTGCCATGTGCCTTCAAGCTCCTCAGACCTGTTCAGTGGGCTGCCAGGCTGGTCCCACTCTGCATCAGTGCCACACAATGTTTGCCAATGTGTACTGAACTCCTCCACTGACCACCATTGCCAAGCACCACGCACTGGCCATCCATGTGCTCCGATCTCTGCTTAGAATGGCCAATGAGGGCTGTGCGACGACCATGGCAAGGGCTTAGACGTAGAAGGCACCCTCCTCGCCCCATGTGCGTAGGCCGGCTCCTAGTCCCTCTCAGACTGTCGCATCTTGACTACCTGCCAAAAGATGTCGGTGGAGGGATCTAGTGTAGGAAAAGGTTACATAAACATGTTGGGAGAGGCTTGGAGAGACCAGCGGGAACTCTGAAACAAGCATTCCAGGGGCCACCTCAGAACTAGGAATTGTTGATAGGACCTTAACAGACAAGCAGACGAGTGACAGAAATAACAGTGTCAACGTTTTAACAGGCTGGCAGCGGCGGGGACGACGTGGAGTAAGTCGCAGGTGGAGTTGTTGCAGTGTTGTGGGAAAGTCTGGGCAGTGCCTCCCTGGAGTCCAGCACAGGGGTGTTGCTAGGCCTGGAAAAGACCTGGGGCTACGCTGATGTCGAAACTGTTGGGACTGGGGGCTAGCTAGCCTTTTGGTTGTAACTCCTGAGATTCTATCCGGGGCTACAACCAAAAGATCAGGGGCTATAGCCCCCTCAGCCCCCCCTAGCAACGCCTCTGGTCCAGCATAATATCAGAGTTGATTACACTGCCTAGCCAGCTCAGTATGCCTGTGCAAGTACCTGTTATGTGTAATGGAGATCCCAAAACACTTAGTTATCACACACACATGTGCCCCGAACAGGCTTATATTCATAGTCATGATATCAGTGCCGTCATTTCCTGTATTCAGGCACCGATAGCTTTTTCACATGTCACTGCGCCCAATTGTTCCACGGCTGATTACCACTTCCTTTTCAATCAAAGCGTCATTTGTGTATTTCATCTAATCACTTTCACATGTCCTAATACTAGTTATTTCATATTTTACAGTATACATCATTCATATACAACTTGTCCACTTCCACACTAATCGGATATCATTTCTGTCGCTGATGTAACTGTCCCATTTAGTCTGATTCCAATGATTCTTATAGGATCTTGTCCCATGTATTGTCCATTTATCACAGTTCATAGATCATATCAGATATGTTCTCACGATCCTACAGCAGAACCCATTTGCCATGCACCTATACCAAGGTTGCAACTATACTTTATATACCATATATCTGATTCCATGAAACACATAACATGTCATACACCCCTTAATACACTAAATACCATACACTTGTTAGCTTACATATTTGTGGCCAGATTTGATGGCTCAATTTATTGTCCATTACAGTATATTATTGCTTTTCAGTAATTGTATTACAAATATAATAAAATGGCTTTATGATATGGGTATAGTTCTTCCTTAATGTGGTTGGTAACTCTTCCTTTTCTTTATCTATGAATCGTCATATCTGCGGATAGTAGGGCTTTAGAGGAAGTAACTTCTGCTTTGATTTGCACTCTTGCTCGACTATCGCTTGCCAAAATATTCTTTTTTTGGTGGATTTTTAAAATTAACTCTGTATTCGTACACTCTTCTCCCCCCACCTGATCTAATTCAAAGCGCGATGGCACACGATAGTCTTGCTTTTAATGATGCCAAGACAGAACATACTCTTGTTGGGTACTCATCGAAGGTGTTTCATACAAGAAACGCCTCCGATTCATACAAGAACTTTACTACTGCGGATTGCATTATCTCAGTTCTCACGAAGGTCAAAACATTGGTTGTCTACCTAGATTCTACTCTTTCTATGAATGATGAGGGTAATGCTGTGATGTCTTCTTCTGCATATTACTTAAAATTGCTCTGTCGTGTTAGGCTCCCTTTATCTTTGATGATAGCTCTGCTACGCTTTCTCGCACAATACTTGGTGCACAAATGGACTACTGTGGCGGTCGTTTTGTAGGCAGCACTCAGATGAACATTATTAAACTTCAAGTATTGCAGAATGGGGCTGTGAGGATTGATGCTCATCTTAATTGAATGGCACATATCACATCTGTTGGTAGAGCGTTGCATTGGTTACCGATTAAAGAGCGCTTGAATTTTAGGGTGCTTACCATCACCCATAAATGCATATTCAGTAAAAGTCCAGCAAATGTATAACTAAAGGCAGCTTGCTGAGATCCTGTCAGAGTAATCTGCTTACGGTGCCTCGTCTAAAGCTTGGGAGGGCCGGCAAATAGTCTTTCAATATGGAATGAATTGCCCATTTCTATAAGATTGGACTCCCCTCTCTTATTCAAGAAATCAAACAAAACGGGTGCATGTGCTCCATTTCATAGATCTGGGCGTCATCCTGGTTCACTAGTGACAGGGAGCTTAGACTAACCAAAGTGGATGTTATCCAAAAAAGGTACAGTCTCAAAACAAAGACGGACAGCCTTTTGGGCACCAGTATGGAACCTACTAGAGTAGATTAATTTCAAACCTGCACCCGTCATGACTTAATTGCTCACACATCAACCCACTACTGTCCAAAGGCCGGCCCTGCTCCGATTCTCACAATATTGACACCCCCTGTGTATGCTCTTCTCCTTCGCCTCTGGACATGGATTCTATGGCATGACCAGAGGCGAGTATTACGGATTTACGTGATTTTTTGTTGCAGAAAAATCTGCGACGGAAAAGTTTGCATGAAAAATGTGCTTACCACAAAAGATGCATACATTTCCCATGCAAATATAATTTTACAAAACCTACAAAACCCACACCCCCAAAACCCCCCCACCCACGCCCCCAACAAACGCACACCCTACTTACCTTGTAAAACGCTCTGTGTCCCTGCGACGCCAGTTCCCCTTCACTTCTGTGATTGGGAACCGGCGTCGCAGGGTCCTTTTCTTTTTTTTTGGGCAGCTGCAGGGGTTTCCCCCCGCAACCCACGCTCACTATACTGTGTAGTATAGTGCTATAGTGAGCAGGGTGTTGAGGGGGACACCACCGCAGCCCCCGTTTTTGTTTCCCTCGGGAGTGCTGCGGGTGTTTCCCCACGCAACCCCCCACTCACCATACTGTATGGTGAGCAGGGTGTTGCGGGGGACACCCCCGCAGCCCCACCTGTGGTTTTTTTTTAAATGCATACCACCAAAAGTTCGAACTTTTGTATAGGTCGGACCGTTTTTTGCGGTCATTTCTTCCTATTCCGAGTATTACAGTCTCTTCGACTTCCCTAATCTTGGATCAGCAAACGAAACACAAACCAACTAATATGTGCATACAATTTAGGGTGGTGAGACTTGCGGTTTGGCACCAACACTGTGTGACTCCATAGAAAAATCAATATTCCCAAGAATCCTTTTCCTCCTTTCATGACGCCACCATTTTCCTTACTGATCAGTTACAAGATAATGCACCTTTTTTTTATAGCCCCAAAACACTACATTTTGGTTGTTTGCTTTGAATGTATCAAAGGAAAAATGAAGAATACTTTTTTGGACGTAAAGTCCCTTACAGGCACATTGTACTTTTATACCATGGATTCCGGTGAGGCGGAACCCAGATCATCTGACATAGGATGGCTCTAGTGCTTCAAAAGACCAGCTCGGCAAGCACTGTCGAAACCACTGCTTTGCTGACGTATCTCCTGAGGGCCATCGCGGACGCAGTCAGCCAGGACTAGGAAGCTTCTGGCATCCCCAATGTGAGGTTGCCATATATTGCAAACCCAAGAAGGACCTAGTGCACTTCCTGCTTCCGCCGGGACTAGGAATCAAACAAACAAAGGGGCTATTCTAGTGAGCTTCTGGCATCCCCAATGCGAGGTTGCCATATATTGCAAACCCAAGAAGGACCTAGTGCACTTCCTGCTTCCGCCGGGACTAGGAATCAAACAAACAAAGGGGCTATTCTAGTGAGCTTCTGGCATCCCCAATGCGAGGTTGCCATGTATTGCAAACCCAAGAAGGACCTAGTGCACTTCCTGCTTTTGCCGGGACTAGGAATCAAACAAACCAAGGGTCTATTCTAGTGAGCTTCTGGCATCCCCAATGCGAGGTTGCCATGTATTGCAAACCCAAGAAGGACCTAGTGCACTTCCTGCTTTTGCCGGGACTAGGAATCAAACAAACAAAGGGGCTATTCTAGTGAGCTTCTGGCATCCCCAATGCGAGGTTGCCATGGATTGCAAACCCAAGAAGGACCTAGTGCACTTCCCGCTTCTGCCGTGCAAGGATTCTGCACAGTTCTGGAACCTGTGACCCTCAGCAGAAGATCTAAAAAGGGATTAGGGCAGAAGAATAAATCAGTTTTCTCCTGAAGCATAGAGAGCCCAGATGTAGAGTTTGGCAGGGGCACCAGACAACCTCCCTCTCGACCTTCAGGGAAATTGCTAAGATCAAAGACCTCACCGACACTATTACCAGATTGGCAGAGCTAGAGGTATAACTTGCCTGGAGGGGCAGTGAACATGTCTGGTCAGGGATGGTCTGATCATGGTGAGGAAGAGAGCTGAAGATAGCAAGAGCCAGATTTTCTAGAGAGTTTCAGTAGCATGCTAGGCTCTTCCTTAGACACTGCCATGCAGTAAGCCATTTCAGAAATCCCGCAGCCAGCTCAGCAAGGGTGAGGCTCCCTGCTAGGCAAGTCTGGTATCACGTGGGAGACACACATTTGGCATGAATTGGTTCTGATCCGAGTCCACCAAAAGCTCAGAGACAAAGTAAGAGTGGAAGAACACAGACCTGCCGTAGGCCTACATCGTTTACCACCCGGGCACTTCGAAAGAAGGGAAAATAGATCCTCCATCTCCAGATGCTTTTGTCAAGCTAAGATCAGTGGGTCTTCCAGGAAATCGGCAAAAGAGAATCTCCCCATTTGTCCGACAGAAGTTAAAGTCTCTCTCTGCTGCAGACACATTGGTTGCAGTTACTGAACTCCAAAGAGGACACAAAGAAGGACCATGCTTTGTCAGCTCTGTGGAGACTGCACAGGACGTGAAAGGACTGTAGATCAACCACACCATCCCTTGGACGAGGATGATGGAATATTTGGTCTGGATGAAATTGGTCACCCAGGAACCTCAATTGAAACTCTTAGACGCAAGTAATGGAGTACAACAATACATGTTGATAAAGAAACCGGGAGCAGGCTGAAGTCAACATGTCTGCACTCCGGCAGAGTGGAAATGGACTAATACACAAGCTGTATTCTAATATGAGGACATTCTTTTTCCAAATGTATTGGGGCCCCAAGAAAGTCAGTCATCGACAATGTTTGCCAAGACAAGCTGCTGAATCCGATTGGGCCACTGTCAAAAGTATTGGATTTGGCAGAAGATGAAAGTGAATGCAGGGAAATGGTAGATCCAGGATTTCATCTGAGCCTGGACACAGTGAGCAATAAGCATTATAGGCAATGCAAACTGAACCACATCCATTGAGTAGCGTAGAAGCTTATTGCCAAGGATTTATGCTAATTAGGAGAATGGTGGTGTTGCAAGTCGTTCGGCAGATGGGCCCCTGAAAAGGAGATGGCCCATCTACAAGAAAGATGGGGACATTTGTGGCTACTTATACAGACTTTATTTATTTATTTATTTGATTTATTTTATATTTTTAAAGCGCTCACACAGCCCACAGGCATTGAGGCGCTGTTACAGGAATTGTTTGTTTTTTGGATGCGCAATTGTTTTTTTTTTGTCTTAGTTGCGTATTTATAACGCGCTTAAACACCCACAGGTTTCTAAGCGCAGACCCGGGGATCGAACCTGTGTTGCTTCGTGTCGTCTTCCTTCCAAGGAGCGCACGTTGCCGCTGAGCTATCCTCCCGGGACTTGACCTTCCATTAGGAAAGTATTCCAATCACACGTTTGCACAGGTTTAGTCGAGGTAGGAGCCACCTGCCTGCCCATTTCCACAACACATTTCACAGATTCCACTGCAGTAGAAGTGCCTTTTCGATAACAGAAGGAACAACAGAAGATGAGTCCTTTCTTCCTTAAAAGATGCTGCTGCGGTGGCAGCTACAAATGGAGGGGAGTGCCTAGGCATCAGCCCTTACCTTCAGGTGAGCACACGGGGGAGTGGGAGTGTCCTGCTGGCAGTGGGAGACAAACTGGCCTTGTTTGCAGAAAACAGCAATGCTGTATCAGGAGATCCTAGGTCATTCATGAAAGTCCAGATGAAGGCCCAGCATGGTGTGGGCGACTGGTACATACATGATGTCCACAGTCTGTTTGTATCTTCCCTAGGGGGAATCTTGACTAGTAGACTGGGAAGTGCCAGACACATTAAAGAAAGGGGCAGTGGCCAGATCCGTCGAGCATCCTAGATGTTTCCTGGACAACTTTTCTTGGTGAAAAGAAAGAAAGATTATGCAGCCATCATCCTCTGGAAATTCTACATGTAGCTGCTGACAAGTCACTACAGGGTCAAGGCAGCCATTTGCTCAGAAATGCTTCCATGGTGGGATTGACTAATGAGACTAGACCAGAAGGACACATATCTGATGTTAGTGGTGTTCAACCCACAATTCCTGCTCCTACCGTTGCAATTGGCAGGACACATTCAGGAATTTCCATGCTCCCCATCTGGGTCTTTCATTCATCCCTTGATGCTTCCTCAAGCCAGTAGTCATGTGGCAATGGCAACAGTTAATTGCCTTGAATCTTTGTGAACAGCTAGAAAATCAGAGCGTTAGCACCCCCAGGAACATTGCCTGGAATTCCTGGCAATGATGGTGGAGACCAGAGATGCGACACTGACACAATCTAGAAAGTAAATCCTATGAAGATGGCAATACCACTCATGTCAATGCAGCAATCCACCCAAGTGGAAAATTGCAAAGATGTCAGTACTCAAAGCATTTCTCAATGCCCGTTTCATTATGTATTGTTTCCGAGGCTGAAGAACAGCCATTTATGCAGAGGGCTGTTATGCTCCCATCTGATCCACTTTCAATAGAAGCCAGGATACAGCTGTAAGGGTGGTTGGATCCTATTTTGTGCTGGAACTGAAGAGCCATCTTTTGCAGCACCCCGGATTGTGTCACAAAATTGAACATGAGCAGGTCCAATTGGGGTGTAAGATGGTGAAACATTACCACTGGAGGCAGGGGGCCACTAGAGATATTAATGTTAGACAAATTATTTAGGAATTCTACCATATTCTTTTACAGTTCAGTGATTGGTTTGAGGATACATTAGTTAATTTCTGATTCTACAAATGGACAATTATCAGCAGTTCAGGGTACATTTACCATCTAAGAGGTATGAGGTCCAATGTTCTAGCTGAGCTAGCCAAGGATGTTTGGTTTTTCTGATTGGATAGAATCAAGTCCTTAATGGCAGACTCTCTACCAGGTGTGAACAACCAAGCAGCAGATTGGAATTCCAGGTACCAAGCAGATCACAGCTACTTGATTACAAAGTGGAACGTATTCAAGAGCATTTGAGTTGCAGGGATCCACTGAGACAAGCTCTTTCAATATCATGACACAACGCCCTACTAACAAGATGATGCTAGATACATACTTGCATTCAAGGGGTACAGGGACAGACTATTGACTTCCACCCATCTAAATGATTCCAATATTGCTTACCCAAGTGAGAATGGACAAAGAAAGTGCTGATAATGACTATGATGATCACCCTCCCCCACCCGTTAGGGTAACGTAGACGTCCTTCTGACAAAGATAGACATTTTTATGGATTTTCTGATCCATTTTTCCTCATAAACCTTATTTTCTTGGGAATCACCATCCATTCATGGAAGACTAGTAGATTGTTCTGGATGATTTTAGGGATTGCTGGAGAACATCAGATGTTTCCAAACATTGTAGTTGCTCATCCAAGATTGCTGGGCAGCATCTAAAGGCTGGTGTGTGAAACATGATCCCTATTTGCGAATCAACAGCTCTGGTGAACGTTCTCAAATTTCTGTTATCCATCTATTGCAGATGGCAAAAAAAAGCCTACAGCACTGTCCATTCATACAGAGCTGCTCTGCCAGCAGAGCCGTATTCCGGTAGAGTGTGCCCCAGTAGGAGGACACCCTCTAGTTTGAAGATTGGTGAAAGGTATTGGTCTGCCTCAACCTCCTGTGGCCAGATATTCTTCCCTTAGGAGTTCGGGCAGGTTTTGAACCTGCTTTTTTGACAGGACAGATAATACAGGCAATTTCTGGAAAAACACAATGCTGTTACGTTGGATTTCTTGTACAAGGGCCGTAAGGGTCTTGGATGTGACTAACAGGATGCTCTTCCTGAAAGGCCAAGTCTTCCAAATATCCACCAAGATAAACATCAACACAAAATTGGTTGAGTGCCTGTCTTTTTTGAATTGTGTGGTTCGGTGTAATAGTTTACCTGGAAGCAACTAAAGGCTTTAGGAAGCCACATAGTCCAGTTTATTCTCCCACTTGGACCAGATGGGTTTGGTGGATTATGAAATGACCCTGGGGAGGTAGGAGTGGGTTTGGAGCTCATCAGCTTCAGGGCTAGCCCAGCCAATGCATATGCAGGAGACGCAAAGCTTGAAGACATTATGAAGGCCACGCACTTGTCGTAAGAGTGGAGTGAAGGGTTTGTATTTTAAGCTGATGAATCAGGTAGCATCTTTAGTAGCAAGTAAACTTTTGATTGCACTATAAAATGCAGATTTACCATAATGATATAGCACATGAAATTCATGATTCAATCAATGATCCAAAGACAAATGTTAACCCAACCTTTTTCATGAATCAGTAAGATTATGGCTAAAACGTTAGATCATTTGATAACTAGTTCTAAAATGTCATTCATTTGGGGGGCAGAAGGTTTAAGAATGGGTTTGATGCCGAGGGTCTTATGAACCTGTAGATTGTTACAATGGATCTGCTGAGGTTTTCTTGCAGATTCAGGGACCAAAGTGGAATGAGTAGGTTAGGAGTAATCCAAGCAAGAAAGGCTAAGCATCTTGCAGGAGACTTCAGATTGTATAACAACGTCATCTAACTACACTAGCATCAAAGAAAAAAGAGGAAAGAAGGCAATGAGCAGCACTGATTGGGGCATGGGGCACACACTTTTGTCTGTTGCAAACCATACTTTGATTCCAAGGCCTTTTGGGAAATCTAGTTTGTATTGTTTGGTTTGCTGCTCAAAGTCCTGTAATGTTAAAGAGACAGCATAACACTTGCCTCACTGTCAAGAACAGAATCAGGATTTTGATCTACTAGATTAATATGAAAAATCTGGTTTTGCGGGCAACCATAGTATTGATGGATTAGACAATGCAATGTTCCCTCTTACTCAGAAGCCTTTTCGTCACATGAATGAGTTTTCTGAACATTTGACAAACATTGTTTTGCTGTGCAAAGGGCTGCAGTAGCCGAATACAACCTTCCGGAGTGATATCTTGCGCTTGTGGACCATCTGCCCCATGGCTATGGGAACACGCCGACTGCCGATATTATGGTTGCTACTGACTCGTATGAATGTTGATTAAACTGCTTGATGGGGCGATGTCTGATTTTGTTTGACTAAAGGTAAATGAGAAAAGATGTTCAAATCCCCACCGGCAAAACCCCGGTGACTCCAACATCCTTCGCTCACTTGCTTTCAGGCAGAGAGCATTTGTGTATAATCCTATGCACTATAACCATCCCCTACAAATCGACATCAGAGGATGTAGCCTGTGATCCACTGATCCCTGCAAAGTGATCTGATTGGGAGAGGGGATTTCAGATCTTTAAATAGTGGTCTTCCTTGAGGTGGGCCTCAAAAGGAGGAAGCCAGAGGGAACCACCCCAGGTAGCACACCCCAGGAAGCAAAACGTGCCTGCTCTGCAGTGGTAGGGACATCAACTATGAACATGTCCCTGACCTATAATCGAAAGGGACAAACATACAGGACAGGGGAGCTTTGTGGGAACCTTCAAGTGACTAGTATGGTTTGGAAGCAGAATGTTTGCCAGAAGGGAAATCTTGGAAGCAAGGCGAGGCAGTCTATCACATGGGGCAGGTGCTGGGAAGCCCATGAAATCCAAACTAATGCACAAGGTGTTGAAAAAAATACCTGGTTCTTTGAGACGGCCGAGACAAGAGAGATCATTGTCAAAGCAAAACACACTAGTTGGTGCAGTCGATGATGGCAGATAGAAGATTTCACATTACTAAACAACGCTGTGACAAAAGAGGTAGTAAAGTGGGCAGGGTAAATCCAACAAAGAAAAAGTGAGCAAGGAGGTACCATCGCGAAAGCTTTCCTTGACATTCTAGTGTGAGTCATTCAAGAAGATCACGACTACGCTAAAGAGGGCATTGGCATCCTGAGCACGAGGCATGGTCAGCTGGCTAAGCCATCCAAAAATACTCTTGCAATCCTCATAAGATGTCAGCTGTCACCACTGACTAAATAGAATGGTTACTCACAGCCACAACATATTCATGACCGGACAAAACACTAAAGAAAGACAAATCAAGCCTGATGTCCATCTTCAGGTCCACCATCTGTGGCACATGGAAAATCACTACCAAAACGAGCACATACCGAGTCACAGTACTTTCTATAGAATAAGAACATTCTGCAGAAGGTAACACACACCAACAAACCAATGCTCAGATCTTACACAACATTGTGTGCTTGGCTTTACCCACACCACACTCAAATCATATCCTGAAAAATAAGGCCACAGAGGTGCAACACGTCTACGATGATATCTTACGAAATAAGCAAATCCATGGTGACAGGCACCACAGCCACAGCCATGTATCACAAAGTGGACTAATTAGGCACATGCATCACAGCCACAATAATATCGTTCAAAATGAACACACAGCACATGCACCGCATCTCCAATATCATCCTGCAAAATCAACACATCATTCAGCAGCGCCTATGCCCCACGCACACAATCCTCTCTAATCCACTGCACTGACAGTAGCTGAGCACGGACAGAAGAGCAGGCTCAAACACAAGGCCTCATTTACCTCGGTCAATCCCGCTCAGCCACTCGTCCGGATTAAGAGCCGGCTCCAGCCCGGGGGTCATGGGGTAGATGTCCTCTTGGTAGGTTTCTGACTGATGAGTGAAGACATCTGATTAGAGAACATTGGAAGCTCAACCGAGCGACACACCTAGATGTACAATTACTACTATTGTGATAACAACTGACATTGCAGGGTAGTGGGAATGAGAAGGCCTAGGGAATGTCAATAAAGACTGGATACGGCCTGGCGTAGTACATCTTTGGAGGTCTATTGTTAGAAGGGGGCTGCACTGACTAAAGGTGCAATGGGTGCAGTGGGGTCATGGCAGGAAGATCTGCACCAACTCTACAGGAATCTGCAAAGAGTCTCCCAGGGAAACAATAGGTATTCTATCACAGTGGATGTCGCGGCGGGGCATCTATTTCTTCTTATCACTCACCGGCACACCCAGAGTTTACAAATACCCACAGGGTGACTACGAAAGTGACCACTGCATTTATACCCTACTTACATACCCGCCTTGGCACAATCATGGAGATGGGCTCGATGAGTCCTCGTAGGGTGATAAGCTTGTAGAATCTGAAGACCTCACACGCGGATACATCCAGGCCATGCTTGGGCATGACTCCTAGGAAGGCAGAGACAAGAAAACAGGCAGGGCAAAAAGACAGATTAGCAAAGCAAGAAACACCTAGCTTTCCCAAAAGCCTGAAGGGATTCCTTAAACATTCCCAATTTAGCAGACACCTTCCACCAATAAACAGAAAGAATCACTGGTAACTCAACCAAATGCAGCAGCAAAAACCAGTCCCTATCCGATTCCAACTAATTTACCTATTTCTACCTACCAGGCGTAACAGTGATAAACAGATCCCTTGGCTGGGGTGTGCCTCCGCGGTCAAGATGACCTTACTACCGAGACTCCGATATACCTTCCAGGCCTTGCCTTTTATAGTTCCAGAGCAGATTTATTGGAACATACAGAAAGCAGTGGGACGTTTCATTTGGCAGGGTTAAACCCCTATACTCTTGAGATCAAGTGGTCTGGGGGTCCCGTCGATCGAGGGCTACTTCCAGGCTTTGCAGATTGCGCCAATATTGGATTGGGCGTCTGAGGACCGGCACCCGAAATGGAAAAAATTGGAACAGGTAGACCTACCTTTTCCACTGGCCCACCTCCCGTTCCTTCCTAAATCGGCAAGGGGCACTGAACGGGGCCTACTCGAATCCAGTCGCTCTTCCTTGTGTCATTGGGGTAAAGCTTGCTCTCAGTTGGGACTGAAGTCAGGTCTAGGCCCCCTCCCCCCAGTACTGCAAAACCCAGAGTTCTCCCCGGGATTGGAAAAAAGGGTGTTTGCGCAATGGGAATATTCTGGGGTACTGTGATTAAGGGATCTATAGAAGGAAGGAATGCCACTGGTTTGCAGAGTGTAAGGAGAAGTTCAAGCTACCCGAGTCAGAGCGATTTAGATGCATATCACTGGGTGTCCAATAACAGGGTTAAACAAGCAGGATGTAGGCCACCTAAAGTACTAGAAACTCAGGATGCTAGATGGCCAAGAAATGCCCAAGGTGTCCACATGCTATCGTTTTCTAGAAAATGCTTCTTTGGAAGATCGATTACCCTATATGGTACTTTGGCAGAGCGAACTGGGAACTGAAATCACAGAGGGATCCTGGCAAAGAATCTGGGCTCACACTCATAAGAGCTCCTGCTGCACTCTTATTAGGGCAGGGGCAATCAAGAGTTACCAGTGGTACAGGACCCCTCAAACGCTGCATGCAATCTGCCCCGACTATTCTGACCGTTGCTGGCATGGATGTGGACAGCTAGGAGACCTCGCACACATGTGGTGGCACTGCCCAATCATGCAAACCTATTGGCAGGAGATTTGTTCGAGAATGAATGATATAACAGGTAGCCTACTCCCTATGTCCTTGCTGCTGAGGGATGTCCCTGAAGATGGTACTTACCCATTAACAGTGGCGCGAGTGGACTTGACGTCACATTTACTGATGGTGGCAAGAATAAATCGAGCATGTTTCTGGAAGTTGGCAGAGGGCCCCAGTATCTCATACTGGTGGGTAAAAGTGTGGGAGACTATAGCCATGGAGAGGCTCACTGCACATTTATCAGAGAGCATGGTTAGATTCTCCTGCACCTGGGCCCTCTTGCTGGATTTTGTCCAAGAGAGAGAACATATGTTTTTCGTCCACAAATCATGAAACGCCTCTTTCAAAACTAATAAGGCAACAGTGAGGTTGGAGGATGTAGGCGAGGCAAGAGGAGGCCCACTTTGGGGGTAGAGGAGGAGTTGGAATCGAGGTGATGGGAGGAATCAACGGCTTCCATCTGTACACTGGAGTTCACTAAATCGTTTGTGTGTACCCGTGTGACAACATTTAAGTCGTTTTCATTTGTTTTATTTTATGCCAAGGTTGGGGGGTTCAAGAATGCAATGTGAAAATGAAATTTTGATGTTCCTTAATGTTTTGGCAATGATATGGCACTGACATGTAACATGTTCATTGAGATATCAATAAAAAGATACTTGTAAAAAAAAAAATAAAAGTGATAAACCAGCAACTGCAGAAATCAACAAAGAATCCCTGTAGGAAATAATTAAAATATAACCTAATCTGCCTGCGAACCAAGACCAAAACGACCCCAGAACATGTCCCACGCAACAGAATAATCACTGGCCCACCACAGTGATAGAAGACGAGAATGGGATTTCCACACAGGTGTCAGCTGTGAAAAGGGGAGGGGGGGGTCTTGGTAAGGCCAGTCTGCCTGGCAATTACATTTCCTATACACCAGTACAACACTGGAAACGATTTTGGGAGAACAATGCAGAGCTTGCTCCTGGCAAGCGAATAATGAATTCGGAATCACACAAGATACAGACCCACTGGGGAGAAAGTAAATACTGGATATGGAGCGAATGACCCCCAAAGAGAATGTAGAAACAGACCTTGATACTGGGAAAAGCTTGGAAGAGACCCCAGATAATGAAATACCCTGACCCATACAAGAGCAAGGAAAAACCCAGAAAATGAAAAACCCCTGACCCATACAAGAGCAAGGAAAAACCCAGAAAATGAAAAACCCCTGACCCTTAGAAGAGCAAGGAAAAATCCAGATAGTGAAAGACCACTGACCAACAGAAGAGCAAGGAAAACTCCCAGATTATGCAAGACTCCTGACCCACAGAAGAGCAAGGAAAAACCCCAGATAATGAAAGATCCTTGACCCATAGAAAAGCAAGGAAAAACCACAGACAATGAAAGACCCCTGACTGACAGAGGAGCTAGGAAAAGCCAGAGATAATTAAACACTTCTGACCCACAGAAGAGCAAGGACAAATCCAGCTAGTGAAGACCCCTGACCCTCAAGAGAGCAAGGAAGAAACTCAGATAATGAAACACCCGACCCACAGAGGAGCAAGGCAAAAAAAAGATAATGAAATACGGTGACCCAAAGAAGAGCAAGCAAACCTAGAGGCGTAGGCAGGGTAGGGCCTGAGCAGGCAAGACCCACCCAAAATCTATACATGCCCACTCAGCAGTGCTGTGTGGGCATTTGCAGATGTTGCTGTCACTACGGTGTGCCCAACTACATTAGCTTCAGACCCCACTTGTTAGACAATCCTGGCTACGCCTCTGAGAAAACCCACAATAGAAGAGCAAGAAAAACCCAGATAATGAAACACCTCTGACCCACAGAAGAGCAAGAACAACCCAGATAATGAAACACCTCTGACCCACAGAAGAGCAAGAAAAACCCAGATAATGAAACACCTCTGACCCACAGAAGAGCAAGGATACAAGCCAGATGACGAAATAACCTGATCCATAGAAGAGCAGGGAAATCCTCAGATAATGAAAGATCCTTGACCCATAGAAGAGCAAGGAAACCCACAGATAAGGAAATACCCCTGACCGACAGAGGTGCTAGGAAAAGCCAGAGATGATGAAAGACCCCTGACCCACAGAAGAGCAAGGATACAAAACAGATAATGAAATGCCCTGACCCATAGAAGAGCAATAGAAATAGAATAGAACCCCCCCAGATAATGAAAGATCCCTAGCCCACAGAAGAGCAAGGACAAATCCAGCTAGTGAAGACCTCTGACCCACAGAAGAGCAAGGAGGCAACTCAGATAATGAAACACCCGACCCACAGAGGAGCAAGGCAAAATAAAAATCATGAAATACCCTGACCCATAGAAGAGCAAGGAAACCCCCTTATAATGACAAATCCTTTACTCATATGAGAGCAAGGAAATTCCCAGATAAGGAAAGACCTCTGACTCACAGAAGAGCAAAGAAAAAAACCCAATAATGACAGATCCTTGACCCATAGAAGAGCAAGGAAAAGCCACAGATAATGAAAGACCCCATATCCACTAAAGAGCAAGGAAACCCCCCAGATTATTAAAAGACCCCTGATCCAGAGGAGCAAGGAAAACCCCAGATAATGAAACACCCTGATCCACAAGAGAACAAGGAAGAATCCAGATAGTGAAAGATCACTGACCGACAGAAGAGCAAGGAAGAAACTCAGATAATGAATACCAGACCCAGACAGGAGCAAGGCAAAAAAAAGATAATGAAATACGGCGACCCAAAGAAGAGCAAGGAAGCCCACAATAGAAGAGCAAGAAAAACCCAGTTAATGAAACCCCTCTGACCCACAGAAGAGCAAGGCAAAACAAAGAATGAACAACCTGACCCATGAAGAGCAAGGATACATTCAGATAATGAAAGACCCCCTGATCGACAGAGCAGCAAAACAGACCCAGATAATGAAAGACCCCGAACCCACAGAAGATCAAGGGAAGAAATAGATAATGCAAGAACCCGGAACCACAGAAGAGCAAGAAAACCCCACATAATGAAAGACCTCTGGCCCACAGAAGAGAAAGGGAATAAATAGATAATGAAAGACCACTCATCGAATACATAGTTCTCTCCAGTGTGTGTGTATCTGTGTTTCCCTTTTTCATTATTGCCAGACAGCAATCGTTTCTAGATAGACATATTGCAATTCTGGCTCCTGGCGTGTGGCGCCATCCCAAATGTCCACACATGTATTTACATTTCCCCATAAATCTTCAGGAATAGATTTTAGAACTAGAAGTCTTATTCCACTAAAATTGAAGACATATCTTGGACGAATCCTAACTCTTGTTTCCTTATTACCCATAATGTCAACTGACATGTTAGATTGTTGCTCTTTCAATGATTGAGGAACCTGCCAGGGGGTAGAAGTCCAGTGGCCGTGTTATGGGTTCAAAGATCTAAAAGGCAGCAGCTTCAGAGCATAGAGAGAATTGGCTTCTGTGAACCTAAGAAGTCCCCCTCACATATTTGTCAAGAAGCCCTCCTATGATGCATATGTCCCTTACAAATAATGATGTAAAACCCATAGTGTACTTGCACTGATGCTTCATGAACAATTTTGTTTCTCCCAAGTGTTGGAATCATTGATGCATCTCACAAAATGGCGTCATTGATGAGTGAGTGGCTGACCTGAGCTGGGCTGAGGCGAAACTATTTCTGTTCCAGCTCGATATCGACTGAGCATTCATTCTACAGAGAGCACCTCAACATTCTCAGAACCCCCTGCTCCAGCAAGGCATGGAGCAGTGCTTGGGAGTGCCATTGTGCCTCTGGACATCTGCTAGTTCTGGTTTAGACATAGGGTTGACTGTGTTGCTACCATGCTCAGGCACCGGCCTGTTGGAAAAGCCCCAACGTCTACATGAGCTTTTCTGCATTTAGGCGTCGGTCTGTCAGACCAGTGCACCAATATTTTTTCATTTGAGTAAGGGGGGCCACCAGGCTGAATGTCACTGGTAGGGATATCTGTAGAGTGTCAAAACCGTATGTGAAAAATGTAGCCTATGATAGCTCAGCAAATTAAGAGCTTACTTCATTAAATTGTTGTGAAACCTCCCGGCGCAAGTTCAAAAACAGCTGGGCTGAGCCAGGATTTCATACTTACGAGATCGATAATCTGAGCAACATTTATTTGAAGAAATACTACATATTATTTCAGTACTTGAAAGCTTAAGGATTCAGCCATGAAGCACTATATACAAAAGCAATAATATTTTATGCTCCACCCACTTCAACAACCTTAGGATGACTTATCCTCATTCCAGTTCCGGCCCCAGGTCTACCAGCGCCCTGTGCGAGAATTACATGACACTGTCATGTAAAGTGTCAGTCAATGACTTTCTATTAGTGAGTGACAGAGGCGCAGCGCCTAGTCAAGAATCACGACACGCCTCTGTCAGTCACTAATAGAAAGTCATTGATTGACACTTAGGGCGCCGGCAGCTCTCACAATATAAAGTGTCATGGTGACACTTTACATTGTGTGAGCTGGTCGGCGCCCTTTATGTGCTGCGCCGGTATGTGACCGCACCACTTAGTCCCCCCCCCCCTTGAGGCGGCTCGGACTCATTCATACATTAGGCACATTTTTTAAGGAAAATCCTTACCCAGTCCTTTTTGAGGTGCAGGTGAGCGGAATTCCATGAGGTAATTTAGGTATGGCTTCTCACCAATGATCTCATAGTAACGGATGTTTCCGTCGCCCTGAAATATCAGACGAGTAAAAATGAAGAGGAAAGAAAGATTGTAATGTGTGAAGGCATCATGAAGTGGATACCGACAACAGGTTAACTTTTGGTTCACAAAAGTTGTATTAACTTAAAAGGCAAGGTGGAGTAAGGCCTAACTTGCCCTATGCTAAGGTGGGATTTCCCTACCTAAAGAAACAGAGTAGTCTGTGTCAGAAGTCCAAATCAAATGGCTGTGTCCAAAACATATACTTGTCCTCACAACTAAGTCCAAAACAGTTAAGCCACTGTTGTTGGGGTTCCTTTCCCTAAGAGTTCAGATCTTCCAGCTTTTCAAAAACAACACAGCTCCTTGGGACACTTACTAGCTCTTTTGATATTGGGGCTTTTCAGTAGTTCACATAGGCAGTTAAATGCCTTCAGCTCAATTTCTTAACATCAGGAATCACATAGGAGATTGTTGTAAAACACAAGCTTCTTTATGGAAACCTTCAGTAGCTTTTCCATACAGTGGGGCACTCAGTCTAGGCACAGTTGTTGGATCACACGGTCCACCCATTACAGGTCACGCACGCTATACCCCTTCTTGGCTGCTTTCCATCCACTATGTGCCACTGCTTCAATTTGACAGTGATGCTTGGTTAATTCACCCGTGTCACACTCATGCGACACTGTACCGTGGCTTGGTTGGCCACCATGCATTTGTTGCACTTTCTTGAATTCTCCTGGCTCTTGCCAATAAGTCAAAACTAGCTACTCACTGGACCTGTGGCCTGGTACAGCGCATGTACCTAAAGGCAAGTGGAAGGTTCTGGAAGACTTTTCATTAATCTTACTATAAATACTGCAGATTCTTAAATTACCAAACCATGAGGAAAACCAACCTACCTTTCCAGCCAAGTAGAGCATGTGTGTATCAGCATCATAAAAGGGAAAGAGGAGGCCGGAGAGCCCATCGATCTCCTCCTCAACGAGCGGCATGGATAGATCTTCCTGCAACAACAAAGAAAACAGGGGTCAGCCCGGTGTGGACGGGGCAGGGCAGTAGACCTGCATGGGAACAAATGGCTCAGCTAGAAGGTTGAACAGTCACATGGCTAGGAAGTGGCACCGACTAACGAGGTGGAAGACATCCTGAACTAAGGAGGTGAACAACACTCTACCAAGCAATGAAGACACCCCTTGTCAAGAGAGAATACTTGGTACTGCTGATCAACTTGGTCTCAGCAGTCGTCAAATCATTTGAATGAAGGCAAAGCCTGTATTGTCATCAATATTGACTCAGGAATTTGCCCCACAGCCATGGTCCTCGAGCCCTGGAGGTCTCTGGTGGGGGAAGAGTCGCTGCCCTATGCCCTAGCCACTTATGCACCACACAGCTTCTGTGTGATTTGGCTGTCAGCCCCTGTGTTTGAAAGAATTCTGCTCACCCAGAGAGAGTTGGTCCCAAGTGATATTATGAGAAAGTGGTCAAATATGTTGTGGTGTCTCCACGGAAATGCTCTACCGCCTTCACTTTGAAAGGATGCAGGACACAGTAGCCATTTGATTCCAGGCAGGCCGTGCCAGGGTTCATGTAAAGAAGATGCGGACTGGGTGGGATACTCAAAATGGGGATCTCTGTCCGGAAAGTTCCTTCACAGGATTTCTCTGATCCATTCCCCTCTTCCCAATCCTTATTTCTGTGAACCAGGAGATTTTAAACTCACCTCATCATCACTTCACAACTGCAGCCCCAGAACGCCTACTGAGAATTGGAGCGACATGGGCAGATGTGAGTCACATGCTTGTGCCTGCTACTCACGCTGCACCTCAATAATGAGACCCCATAGCGTTAAGAGATTTCTGGGGTTGCTTGTCCTCGGAGACATGGACTCTCAGTGTGGGCTCAAGGGGTTCCACAGCTCAATCCCATTCGTCTGGCCTCTTTTCCATGGGCAGCCCCTCCAATTTAAAGTACAATTGGATTCCCATCAACCTCTCCAGCTATCTTGCTCTTGGCGCTGCATCCCGTGGAATACAATTGCGTCCCGTGATAAATTTGGCCCAATTGTACACATAGCTCCTCTACCCATTTCCTTCTCATGCCTTCCCGTGCGCATGTTTTATCCCTCGCCCTCATCCCAACTGTCTACCTGACTTTGCTTCTCCCTACCACTACTGGATATCCCTTTTGACTCCTCCTTTGCCTCTCTGACAGGCAAAAGCACTTTGAAGCCATAAACTATGGCAAGAGGTGCTATACAAATGCAAGATAACATAACATCACCCTAAGTTAACAGGGGACTCCAGACGTGGACCCCCTGCTCACTGCTCTTAGAGACACACAGCTTCACCTCACTGATGGTGCCCAACTAGGCTGAACCACGTGTATGGGGTTGCTGTGGTACTCTTGTTCAGAGGAGAATTGCCTAGCATTTCGGTGCTGGACTGCCCCTGGGCAGGACAAAGACTGATATGTGGGGATATTTCTTCTCTGTGAAAAGAAAAGTGAGCTAAAGACTTGGTTGAGACTCTCCCAGGGGCCATCCACCCAAGAACAAGTCAATGGGCTGTGTTCATGCTGGTAGTGAGATTCCCAGACCTCCCCCCCTGTTTAACATATCAGTTTCAAGTTTGAGCAGTCACTCATTCTGCAGGTCAATGTCAAAAAAAGTGTGTTCTTTAACTTTAAAGGATCCGCCCCCTGCTGCTGCTTCCCCATCAGATGAGCCTGGTCCTTGCAGTGCTCTTCTCCCGCAATGATTACTGCAACAGCTTTGGTCACGGCCTTGCAGACAAAATAATGACCAACCTCCAAATTGTACAAAATTATGCAGCTCGCCCAGTCCCAGTCTAAAAAGTGCACATCGAATTATCCCCACACTTAAGTTCCTCTATTGAATGTTGAGAAAGCAGAAAGTTGACCTCAAAACCCTCTGCCTTGTGCATGGACACGGGCCGCAAGGTGATACTATTACTTATGTATCAACCAACCTTTTGCTTTGCATCATCCTTCTTAAACAGACCCATGTATATGACCCTTGCTCTAGGGCCATATACCTGTTTTTTGGAGGATCCATAAATTCAAGACTGACTTCTGTACCTTTATCCCTCTGTCCAACATCTGTTCATGAGAAGGTCCTCTGAAGCAGTCAACAGGCTGTGCCAGCTCTACACAAACACAGATACATTACATTGTTTTAAAACAAATGCTGAAAAGCTTCCAGCAACCCCCAGTCCAATGCAAATATCAGAGGTATTCACTACGAAATCAGAAAGTTACTACTGACTGGACACTACCAGAGGCATTCAAATCCATGGAGGAAGCAGTGACGAGTTGGTTTACACTACCAGAGGCATTCAAATCCATGGAGGAAGCAGTGACGAGCTGGTTTACACTAGCAGAGGCATTCGAATCCATGGAGGAAGCAGTGACGAGTTGGTTTACACTAGCAGAGGCATTCGAATCCATGGAAGAAGCAGCGATGGGTTTGTTTACATTACCAGAGGCATTCAAATCCATGGAAGAAGCAGCGATGGGTTTGTTTACATTACCAGAGGCATTCAAATCCATGGAGGAAGCAGCAATGAGTTTGTTTACTTTGACTGGACTCCTCAGGCTGATGTCTATCCTATTTAATGAATTTAGGCTTACAGAACAGAACGTGTAAAATATGAGCGTGCTGCAACTCGTCAAGTCGAGTGATGGCAAAGGCCAGCCAGTCAATATACTTTGAAAAGGAGTTGCAGTGTGATGAATGAAATTTTGCGAAGAACTCGCACATCCTTTCAATCACGATCAATGGAACCATATATAATGTGACCAAAATAGAAATCGGATGTGTGGTGAGCTACCAATTGTGGATCAAGCTCCTAAACTGGGATGTACCCAAAATGTTGGTTCAGCTCTTGGCGCTGCTTCACGCAGGCACTTCTCTGAGGGTGCACCTTACAGGCAAAGGTTCTTTGTCCTCTTGTATCCGGACTTGAGTGGGTTTGAAGCAGGGCTGTACTGTTGACCCTGCCCTCTTCAATCTATATGTGCGCGATGTGGAATATTCGTGGAGGGGTGAGATAATGACATCGGCTAGATTAAGCAGTCTCAGACTTGATTGGTTAGCCCTTGCAGATGATTTTATCCTCTACGATCAAAGACACCCATGGGCCTCCAACATAAATTAATCTTATTTGCTCAGTATTGTACCTCCAACAATGAGTCCCCTAATGGGGGTAAATCCAAAATAGTCATATTTTCCAAGGAACGAAAGATAATCAAACACTGTTCATGGAATCTAAGCGGGGAGAGACCGGAACATGTGGACTCGCTTAGGTATTTGGGTTACAACCTGAGCAATCGGTCCTCGGGTGTTATCTGGAAGGAAGGCTCTCCCCCCAGACCTGCCAAATGAAAGGTCTCTACAGAAAGGTGTGCACATTTTCAGTTTTGCCAATTCAGCATTTTTACCTGGCTAAGGTTGAACCTGTGTCACTGTATGGACTAGACTTCTGCCTTCTAGACATGGGTGATTACCTCAGTGTTGTGCAAGGTAAACTGTGGAAACAGGTCCTGGGTCTTTCTAATGCCATTCCTAATTGCATTATTAGGCATGAACTTTGCTTCACCTCGCTCAATGCCCGCTATACTTGGCGTATGCTAGTTACCTATTCTAAGATCCTCTACCCACTGCCCAATAGCCTCTACATGGATCTAGTCAGTATCACTAAAGAAGCCACAGCCCCTTCCGTCAATTCCTTTATTAAAAGAATGCAGGACATTCAAATTCATATTGCTGGAATGGAAGAGGAACAAGTTAATCGACCTGGTTATGTAAAGGCTAAATTGTATAAATTAGACTGGGTGGAAACAGTGGATTCAATTTATTTGTATGCTACATATCCCGAATATGCCAAATTTGTACACAAAAAAGAATGTATTGCCAGGTATTTGCAGAGGTTACCATGCAACAGAGTTTGTGAGGTCTATCTACGCTTTCGCCTCAACAAGTTCCACTCCAAAGAACATATCATCCATTGGAAAGGTCAACAGTCTCTATTTGATAACATCCACTGTGAGTTCTGTTATAGTACGAATGATCAGGAAACCCTTAAACTTTGGGGCAATGCCCGTCCTTACTTTCGGGAAAATAAAGAAAGATGTTTTAAACAAAATGCTCAGAGGGAATAGGATTTCTCTATTGATTTGGTCTTGGTTAATGTGGGGCCATAATGTATTGCTTATTTTATCTCTATCAATTTTTATTATGCGTTTCTGTTCTTATAGTGAGAATTGCCTTTGTTCACACAGTGTGAATTGTTTATTTTCTGTTTTTTTTTATTTCTGGATATGTGCTTCTTTTTGTGTAAGGTTGCTTTGGTAACCACTATCACTAAAACAAAAAAATTAAAAAACGATTTAATATAGACCATTTCACCAGTGAGTTAGAAGAAGAGAGAAATAAAACAAAAAAAAAATAAAGAGTTCCATGAGACAAACACCTCCATACTGCCAAGCCCTCCCTTGACCTTTTCAGCTGCCCCTTACCACCAAAACAACACTTTGATATATTCTGCCATAGTGTAAAGCAGTACGAGGCTAATGTAGAGGGATGTTCTCCGTGGGGCCTTCACCTCACCTGATCCCACAGTGCAATCTGCCTGGTGTTCCATCTGGAGACACCAGTCGTCAGTAGACGCTTCATGTCACCCAGGAAGACGACACGGTTGACTTTATGGTTCTTGCAGTTGGCTTCCTATGGGGAGAGAGAGAGCTCAATTATAGACTGCACACGAGCACCGTGATTACCTGAATCACAGTGAGGCCACAAGCTACCAGGAAGTGGAGATCGTTCACTGGGGCAGAGTGAATGGTACAATGCGGCCACATGTGAGTGGCGTGTGGAGGCTCCATCTTACCCAGCGCCCTGTTGTAGGTTCCCTGTAAGGGCCTCATTTGCTCACCTGCAACACTTTCCCCGTGCGTGGTTCGCAGACCCGCAGCTTCTTGTCCTTGCACGTGGTGGTGAGCAGGCTTCCGTCTGTGTTGAAGGACATGCAGAGAATGACATCCGTGTGGCAGTCAATCATTTTCACCGGATCGCCCTTCTCTAGGTTCCAGATGAGGATCTAAGGAAAGGAGGTTCAAGTTAGCAAGCAAAAGCGTGCAGCCACCAATCATCAGCCAGCAGTCAAAAGTAGTTTACTCAACGCACCCTTAGCTACCAATTAAGTGTCCGTTTCTTGCATCAAACTAGTCTGTAACCCCAAGCTTGCCATCAGGCTTAGTTTATACCACTTTACAACCCCCGGGTTCCGCTGTTGTAGCAGTATCAGATTGCATCAATTTCAGGGTACAACCCTGGCCTGCCTTATACCTCAAGTTAACCTTTTAGCTAGTTTATAACGACCAGTTCCTAATCTGCTATATTGTGGACTCCTTCGCTTGTTCAAAGCTTGTAGAATTCAGTAGTAGCTTCCAAGACATGTTCCCGTGGAGGTCAACACGCATCCTGCGTTCACTCAGAGCCCGGATTTAGCATCCGCGTCTTTGGTTGTCACATTTACATCAAGTTTGTCTTGGAATCCTCTTAATCGGGTCCAACAAAAGAAGCCCCAGGTAGATGGCCAAGTCTTATGGGGTTTGGATTGCACCTATTAAGGCTGTAGATTGATTCTGCAATTAATGGCTACAACGATGGTCCATAATGAATGCCTTTCAGCCACGGCCAATGTGGTGGACGCATCATGTTGGCTCCTTGGAAGGCCAGCGGGAGCAAACCAATTATAGCGATACGCCAATGAAAGCCCAATTTTCTTCAGATTTTGCAAGTGATATTAGACTACATTCTAAATGGTTGGTCATTGGCATTGCAAGGGTTAATGATCATGAGATGTTTAAAAGACTATGGGCAAGCCCGCCCACGTCGACTGTCTTCGGAAGGTGAATAAGCAAAAACGATCACCGTAGAGAGAGAAGAGATGGGAAGAAAGGGTCACGTCACATTTGAATACTTTCATGATGCGTTACTCCTAAAAGTACCCCATTGCTGGTAACCTCTTTGAGAATGGTTTTCTTATACGAGCCATGTGTGGGTTAAAGTTTAACTCTTGCAGACTGGTGGGGGCGTGCAAGGAATTCTTTATAATACATATATGTGCCGGGAGGATAACTCAGGGGCAACGAGTTTGTCTTGGAAACAAGAAAACGCAGAGGAAAACACAAGTTTGAATCCCGGTCCCGCGCTTAGAGGCTGGACTCCGGTATTAAGAGCGACATAAAAGATGAATTCATTAAAATAGTATGAAACTGTTCAGACTAACCTATTGAAAGATGGTGCATGTTAAAGGAAGTGTGAATTAAATATAAGAAAACAAAGAATTGCAAAAGAGTCATTCCATAAATTATCGGTGGTGTGCTCACCTTGCACACCAGGTCTTACCCAGAGGAACACACACTCCGAGTGGCCCCTGCCGCTCACCTTATAATCGTAGCCTGCGCTAAAGAGGATGTTGTTGGCTGTTGGGTGCCACTCGATCAGGCCCACCCTTCGGCTGTGCCCATACAGCTCCAGGAGGGCGTCACTCATGTGCCGCTGCAGCCCGCCATCCGGAATCTCCCAAATCCTCACCTGAACAGGAAGAGATGGAAGAACATTCCCATTGGAAGCACCAAGCAAAGGCACAAGATCTTCTGTACGCGACAGGCTCCGCCCATCAGTGGAGCAGTACAATAAAAAACGGACAAACCATAGAAATGCAGATCTGTCCGAGGATCTGCAAACCTCGAGGAGATCACAGAGCCTTTTATTCACCAGGAACTCGAACAGCCATACAGGTGCCACATTCACACCAGGCTTTCAGGAAAACCACAACATACGTACGTACACACGCGCACACAACTCCAGCGCTTAATGCAAAAAACAAATAAGTGCAACCGCTGAAATATTTTCTAGCACGCCTGTGCCACGTCGGGGTAGCAGGTCGCCTGCAAACTTCTGCCAACACCCACTGTGTCAACATATATTTGGGTTACGGCTGTAACTCCCGCCAGCTCACTGGGGGTGATGGGTGCATTACCCATGGCAGATGTGCACTTTACAAATACCAATCAACATAACATCAATTAGCATAACATACTGGTTTGGTCATGAAATGAGACCCCAAATGTTTCTTTAAACACATCATTCTCGTTGTCGTTGGTTTCTTCTGATCCTACAGGCGCACGTGGAACATGTTGACGGTCTATCCACAGAAAATATACCGCAAGTGCTCCCCCCCCCCCCAGAGTGATGGACACAGAGAAAAAACATTAGTGACCTGATGAACTTGCCAGTCACAAATCTCATCAAGATCTTCTGCTCTAGGTCAGCACTCCATCTATGCCCTCTAGCTCAGCCGCCACCCTTTCCCTTGCCTTGCCCCTGTGGTGGTGTGGGTGGCTGGTGGGGGCGGAGTGTCCGGGTGCCCTCTATGCCCTGGGTATCCGTCTGCTTCCCTAATGGCACTGAGAACTGTGCAGGAGCAATCCCAGTCCCACGGCAGTATGGGCCTCATTCCGAGTATGCAGGTAATCATGGTGCTATTAGCGCCATGACTACATCCAATACCGGTACAGAGTCCGCCCTCGTTTAATGTCGACTTACCGTCTATTCCGACCTTTGCGGGACAGGTAAGTCCCCATTGAAAAAGCCATTCCCCATTCCGATTTGAGCCCCCATAGGGCTCAATGGGAAGGGGAAAGGCGCTAATAACGGTACCGCAAACTGCGGTACCGTTATTAGCTCTAAAGTCCCTTAACGGGTCCCGTTAAGGAAGGGACCGGCTAAGGGAACTCGGAATAGGGCGCAAAGGGATTACCGGCACTGGAGTCCTTACCGGTGCCCGGTATCCCTTTGCGCCCAACTCGTAATGAGGCCCTATGTGTTTAAGATTCAGGGAGTCAGTGGCCTTCACGTGCCTGCATATCGCTGCACTGCTGGCGGCCTACAAGAAAAAGAATCCGTGCCCAGCTGCACAAGGCCGGTGATAGCAGTGTACAGAAAATAGTAGTGGAACTGGGGTCTCAGCAAGGGAGAGAGTAGGGGGAAGCATAGTGCAACATGTGACAAGTGTTGCAGCCGGGGCATTACAATAGTCTAAGTGACTAGTAACTAAGGATCCTATTACAACTTTACACTTGCACAGGCATGAATGGACAAATATTGTATATAAAATAGTGAATATGGCCATAAAAAGTAGAGGAATAGTATAGAGAAAAAAATAAAAAGTAGTGGACCAGCACTCCCGATTGTTCCCCCTCACTTCGATCACTGCACAAGGCCCTGATTGTGTTGGCGGAAGGACCCCACCTGCAGGGGATAGCAGCACCAGAGCTGTGCGTGCCACACTCCACCCATACCACCAGACCACTTAAGATTCCCAATTCTTTGCAAGAGTAGGTTATCAGGTCTTGTTTTGTAATTTTATTGTGGGACTTTTATTCTAGAATTTAAAATTGGAAAATCAAAACTGCCAATACAAGAATGCAAAGAATAAAATAAGGACTGGATGACCTTCTCAACCATTAAGTGGGCAGACTAGAGCGCTCTGTGCCACTAACTGAACTAGTTGGCTGCTCTCGACACCACAGCTGCCCACACTACTGAGGCAGTGCAGCTTATTACAATTCCATGCAGGCTGACTGAAGCAGTGTGCGGGTATGGCCAGCATGAGCACCCAACACTTTCACATTCTGTCTCACTGTTAACTCATGAACATTGATTACTAAAAAGTGCATCACAAACATAGCTCATCAGGTTCATGTTTAACCACCAGCAGACGCGGGATGCAGAGGCAGGTGAGTTCTGCACAGTGGTCTTGCTTATTACTCAAGCACGACTGAATGAGAGATAAAATAATAAAGTTGCCAAAACACTACATTATCAAACTGAGTGAGAGATGGTAAGTGTCGGTGTTCAGAAATATGTGCCGGGCTCAGCCTTGGCAATCACCCCCCCCCCACAAATTAAGAACGGTGCAACTCGTTTAGAACCAGCATTGATAAAATGAAAAGGTCTAGCTTTGTTACAGTGGTTGCCTACACAGCCAACACTTGCCTCCACACATGCAAACATCTGCCTATTCTTTTACATGTGTAGCCACTCCCTCTGCATGCAAAGTATTGCCATCATCTGCCAAGGTACTTGCAGGACAGGAGGGATTTGCTTATTTGTCATTTGTACCAGGCCATGTGCAAACACATCACACACATTGTTGAAGTAGACAGGAGGGAAGGACAAGATATTAGCAAAGGTGTCAGTGGTTAAAGAAGGAAAGAAAAGTACCAGGGAGATTTTCCACAACTCTCCGGTGAGGGATGTGAAACCATTAAACCAATCGTCAAACAGGGTTCCGACCAAAGGAAAGACCAGACCGCTCTACAGTAGTATCTGTGGCAGAGCAATCCGAGAGGAAGGCTAGTAATGAAGTGCAGTCAATTTCACAATTACCCCCAAGAACACATTACATTGGTCTACTCAAAAATATACACTTTATTGTAAAATCACAAATAGAATCTCTATTGGGCAAAACAAGTACTTTGGGTTAAATAGAATACGTAGTAGGTATGTATAAAAGCATTGATGGTCAGGCGAGCCCCAACCTACTCCTACACTACATGCGTTATTCACTGCCTCGTGATGGGCAAAATACAAGGCTAAGGGGTGGGAAGAAAGGGGAACGTTGGGCAATAAGAACACACAGTCATGGCCAGGAGCCAATATAACCGTACAGAATGGGTTATTCTTACACCTTTACTACACAGTAGCAAACATGATATAAATGCATACCATCAGGGTCAGACTGGGACAACCAAGCAGCCCAGGCATCAAAAAGAAAGGGTCCCACTACCCAAATAAAAAAAGAAATTGGCCACGCTTGTAAACTGCGATTGCAACTTTTCTTTAATAGCATACCGTCTAAAATAAATCCTCTCTAGGGACTAGCAATTTTGGAATGGAAGGCGCAGTGAGATGATTTGCGCATGATCACACACTTTGATTATATGTTGAAACCTGATTGTGAGCCCCTTCTCAATGTACACACTTGACCACACTGTTCTGTAGCTTAATTTGCAGGGCAAGATGGAAGCACTTGTGAATATGTAGGTTTGAAGATCTGAAATTAACATCTCTTTTATAGTATTGACTTGCACTGTAGACACACATTATGATAAACCAAGGATACATCAACCTAACTATATATATACATGTATGTTTTGTTTAAAAAAAACGTAGAGATGCAAGTTACTCAAAAGGAGGATGATTGAAGCTTTGTTTTTCTGTTATAAGTGGAAGAGAAGTAGTATCAAAACACATAGCGATATGAGACTAAGGTCCTAGTTACGAATTTGAAGGTACTGAGAAAAACAGCAATAGGATGACCTCCTTTTTTCAGAAAGCCTGATTATGGGTTGCAAACCATAATGAGATAATATCTCTTTGCATGTGCTGGAGGTATTGCCTTCACAAAAATGGAGCGATTATTTTCTGAGGTCTTTCCTTTGGAGGCAACTCCTCCGTGCTCCTGTGAAGTCATGTGGGACTGCGGAACGGGCCTCAACCAAACCTCGAAATCAGGTGGAGATTCACCAGTTACTACTTGTGGTAATTTAATTCTGTTTGGAGGAATGCAAAATTCCTCAAATACTTCCAAACTATGAATGTGGTCCCATATCTGGTCTTGCTTTTACAACTGTACTTACAAGAATCAAAAGACAAACAAAACTGTGATGAAGCCACATTATTTGATAGGTATGCAGCTGTATAAAACAAACTGAACAGTGCAGCTTCGTGAGGGAGCTTGAGGGCAGTGAATGTCTTGGTTTACCTCGTGATTGCATTCAGCAAGCAATCGTATGGTTGACAACCACATAAAAACATGACATTTAAGAAATCTTAAAAGCAGCAGAAGTATTATTCACTGTGTGTGGTACAAAACAAATCAATCAAGCACCTAAAGAGGACCCAGCATGCATTGTCCTCTATACAAGAAAAACCACAACTACCAATAAGCATTTTGTGGGCACTATACAAGAAAATGTAATCTTCTAAATGTGATTTGGTGTGCCATGCACAAAAAACCTCTCAAGCTCTTAGGTGATTGGGTGTGCATTGAACTATACAAGAACATCACTTCAAACCACTGACGATTCACAGTGCTTATACCACAAATCTCACTAGGTCCTGTCGGTGGTCGGTGTGAGGTACAAAGGAAAACATACAAAAAACCTGGATTGTGCGCACACCGTTCACTGTAGAAAAAAACTCTTCCTAGACGTAGTCCGCAAAATAAAATTAAGCACCTAAAGATGATGGCTATTTATACAGCCGGTCCGATAGCACAGCGAGTAGAGTGCTCGCTTTGACATCTGTGCAGAGCCGGCTGACGTAGGTTCAAATCCCAGCAGGGCCAAACTCAGCCTTTCATCCTTCTAAGGTCGATAAATGGGCACCTCACACCACACCGTGGGTAAGATACCGGAGGTTTCGTAGCGCTATATAAATGCTAAACTATTATTACAATACAAGTAGCCTCATCAACACTTACATTAGGCCTCAAAGATGACTTGTGGTCCTAAAACCCGAGAATCAAGTCCCAACACAGAATCTTCAAAGGTCCACCCAGAAATTTTTTAGTTTTTGCACTTAAAAGATGAAGTATAACCTTGGCATCTAGATTCCTGAGGGAGTAAATTCCCAACCAGAAATGTACAGAAGTTTCCACGTCCAGCTGCAGCAATCAGCAAGCCTGCCCTACTGACGTACTCCCATGAAATGACCTGCACGGAGCTCCATTTTCATGGGATTTCATTCAATTAGGCCAGAATAATGGCTCATTAACCACCTGCGTCATTGATCTTCCCCATGCTGTGTTGACCACCCATCCCTTATGATTGGTCAAAGTCCTGTCTCCTTGCTTGGACGTGCCTTTTTACAACAGTGGTTTATCTACTGCTAATTATATCACCTTTGAGTAATTATTTGAAAGCTTTGGGCCTGGTGTTTTCTTTTTTTAGTTAACCGGATTGCAATTGCCTTTCTTTCACCAACATATTGTTCTTCAACTATGTTCAGAAGAGTTACTTTATTCTCATCCTGTTATTAAGCCATAAACAAGGATGCCTTTGAGGACATGTACCCTTCTTTGTGCAAAACAAGACAGCTGTGGCCCTCTGACCGTGCTTAAAGCGATGGCAATACTTTGACCGAAGTCTGCCCTCCATCTTTTCCTCAGAATGCTTTGTGAGGGTGCGTGAAGCAGCTGCTAGCTAGTGCGAGGGCTCACAAAAACAAGAAGCACAAATAAAAAGCACACTTTTTGGAACTTGACCAACATCAAAAAAGTTATCCAGCACTTCTAGCACCCATACATACATTCCTTTCGCAAGGCAAAGCAGAGCATTTCCTAAATAAAGGCAACGGGGTGCCTGCTGCATGCTTTTAATGCTCGTCTGCGTGAGTACCTACAGATCTTCACAAGGGACCAGCACAGAGGCGAATGCGTTTACAGGAACATGCATCTCAGCTGGAGCTCGCGGTGCGTTTGTTTCACCCCTTCAGTGGGATACCTAACAGGTACACGAATGTGACGCTGCATAGAAGGCAAACTATCCTTCAAGATGTCTTGGAACCAAAGGGCCCCCCACTAGGAGAAACTATTCCAGTGAGGTGTTGTATCTCAGTAATTACCCAGCCACTGAGGAGTTATACATGCCAATCCCGGCGTCTACTATCGACCAGCTTCCATGATCTCATATATGTATATGGCGCCGGAGCCCACAGGCGTCAGGGCACAGATCTATTTATTTTCCTGTGCCTCCCTGCGTCCCCAGTCTGGTCATGCATTGAGTAATAGGTTAATCCCCATTGTCTCGGGAGGATAGCTCAAGGGGCAACGTGCTCACCTTGGAAGTAAAATGACATGGAGCAACACAGGTTCTATCCCTGCGTCCGTGCTTAGAAACCTCTCGATATTAAGCGCATTATAAATAACCCATCATATCATATCATAAATCGCTGCATAAAAAGGCCATGTGTGTATGCACTAAACAGAGCCACGTACACAAGGAACGTTGGGCTCGCACTTCCTTCCAATTCGGAAGGTGGGGTGGTACCCTGAATCCTACATCAACATGACCCGTTTTCCTACATTCCAGGGTAGTGAGTGTGACCTATAACCTTCACCAGCCCCCACCCGTACCCCCAGTGACAACACTGATCAGAATCATGTTCCAGGTTCTGCTTCTGAATTATGCCAGCCTTGGGGACCACCGAGCCCACTGCACATATACACCCCTGCCCGTAAATTACCGATGCTGCTGTGCCCCTCAAAATAAGTTGAGGCGCTGAGCTAAATCTGTTCTTAGACCAGCGTTTCTAGCAATATTATATATACGGCAATCCAGGCAGGACACAATGACAGGAAAGCACTCCTTCGCCCATCTGACTTGAGGGACTCTACTGGGAGACCAGGTTCATAGGTGAAAGCGTTCGGCGGTTTGCTGAGCGAATTCAGAGTTCTCAAGGGCCTCCTCTTCGGAGACGACTTCATGCCACGCAACAGCCCAGGTGGAGGGCTGCTCCTCTGACACTACGTCTACCGACGCACCAGGAAAGAAAATATAAGAATGACATCATAGCGTCCTCACCTCGTCAGTCACATGCACAACAATGAGCTGGTAAAGTGCCTGTATGCATCATTCTTTTTATCCATGTGTAGACTCTGAATGCAAGTTAGCTATTTTGCACTTGCATTATTTTAGTGAAAGGTGGAGCATGCATTCAGCATAATAAAAAACGGCCCACACACTGGCCAGGAAAACCGTCCCATAATTAACATTTACCGGGCATTGGCCGAATGCCCATTGGGCCAATCCCACCCGGCACACCATACACTAAATATAGCACGTAGGGGGAGAGAAAGGGGTTAATACTTTAGAACACAAGCCCAGGATACAATTAGACTGATCGTAACAGAACCATATGGTCACATAATACTCCTAGAAATACAAAGATACAAAACCAACCACAAGCATAACAGACTGGACTGTAAAATAATTCTTTGAAAATGCATTAGAAATCAGTGGTAATTGCTAAAATTCTGGTCTTTGGCCTAAAACTCCCTGGACCCATTGGGGGTCTCAGGAAGAAGTCCAGTCAAAAGGTAAGTACCGGTTTAGTCACTTCCAAAGAGTTTTAGACACATTCAAAATGTTCCATGTAGGAATCAAAGGGACACAATCTGTAGGTATAACCGATTAGGGGAAATGTTCTCCTTAATATATGTGGATAGCGCAGCATCCTACCTCAGACCCAGGAGACATCAGGCGAGACCCTAGAGAGCAGTCCCCGCCCCAGGTTCAACCCAAGGAGCCCAGGCGGAAAAGTAAGCAGAGCAGGATTTGTGCCAATGCAAGTATATTGGCACAGCACAGTTGAAGAGGGCCTGCAGAAACCGTCAACCACGGACCACTGGGATCCCCAAGTGCAAGTATTTTGAATGACCCACCAACCCAGGACCCAGAGGTAGATACTCATGGCCGCATATACTCAAGAAGGGCAAAAGAACCTTGTGAGTACAAGATCATCTTTTTACAGGAGCCGGTCACCCAGGGATTTTAACTACAGCCAATGACGACCTAGACAGCCCAACGGAAGAACAACCGCCTTCCTTGGAGCAGGACGCACCACCCAGGAGTGCCAACAATGGTGAAGATAGCTCCAGGAAGACAGAGCACGTTGACCAGGTGGTTCCTGGTAGCTCGATGAGAGAAGGGTGTATCCAACCAGCAGAACATGGACCTACAAAGGAGACGGCAATGGAGGTACCCCCGGATGACGCAGACAAACAGCAGAGGTGGGTGGTAGTGGTGTCCCATGGCTCTTCCAGATGACATCAGTTTCCTAGACCGAGGCCCGCAACCATGGTGGTAAAACCTGAAGACAGTGGTAAAACTGCTCAGAGATGGTCCAAGCATGGGCATCCCAGCCCACCTGGTATGGAGAACCAGGGGGAGGACAGGGACATCCAAATAAGGAAGTCCAGTAGCTAAAAGGAAGGGCTCAGGAGACTATTACAATTGCAGCAGCTGCATGGCACAATCCTCCAGCAGTTCAGTAAATCGGCAGAATTCCAAAAGTAAACCAACAGCAAGAGGCAGAGTTATGGCCTCCCATAGCTATACCCATACACTCATGGGGTGGGCTATGCCAACTCTGCAATCACACAATCAGACGTACTCAAATGAAGGTTTTGGTAGCCAGCCAATCAGGCTGGCCCTAAACATTGCCCAAAATTCATGTCCACTCACACGGTATGTGTTTTGTCCAGTCTTCGGCTAGTGACTGGTTTAAACCATAGGAGTGAGTGCAGGGCTGGACTCAGAGTGGCAATTCGGTCATGTTAGGCCCGCCTCATGATTTCCCCAGAGGAAAGACCCAAAATCAAAAAGCCCAAGAGCAGTACTTCAGAAATATTTCAGTACCTACGTGGTCACCAATAAGATACATTGGGTTACTAATGCGGTAAATCAGTTTGCACCCCTATTGAATCCAAAACGAAATTGCGGCTTCCAACAGCCTACATTCTAAAACCAATATAGAGGGATAATGTTAGATTAAAAAGCTACCATGGGACTATATACAAAAAAGGGTTACAGTGGCAGAGGGACTACAGTAGAGGCAGATCTCAAAAAGAGATCAGAGGTTCTAAAAACCAAAGGGGCAAAGGAGTAAACAGTTTAGTTGTCCAATAAAAGGGACATCAGAACCCCCAAAAATGTAATTCAGTTTTTACAGAAGGGATAAAATAGGCATATTCAAAGCTAGACTGGATAGCACTGCAGGGACGAAATAAAGTAGGCAATTGAGTGTTTAGTCATGAGGGCCTAACAAAAGGCTTTTAGATGCTTCTGGTCCCATTCATTGCTATAGCCCAATTCCATTGTCTATTGAAAGGCCTGCTTGAAATGTTCAGTTTTATAGCCTTAATAGCCTTAATTAACATGACAATGTTATTTTGTTGTTTTGACAATTACCTAATGAAGGGATCAAGGGACTGGTGGGCTGGGGTGTTGATCTTTGTGGCTTACAATCAGCCTTGATGTATTGTTCTGGACCAATTGTATTTGGTTAACAAACGTCTTTGATAGTCTTAATGTGCAGGGCATCGGAATACTCTCCGGGAGATGAAACCAAAGACTCTGATTATATCATTGGTCATGTTGGCCTATCTCGACCAGAAAAACAATTGAGCATCACTGGCCTTCATTTGGACATTTGGAAGGATTCAGTGATGGGTGCTAGAGGTCTCTCTGGTACGCCCCCCATTGTCCAAAAGTACTACAACCACACGACAGGTGTTGTCAACACATGCCCATGTAATTTCACCACATGCTAGGTTTTGCTAGCGCATACTCACATTCCCCACATCACATTTCAGCTATATTGCCATTGGTCAGATGTTTTACCCATAGGGCGATCTAAGCAGGTTCCATCCTGACACAAGCAGGGCTCTGTATGCTCCCAAGGCTTGGCTATTGCCAGCAGTGGTTGAGCAATGAAGGCCAAGCTACCTGAAGAGAAGATGTGAGGCGAATGCAATCCAGGTTAACAGAGTTAGCCCTTGAAATACGGGAATGTTTACACTAATACATAATCTTAAATAAATACATTCTTTCTTTTATAGGTGAGGACGGAGGTCCAAGTGTGGCCCTCTGGAATCCCACATGACTCGCAGCCCGAAGGCAGAGAAATGGCGAATGCACATCACTCCTAGGCCCCTCATCGCCATCGCAGATGTGAGAAACGTTACTCTCTCAGACAGCCATTCAAACCATACCCGACTGACGACATGGAGAAGGTAGAGGTGTCATCAATCGAACAGGTCGACTGACTAATTCGAGAAGTTAATGGCATCATCACCGACATCACGCCGTAGATGCACGTAGACATGAAGTACATAGGCGTAGATGCACGTAGACATGAAGTACATAGGTATCCATGCACGAAGCTACACAAACATACATTAGATTATTACAGGTAGACATGAAAACATGCTTATGGCTCATGCAGATACATGATGGACACACACATATATGAAACAGTAAGATGACAAAAATACATATACCTAGCTTGCACATGCTTAATTGCAACTAACATGGAAAGCCATAAGAACAAAGATGAAAGCTGTAAAAGCGCTAAAGTGAATGAGAAATGGGAGACAGACTTCGAATACATGGAGGGACTGACAGCCTGATTCATCTAAACACAGGCAGACAGAGCTTCCAGCACAGACACGGTGCACACCCTATCCAAGGCTCGAGCAGAGACAGAAGGTTTCCAGTTACCAAGACGATAAGGCACCTTCAAGAAATTCAGTTTACAATCCTCATAATTACTCGTAGAAGAGCTCAATTTTGTGCTCCCTACACACATGACCTGGAAGAGCAGGACAATGTCTATTCACTCAAGGTAGATGGAGGGAAGCTGTTCCCATCGAACCAGAGGTGTAAAGATACAAGTGCTGCTCAACAACTGAATGTACTCCAATCGCCTTGAAAAGCTACACCTAGCCTGGTAGCTGTCCAAGGTCCCAAGGCTTGGAGGACACGTTCTGTCCAATCTGTAGTTACCTTCCACGTTAAGACAGAAGTGACCAATAGCTTCTTTATGTTCCTGTAACTTTGTATTTGTTGTAGGCAGAGGTGGTCCTAGGAAGAGCCACCAGACATGGCGATCCAAAAATCAAACTAACCCCCACATATCATATATGTATTTTTTAGGGTAACATTCTGTGCTCTGTTCTCCGAGTGCCCTCCTCAGTCCCGGTGGAGGCATTACGTTGTGAGCTTGGTGTTCCCTCTATCCGCTCCCTGTGGCTTTTTCAACGTATAAAACTTTTCTTCGATATTTATAGGTCCGCCTCCAGTGTGAACAACTTTTTTCAGTTACCTCGCAAGATTTTATCGACAGACTGGTACCAATCAATTTTTAACCCAATTAAGAACTATGGCTATTAATCACTTCTAGAAGATTGATGTAGCGCTTGATGCATTAATTTTAATGCCTAATCTATGTAATGTTTGAAAGAAGAAAGTTAGTGATTTTGATTTTATATCTAACATTTCCTATTTAAACAAGGTAACCTATGAAATCTACAGCACTCCGAGCTTTGGATTAAATTGGCACACAACAATAGGATTTGCCGTCTTTGTGAAATGGAACTTGAAACTGCCAGACACTTATCTCATGCTCCCTCTTATTGACGGTTATATCAGAGGATATAGTGGGCTTGTTCAACAAAGCTAGCAGGTGCCCCTCTCTCGGAAAAACAAGGCATGATAACCTGTTCAGTGGTTGTTAACCACATTGAGAGTTCGCAGCCAACTGCTTTTTGCTCACTGTACCTTTCACAGATGGGAAATATCCATTTGCATATCAGTCTTTGTCCCGCCCACATGGGCAGTACAGCACTGAAATGCTATGGCAATTCCTCTCTGAACAAGAGTACCAACAACAACCCCATACATGTGTTTCAGCCTTGTTGGGCATCATCAGTGAGGTGAAGCTGAGCCTCTCTAAGCACAGTGAGCAGGGAGTCCACGTCTGGTTGCCCCCAGGTCATTAAGGGTGACCAACCCCAAGTTCCTTCAAAGAATTCAACAAAGGTAGCAGGCGCCCCTCTCTCGGAAAAACAAGGCAAGATAACCTGTTCAGTGGTTGTTAACCACATTGAGAGTTCGCAGCCAACTGCTTTTTGCTCACTGTACCTTTCACAGATATAGTGGGCTTGTTCCTGATATCAGATCTATTGAAGGTGAACAAGTATGGAGCTGAAACTACTGTATCCTCTGCAGCAGCATATTATGTGTGGAAAGAAGCTTTGCGTGCCATTTCTTCCCCTACTATTAATTCTTAATGCTTAAATTATATTTGATAATTTTATTGATCGGAGTCAGTAGCATAAGTCTAATTTATGCTAGCTTTTTTTTTAATGATTTTTATTGTTGGACGAATATTTGAATTTGATTCTGTAACTGATTAAAGGTGCAAAACGTTTGTATTAACTATATGCACCAAGTTATAAAAAAGAAATAAAAAAAATATGTATTTTCCCTAAATTGCCCAATCCGCACCCCCGATAGGTTTTGTGGGATGTAGCCTGTTTTTGTGACATCACCTCTGGTTAAAACAGGGTCACACGTTTGGAGGACGAGCGCTCTGGAAGCGATATGTTCTAGTGTGATCCCTGTCTTTTTTTTGTTGAATAATAAAGACAGTAAAATGTGCCCTATGGTTGAGTCTTTCGTTCTTGCCGCAGTATTTTGTTGGGACCCAAGTATCCTTTTGCTGGTAATCAGGGTGACTGCTAGAGATCCCCCGTCGCCCCTTAACATAGGTATGCATGTTTTCGTACAAGGAAAGGCAAGGTTTACTGTTGAAAGTCCCAAGTCTTACAAAGGCTCCTGTTAGCCTAAACATTTGTGCTAGCAGCAACTACATGGTGTGATGAATCCTACGGATTGCTCAACAACTCCCTGCCTAAAGTCTCCTGCCAGGTGGCCAGGGAAAATCAGACGCTTTCTGAGCTTGACCTTGGGTGTGTTGTTCTGCGGGAGGATCATCTGGGAGGAGAAAAGGGCCAGGGAAACGGGAGGAACCCATGGAATGAGACACTGTATTTGCCTTCCTCTAGGGAGGATAGCCCCACAATGCCAAAGTATGTAATGGCATGTTGCATAACCATCTTGCTATTCCACATGATCGACCTGATAATGGGGATGAAAACAATCACAAACTCCTAGGTCTTGGGAGGAATCAAAACCCTTCTAAAAGGAGGGGGACTTATAAAGCTAAAGACCTCTCTGATGTCCAAAGGTACAGTGAATGAAAGTCTATGAATAATACGTTAAAATAATTGGCTGTCCCTTGTCAATCAAGTTTGGTTACTAATTCTTATGAAATTCCTTTAAAGATTATTGTGAAGAAAACACTTGTACTTAAAAATGAAAATCAACAGGAGACCGCTACGGGGCACATAAGGCAATGACTGCCTGAAGTGCGGCTCCTCGCCCAGCGGAGATAACAAAGAGGATATAGTGATGATCCCGATCCGTAAATAAGGAAGGAAACGATTACCCAAACATTGGAGAAGCAGTCCTACATGGAGAAGCACCTCACACCCCGTGATACGGTGGAGAAGACCACCAGCAACAGCAAGACCCATCCCCCACTCTGTCCGAGTCATGTCAGCTGCGAAATAAAGAGCGCCAACTAGCTTGGGAGACCAGTATCAGCCAAGTGTCTGGCAGAGGCACTTCAGAGGGTGAAAGAACATAGCCCTGACTTGGCACTGGGTTCGCTGGGGCCCCAACAAAAGTGAGGTTACTCCTCCAAGCGTAACACAACCGATGGAGTAGAAGAATCTGGAGGGAGGCAAACTGCACGCATGAAGGTCTGCGCCCCGGGTAGGAGAGATGACAAATCGGCCTGTAATAGGGACGCAGAGCAGCAGGCCCCAGATGACAGGCGAGAGGAGCAGCGCATCGAGAAGAACCGGAAAGCCAAAGACCCGCAAGAGAAGTACAGCAGAGAGGGGTTGGGGCCACGGACCAGAGGCTCCAGTTCTCCCTGATCAAGGTAAGAGGTGCCCTCTTCCCCTCCCACTCCCCAGCGCAACGGGACAAAGAAAGGCGAGGAGGGAACGGGGAGGCGGCCACAACCAGAGAGCGCCCGATGTGGCATTGCCGCGACCTGGGAAAGGCAGTGCGGGGGAAATGAATCCCTGATGGGAAACCTGAGAGAGGCCACCTGAATTGAAAACGGGAAACAGGCGAGCGGCAGTGCATCAGTGAGAGAAGCGTATGTAGATGGGCTGCTCCCCGCCACCCCTCGGGAATGTAGGAAAACATAGGGCAGTGGGAGCGGCTCCCCCTGATCTGGACAATGCCACAGAAGTTCCACGAGCCGGGGTGGGGCAGATAGAGTGCTGCAAAACCTCTACAAAGTGCTTATAAAAAAAGACGACTACAAGTGATCCCAAAAGGGCTGACAAGAGATAATAAACAGCCTCCATGACACCCTCCTTGAGGGAAATACGAACTGAAAGCTGCCTCGCACCAACAGGAGAAGAGGCCCAATACGTCAAAGACAAAACCTCCTGCATTCCCTCAAGGGAGGTCGTACAGCAGCCAGCCAAGGCCTATTAACCACCCCAACATACACTGTGAAATCCATACAGAGGTTGAGGTCGGACAGCAGGCCAGAATCCACAAGGAGAACTCCACCTAGCACCCCCAAAAGGACAGTAGAACTGAAAAGTAGCAGAGGCTCATCCTGAAAACATTCTAGAGAGGCTACAGTAATACAGGAGCCAAGGGGCCAAGGGGCCCATAAAGCAGAGGCCCCCTCCAAAGAGTCTCCCAAAATGAGCAGTGCTTCCACGAAAGAGGACAGTGCGAACATCATGGCACAGATTAGGGCCCTAGGCTCCGACATCCAAACCTCCATATCAGAAATTAGAGGGAAAAGTGGAGAAAACTGAAGGCAAAGTAGAAACCCTGGAACACAACCAGATCAATGTGGACCTGGTAGAAATGAAACTAAATGCAAGAATGACAGATATTGAATTAAAGGAAGAAGAACTAACCCTCAAACTGGACGATCTGGAAAACGGAGAAAGAAGATTGAATATAAGAATAGAAGAAATAATTAATCTCTTATTCGAGGCAGAGGGAGGAAAAGAAGTACAAATCGAGAAAGCCCACAGGTGGGGAAGGGCATACGGAGGTGGACCCAGATCAATAGTTGTGAAATTCCTCAGATAAGGAAAGAATTGAAGTCCTGAAAGCAAAGCAAGCGCAGGACAGTGTTCAAGGGCTCCAAAATAAAGATTTTCCAGGATCTCTCAAACTTCACGTTGGAACGCAGGAGAGGGTGAGACCACTTAACACATGGCTCATGGAACGGGGCATCCGATATCGATGGGGCTACCCCTTCACAATGACTTTTGAATATAAAAGGAGAGGACTATAGAGTAACCTCATCCGAGAAGGCAAGACAAGTGCTGAATCACCTAGCACCAGAGGTCCACTGGGGGCCCCGGGACCCACTTGCCAAGATCACAAAATATAGAGTCACCGCCCCAGAGGAGAAAGAAGCAAGGTGGCGAGAAAATACATTAAATTGGGTCCCACTTCCCCCACAAAACCACCTTGAACAGGGAAAGGGGAGGCAGGAGCCAGGGGCAATAAAACCACATGGGGTACTTAAGACACATTAAGGGATTACATATAGGATTCCTGTTTGGGGGAAGAGTTTAAAAACCTAGAGGCCCTCAGTTTTACAAGGTCATCTCAACCCAGGGGACTGTGGACGTTCTGAAACATCTCTGGTCAATTTTGTGGACTCCCTTATGTTAATATTTAAAATAGGGGGGAGGGAAACGCACAGACGAGACCAATGCTAAAGGAGGCACGTCTAGTAAGGTTTCATACAAGGCAAGGGGGCGAACAGGGAGGGAATGAGCGAGAGAGGAAGGGCCCAACATAGGAATGGAAAGGACCTTTAAACAAGAGACAGGGAGGGTGACATTAAAAGTGGGCACGCTCATGGTAAAGAGATTAAATTCCCCCACCAACAGATCACTAGTTGCAAGGGAATTTGATAGGGCTGCACTGGATGTTATGGTTAACCAAGAGACTAGGCTAAGAGCAGGGGAGGAGAAGCCATTGATGGGAAGGGGAGTAGGACAAACATATTGGGCCTCAGCAGACCGCAAGAAAGGGGAAGTCGGTCTGATATTACATAAGCGAATCAAATGAAGAAACTCCACAATACAAACAGATATGGGAGGCAGGCTCCTGATATCGAAGAGAGAACGGGAAGGTACTCAGATCACGATCGCAGGGGTATATGCACCAAATCAAGGTCAAGGGGCATTCAACGAGGAGGCCCTCAAGACAATCACGAAACAGAACAAATGCCCCATAATAATAGGAGGAGATTTACATGGGCTGACCCGCAGATGGACAGACAGACGGTGAGGGTAGAAGTTAAGAACCGTACAAAGTAGGATGGGAGCAGGTTCTTGAACAATTTAAAAGAGATGGGTCTGGTGGAGGTCTGGAGAGTAGTGAACCTCGAGAAAAAGGGATATACTTTTAGATCCAGTGTCTGTGAAACATACACTAGAATTGACTACTTGCTAATTAACAGGGAGTGCGGCCCCAGGATAAGGGATAGCACAATCTGCCCCATCGGACGGTCGGATCACGATATGGTGATAGCAAGGCTAGAAATGGAGGGGCTGTGGAACCGCAACTCTAAATGATGTTGCAACAAATTCCTGTGGCGAGATAAACTCTCTGCTCAGGAACTCAAAGCTTCTATGGAGGAGTACTTTCAGACTAACGATAACGGTGAGGTAGGGATCACAACAGTATGGGAAGCAGGGAAAGCAGTGTGGCGGGGCCTTCTCATGAAAGAAGGGGCAAGGCAGAAAAGGGAACAGAGCTTGCAAGAGGAGAAACTTGGGAATGAGATCTCAAGCTTAGAAGAAAGATTACATACCCAGGGATCATACCGGAAGGAGCACTTAGAGACACTTAAACAAAAAAGAAATTAATTAAAATCACTGGGGATGGGGGACAGCATGAAAATTGAAATAATTAAAACAAAAACTCTACGAAAAAGGGGACAAGGCTGATAAGATGTTTGCTTCCAGACTACGAGCTGAAAAGGCCAATAGATGGGTAGAGAAAATCGAAACGGGGGAAAGGAGAATGGGCAACGACCCCAGAAGACATAGCCAACCATCTTGCCAAATACTATAGTGGTTTATACACCACAGAGGGTGGCAAGGCAGAAAAAGAGATGCAAAACTACATTCAGGGGGCGGGGTTAACACACCTTTCACAATCAGAGCAGTCCCTCCTTGAAACGCCCATATCCCCATAAGAAATAAAATCAGCAATAAAAAGGCTCCCACCTGGAGGGGCCTCAGGGGAAGATGGCTATAGTATCAGTTTGCAGATACTCTAGCCCCCCCCCCCAGCTAGCTAAATTATTTAATTATATCCAAGAATCAGGGCAAGCCCCGCCATCATTCTCAATTGCGAATATAGTGATAATCCCAAAAGCAGGAAAAGACCCCACATCCTGCAAAGCCTATCGTCCAATATGGATGTTAAATAGGGACACGAAAATCTATACAGGGATCCTAGCCACATGAATGGAAGATATTATGCCACGTCTGATCCACCCTGATCAGGTGAGTTTTATAAAGGGTACACAGGGGGTGGATGCTATGCGCAAGACACTTGATATCCTGGAGAACACAGAAGGGTGGGAAGGAGACCAGGCTCTCCTAACTTTGGACTCGGAGAAGGCCTTTGATCGGGTCAAGTGGGGTTTTCTCTGGGCAATACTCAAAAACATGGGCTTTGAAGAGCGATTCATAAACGGAGTCCAAGCAATATACAAGGCCCCAAAGGGAAGGGTGGTTGTAAATGGCAAGCTCTCGAGAGAATTTGAAATATCAAGGGGAGCCAGGCAGGGATGCCCGCTCTCGCCACTCCTCTATGCCCTATCCATCGAGCCACTGGGTAATGTAATTAGAAAAGACGCCACAATAGAAGGGATAATGGTGGGGATGCAGAATACAAACTGGCCATGTTCGCCAATGACATGCTTCTCTAGCTGGCAGACCCACAAATCTCTATACCCAAAGTGTTAAGGATTGTACGAGAGTTCAGTGAATGGGCAGGGGTGAAAGTTAATGCTGGGAAGTCCACACTCTTTCCCTACAATGCGCCAGACCCACCAGGTACAGAAATACCAAACGTATTGGGAATACCAGTAACATAACAGAAGTTAAAATATTTAGGTATCAAGGTCACAAGAAGAACAAAAGTCCTATCTGAGGCTAACCTCCCTCCATTAATGTCGGAACTATCAAAGGACCTGGATAGATGGGCCATGCCAACAGTGTCATGGCTTGGATGCCTAAATGCGATAAAAATGGTAACCCTCCCCAAAGTTCTATACCACTGTCAGATGCTCCCAATCGATATCCCAGGAAGCCACTTCCTAGATTTGAAAGCAAGAATCTTGAAATGTTGATGGCAAGGCAAAAAACTGTGAATAGCCTGCAGTAATTTAACACAGCCCAAGGAAAAAAGGAGGAATGGGTCTCCCGAAATTTTATACATATTATCGAGCAGCCCAATTAAGGGCCCTAGTGCCGCACCTAAGAGAAGACAAGCAGCAACAATGGGTTGCAATAGAGAACCATATGCTGGGGACAGTAACACTGGGAGAATTGCAGTCTGCCCCCAAATCAGCATTCCCGGCGAAAGCAATCAGACATTTTGTGGTGGAATCCCTTCCAAGGCTGTGGTAGAAAAAAGGTGAGATGAGGGGCCTTACGATATGGCCGTCCCCCATGAGCCACATATCGCCCCCCCTCCCATCAGAAATGAAATTCGAGACCCACAGCGCTTCCAGAAATGGTATGAAGCAGGACTGGAACGGGTGGGGCAGATGATAAGCCGGACGCTGCATAACCATCCAAGCTCTGGAAACAGGTTTGCAAATCAAACCCATAGGGGTGTTCTTTTTTCTGCAGCTGAGGGGAGTCCTAACAGCCCCAAGATGGAAGGAGAATCTCCAAAGAGACCTAACGCTACTGGAAAAAATCTTAAGTGAACCCACATCGACCAAGGGCCTCATCTCTAGGTTATACAACACCCTACTAAGCGAGCAAAAAAACGGGATTGGAGCCCTCAAAAACAGATGGGAGGCTGCCCTGGGCCGCATGATGACCGACCACCTATAGATAAAAATGTGCAATTCGGCACATAAATCTTCTATCTCTGCACAGTATAAGTTGCATGGAATAAAACTGTTACACAGGTGGTAGTACAATCCCAAAAGACTCTAAAAAATGTTCAGTCAAACGAGCCCTCAATGCTGGAGGGGGTGTGTGACCCAAGCAGACTATTGGCACATGTGGTGGGATTGTGCGATAGTTCAATTGTTTTGGAAAGAGGTACTGTCATGAATCAGGAAGGTGGACAGGGTGGTCCGTGAATGCAACCCAAGGTTGGTGTTATTTGGATTGGAGGAACCTGAAGAATGGTGGACGCGACTTCCCCATATGCCCCACTTCTTGCTACTAGCGGCCAGGGTCTGCATCACGATAAATTGGAAATCCCGGACCCTTCCTTCGGAAGCCGCATCGGCCCGGAAAGCTAGAGAACTATATGAAATGGAGAACATTACCGGACTTATCCACGAGATCTCTCTGAGCAGAGAAATGGAATGTGCACCATTCCGCGACGCCTACAAATAAGCGATAACGAAGCAAGGGTCAGGTGCTGTGCCGAAATGTTTGAAGCCCCGCTTCAGAACAATATCCAAGTCTCGTCTTGTGTCAGGGGGCTTGGGGGGAGGGGAGGGAATGGGTTGTTCATGGTTAAATGTTATCTGATCTGAAAACCCGTTGTCCCATGATGGTACAATTGAGAAATGGAGAGTGTTGTGAACCATGTAAGAATATAATGCTTAATAAAAATTAGTTTTGAAAAAAAATGAAAATCAAACTCAGAAACCTAACTGTCATTAGGGACTCCAAGTCCCATAATTCTCTAAGGACTGGGGAGAGGAAGAGGGCTGAAGAGGTGCAATGTTGCAGGAGTGGTCAAATCATTAATTTCAATGGCCCACACCGGAGAGAGACAGAGGCTCAAAAAGCACCCTCAGGTGCAGGCCCAAAGAGAGCAGGAGAAGAGCAGTAGCAGTAAGAAGCAGCAGCATGACTCGTGCAGGCAGTCCAGACTCGAGGTGAAGGAGAGAGAAGATGCTGGGACCTCTTTGCAACTGTCGGTCCAGAGAGGGTTTGTACCTCCTGGATTCTGAAGGGCAGAGGTCGTTGCAGTGGGAAGCGTGGAGGAAAGAAGCTTGTCCGTGGGAGACCTGTTTTTCAGAGGCTGCGCAGCGGAAAGCGAAGTCAAGGGAAGCTTTTTTCCCCCGAGGCGCTGCCTTAGGTGGCTGGCGTGCACCTGAGGGCCTCAAGGAGGTTTCTGGCGACTGGCGTGCATCAGACGACCTCTGGAGCAAGAGATGCTCCAAATGCAGGTGGCGCAGAAGGAAGCGGACTAAAGGAAGCAGTTTGAGGAGCCACAGGAGCAGGAGACCTGCGCACGGCGAGTGGAATGGAGATGCTTGTCTTACCCGTTGAGTTCACAGGTTTGTAGTCACCTCGGAGCACTCCATTCCCACATGTGTAGCTCAGGGCGGCATTCGGCGAGTGAGCAATGCTCATGTAGGAGTAAAAGAAGTTCAGAGCACAATTTTGAATACCGGAATATTGAACAGCAGCAGACGAGATATTCGCGTATGAGAAAAAGTGATTCCCAAAGGGATTTCAAAACTATAACTAGTGAAAGGCAACCCATTGTAACCAAGGTGAATGAATGTGGGAAGCCCAGCAAAATCAAGGCAGTGAAATTGGTAAAAGCTAAGACCAACAAGCATTGCCCAAGCCAAAAGAGACAAAAAATTAAGCAAGCAAAATTTTGTCAATATTGCCAACTGCAGAAGGGGGCTAAAGAAAGGTCGACGGGCTGGGAGACTTGTTGCCCACACGATGTCAAACATATGGTGAAAGTTGAAATAAACTGACATTGTCAAAGCAAAGGGAGAAGCAGAAAGAAAACCTATCATTGGCAGTCATTGGTTACTGGTGTAGTGGGGAAATGAGAGTGGCAAAAGTACTGCCCTGCTGGGGAAGGGATACCCAGAAGTTAAGCATAATTGTAAAAGAATATTAAACAGCACCTATGTGAACCTCATTTTCCCTGAAGAGTTGTTGCCAGTTCTGAAGCTGCAATTTGTTGAATACTTTGAAGTGCTTGTGAACCTCTCATCACTTGATTTAAATCACAAACACACTGTTGTGAAACATTGTTCGGGCAGGGGAGTATACCCGGATGACAAACCTTTGGAGCTGTAGGTATGGCATGGGAGTAAACCAGGTAGAAGTTGAAGGAGTGCTATAAAGTGGTTCTGGCAGAGACAATTTACGTCGGTTGTGGTGCTAAAAGAAAAGCTCAGTAAAGCTGTTGAAAAGGAACTATATTTCTTTTGAGTTTATTTGTTGTGGCAAATCATCCTGACCAAGACAATTATTGTTGCTATTGATGAACTGAAAACTCATTCAAGGAGGAAGAGGAACCTTATAAATCATCATGACCAAGAGAACTGTTGTTGCTATTAATGAAATTAAAAGATGTTCAAGGAGGAAGAGAAGTCTTATACTTTTTGTGTTGAAACTTTCTGCGGACAAGTTGAGGTGGTATAAACGGTGTTAGAACTTTAATTGAAAACCAGGATTACCTTATGCTGGCTTGTTGGACTGTGCAACAGAAACATTTTTAAAGCTGGGGAGGGAAAATTCACCCAGGTTGTGAAGAGAGACTGTGGTTACAACGCAAATATATTTATCATCATTATTTTTGAACTTCCATGTATTTCCTTATTTATTCGTTATGTGTATAAGTGTGGAGACAGATATCCTTTTGTTAGAGTGTTTCCTTTAGTTTATTTTAGGCAGGGAAATCCTCGCCAGGATAGGGATAGTGAGGCATTCATCCAACCTTTGAATATAATAAAATGGCATTTGTTGAGAAAACTTCATAAAGTGGTCCGCCTCACATTTCTAACCCCTCACAATGGTTACCAGTGTTTCTAGAACTCGCTGGATCTTGGTTTAGTTAGCATCTGGTGATTGATGGGAACCGTGGGGACACTGGACTACTCTCCACTCAACAGATGCACAAGGTAACTTTGGGATACAGACTTGTGGCTTAGGTGGTCAGTGATGGGTGGAACATGAGATGGTCCAGATGCTGAGCCCTTAACATGCGTTGGGGGGATAAGACAATGCGGCCAGAACATCTAACTGCCCTTCAGATAACGGTCCTCTGCAGTCAGAAGCTCCTATGGTGCTTTTGGAGGGGCATCCAAATGCTCAGGTACTCTGCTGCTGGGGTTCTTTGGTTGTTTCCTCCCAGAGATGTCAGAGGCCAGGCCTCAGTGTTGGTCCCGACGCTCCTTGGACTCCTGTAACTTTGGGGTAATCTGCTGATGTTTCTACATGCCATACAAGCACACAGATGCTACGAAGGTGAATCTCTGAAGATGGGTTAAATTGCAGGCCGGTTTGGTCTAGTGCAAAGGCGACTCATGGCAGAGAAAAGTGGCAGGAGTCCAGTGCTGGTGAAACAAGCGAGGAGGCACTCAGAGTTCAAGCACCATGATGGTGGATTCAGGCCTTCCATTTCCGTCTGCTACCTGTGTCTCATTGTTGGTGTTCTCTCATCCTTGTGGTCAGTGTCAGTGCAGGGACCAGGCATAGCAAGGCTTCTGGAGTCTGTAGGGTTTGAGGCTTTGCATGGAGACTGGTCCCACTACGACAGTGGGAGCGAGCACCAACCTGGTAGCCGTGTTTCATTAAGTCTTGGACAGAGACTTGTAACCTACAACCTTTCAAAATGCTTCTATTGCCAGTTTCAGCTGGGATTCCTCACCTCCAATCTTCAAGTCTTCATTTTCTTCCACAAGTTAACAGAAGCAGATCTTCTACTTTTATAGCAATATGTCCTTGTGGTAAGGGTCCCAAACCTCATTCAATCAAAGAATTGAAGTTCTTCAAAATGTTGCCTGCTACCCAATTATTGGGGACACTCTACTTTGTGGGTTTCTTCGATTGCAATTACTCCAGTGGTGGAGAAAACTTTGCAAAAGTGTTTGGCTTGTCCACTGGTTTCCATTTTAGAAACAAATACCACAAACTAATCAGGGGAATACGGATACTCAGCCTGTGCCGAGGTCTACCAGTCTAATTTGCTAAAACCTTATTTTTTTAAATCTCCAATCTCTTGAGAGTGTCCTCCATGTGCTTCCACATTTTGAATCGAACATCAGGTTTCGCGAATGTTCCTCAACACCAGGATGTAACCAGTATTTTGGTCTATGTAATCCCCTGTAGAGATGTTCTGTCACTCAGAACCACCTGTGACACTGTCTCCGACCATTAGATTGAACATGTTGAGGCACTGCTTTTCCTAGTTTGTGTGACTTCAGTCGTCTCTTGTAGGCATGAGACCTAAGTGCCTAAGAGGTAGTTGATCACCAGTTATCCTACAGCGCTCAGATATTTTTATACATCCAACGAGTTCCTGGAGCATCACATGACATTGAGCCTCAGAATTCATGAAGACACGGAGTACGTGCAACAGCAGAGGTCATGAGGACTCTAGGGCAGAATTCTGCAACTTGTGGCTCTCCAGATGTTTTGCAGTACACCTCCCATGATCCCTTGACATGGACTATGCTGTCTCGGGTGGATGGGTGTGGAGTTTGAACAGCCAAATGTTGGCAGCCTCTGCTCTAAGGTAATCGCTTTGGAGAACTGGAGGGCATGGAGATGGCCAGCGGTCACTAAGCACCATGCTGGCCAGATTCACGGAGCAGGCAGTGCCGGAAAAATATTAAGAAAAGGTCCGTAAGGATTGTAGGGTGCATGAGACACTCTAAACTCATGCCTGAAAATAGATCCTCAAACCTCTGAAAGTATCCCTAAATCTGAAGGTTGCCAACTTGTACACGATTTCCCTTTATGACAAAGGTGGCCCTGGAAGCACAAAGGGTTTAATTCAGAGAAAGAAAGCTTGCAAGACCTCTCCTAGACTTTGCGTTTCCATAGTTCACAGAGTGGAGGGAGGACAAGGCTGTGTGGTGGGAAGTTGTTACTTTTGCATGAATCCCTTGTGTGGGCCTTTTACAAATGGCTGATCTAGTCATTAGTCTTTGCCTCGTGAACCCTGTCTGCCTACAACTGGAACCATGAAAACTGCAGCAATGACTTTAGGGGCAGGCCATGTCTAGGAGAGTCAATACTGTGGTTGATAAGAAGCTGCAAGCAGAGGGAGGAGCATGTCAGTCTGATCCAGCGGCCTGCAACGTTTAGCTCTGCAGAGGTTTTGAACTACAATTCCCATCAGCCCCAGTCAGCACAGTCAATGGCCAGGAGTCCCAGCTCAAAACATAGGGTGAGCCGCAAGTTTTGCCTCATCCAAATAATGTGGTGCCACCTCAAGAAGGTGGCGTCCACCCCCTCCGGAGTTGGCAAGGTTCACTCACAAAGTACAAGACTCTACCTCCTTCCACGTGCATCTTAGAGCCCAGGGCCTGGTGGAGGTCAAGACCTCGGTTCATAGCCGCGAAGCTGTGAACAGAGCCTTGTGGGTGGCAAAGAAGACCTCTAGAAAGCCAGGTGAAATGATCACATTAATGCATCAATGATTACGGAAAAAGGTCTGTCAAGGTGCACTTAATGCACTCTCTCTGCTCAGTCCATTTTTGCACAATTAATTTTGGGCGTCATTGAAGCAGGATGTCCGCTGGATTCAAGTGACGCTTAGTAAAGCTGGGGAGTTGGCACGAAAGTCTGGTGGGCAACAGCCATATTACAGTCGCTGCAGGGGACAAGGATGTTATATTAATCCTGACGTGAGGATTAGTGCAAACCTGTTGGACGAACAATCACTTCACAGTCTCTGCTGTGGCGATGCCAACTACGCAATCTCAGATCGGCAAATAATACTGCCTAATGGGTATTGGGGCCAACTACGCAATCTCAGATCGGCAAATAATACTGCCTAATAGGTATTGGGGCCAACTACGCAATCTTAGATCGGCAAGTAATACTGCCTAATAGGTATTGGGGCCAACTACGCAATCTTAGATCGGCAAATAATACTGCCTAATAGGTATTGGGGCATTCCTGCAGAGAATCTGCTGGGAGAAATGGCAAGAGTCACAATCTCCCCTGGAACCAGAGGCGCGGCTGGGGGGTGTTTTGGCTGTAGCCCATGGGTAGAAGCTCATGGGCTACAAGCAAAAGGCTAGCTAGCCCAGAGTCCCGACATTAGCATAGCCCCGGATCTTTTCCAGACCTAGCAACGCCCCTTCCTGGAGCGGATTACCGGCGGAATGCTGTCTGGGACAGTGATTACTGACAGGAATCTTCTACGGGCAATGGTTACTGGTACACTTACGTCGGTGTGCAAAAAACACGGACTCAGTCTTTGCTAGGGGTCCAAATAACATCTACCCCTAGCAAACACAGAGTGTGTTTTTTGCACACCGACGGAACTGTGCCAGTATACCCATAGAAGATTCCTGTCAGTAATTCATGCCCCGGATCTGCGGTGTTTCCACGCAGCAATTTGCTCGAATTGTTTCAATGAAATTTCACTGCAACCAGAGTGGGGTGCGGCCCCCGCAATCTCCACCACACCTTTCTAAATCCCTAAACCCAGCCCCTCCACCACCATCCACATCGGCAGTGAAATGTGGTAAAAAAAATAAAACATAAGAACAAATTGGCCTCGAACAAAGTGGTCTGCGAGGAAACGGGCTGGTTCTCCAATGTCGGACGCCGGTGGAGGGGGCATTATTGCCAAAACGGCTGTAGCTGCCTCGGACCAGTCATAGAACAGAACTGAAAAACAGTCACTGGTGCAGCAACCCCGGAAGCATTGGAAGTGTTGGCCAAGTGTCGGGTGCTAGCAGACACGGTATGGTCATGTTTCAGAGGAATAGGTGGGCATTTAACAGATCTCAGTGGGCACAATGTCTAGCGAGCGTGGATTTGTCATAGTGTATTGAGATATCTGTGCCACTCCACATCAATGTAAGTGGCAAAGCATTGTATTGACCTAAACGTGTTCCGCCAGTGTTTGGAATACGTGTGGAAGTCTATGCCAGAGGCCTTTTTGGTAGGGGTGGCTGCTTAGGTCCTTTAGAGCTCAAATTCATATAAGCCGCAAACACAACCGGCACCTCTAAAGCTCCAAATGTCCAGGTCTCGTACTTTGGGGTAGCTGGAGACCTGGGCAGCAAGAGAAAGAGTAACGTGCAACCGTTTCTTGGCTTCTGTCAATACTGTGCAGCGTGGCACTGTCATACGGCACCGTCATACGGCACCGAAGGCCACTACTTGGACAATGAGATCATTACTGTGTAGCGCTAAAATACTCCGCGCAAGGATGACATTACTACATGGAATGGCAATATCCATAGCGCTGACAATACTGCGTGCCCCAGTGACAATACTGTGTGGCACAGCAGAATACTGTGCACTGGTGTCAATACTGCGGCATGGCTCCATTATGTGCCACAATGAAAATGCTGGGATGCGTGCCAAGATTATGGACATTCAGTGAAGCAATGCATGGTGTTACGGTATCCTGCCCATCAACAGCAACAGTGTGCAGCATTGTGGACTAGCCTACCTCGTCCTTGGTGCAGATTCTGTGTGGCATGCCAATATGGTGCGCATCGCTGAAATTGCTGTGTAGTAGGCCAAAAGAGCAGTTGCCCTTGACAATCACTTGGATTAAGGGTGTATCTAGTGGACTGGTAACACTACTGTACAGTTGGCAGTGTTTATCTACTGTACACGACACCCTGTGGCATGCCAACATTTTGTGCATTATTAAAAATGTTGACATGAGGCATTGTATGAACTGATAACAATACTATGTGGCATCACAATATCATTTGTATTTTTGATAATACTGTGCACGACCACACCTGTAGCATGGATGATGCAACTGTGTGGCAGGATGCCATTGTGTATTGCCGACATTGTAGTGTGGTTTGGCAATATTCAGTATACCGATGACTACACTGTGCGGCAATAGGTAGTGTGCATATATGGCAAGGCCCTGTCCGGGGCACAACATCTTGAGTATTGCTAATACTATGGATGGTCACAGACCGGTATATAATGGCTCTACTGTGAGATGCTAATAGGAATGGCAATATTAATAACATGCGGCGGCTCTGAGGAGTGGCCTTTCCTCGGTGGAACAGTTAATGGCGGATACACAGCATTTGCAGGCTGAATGGGTCAGGGGCAGGGGATTGTGATTTTGGTAATGGTGTATGTTAAATGTTAGAGGTGTTTGTAACGCGCACGGTCACCAACAGAATTGGTCCCCAGGCGCTCAGGCGGATCTGTAAATGATAAAGGTGGGATGGGTTAGTAAGGTGAAGAAGGGAGTAGGATAGTGAGGGGAGTGGTGTTCTGTTGGCAGCTTCAGCTCAGTATACACCGGGTGCTGAGCTTTGGTGCGGGTATCGGATCGGGGTCAGTCCGCGTGTGCCGTTGTTCCGGCTTATGTGTTGTTGCAGTGTTGTGAAGTGCGTGCGGCTTGTTGTGCGTGAGATGGTTGTGTGAGTTTTTTGAGTGAGATAAGTATGCAGAGTTTGAGCTTATATTGGTTAGTGGGTTACCTGACCTTTACCATGCTAACATTCACAGTTCTGTCCGAGTGTGGCACTTGTATGTTGAATCCAGGGGAATTTTATATGAGCTCTGGGGGGTGTAAACATATCTGTTAATCCAAATCTTAGAAACAGGTCTGGCGGACGGGTAACTTTGCAAACATGTACGTATGTAGATGTTTGACGCACTTACACGCCGCCATGATTATCGGTACGCCTAGTGGACGCCTCTTGCGATACAAGCAGAGAGCAGTACAGTGCCCCCGCATCACCCCATCAGAGCAGCTTTCACATAATCCAGATTGCATCCGAGGTACCATCTGGCTCTCATGACGGATGAAGTAGATAAGCATCTTATATTTAGCTCACCCATCCGAGAGCAACGGCCCACAGAAGTGGGCGGCGCCCTACAGCAGGGGGAGGGGCGAGAGAACATTATACAAGTGCAGGATTATGGAATGCTGAGAAATCCGGGAACACAACGAGGGAAGGGGCTTATAACCAGTGTTGTCACTAGAAAATCAGTATTGGGAGGGGGTGGGCCAAATACAATAAGGGTGGGGTGGTGGCACATCAAATAAGGGTCAACAGGCCAAAATGGTTTAAGTAAATCTATATTTTACCAAGCTGATTTTAAAAAAGGGTGACAATTAAGCATTTTCAGAGTAGGTTAAAGGCAAACGTTTTGCATCCAGGTAATATCTATCCTAAAAAATATTCAACAGTTGCAAAAATGCCCGAGGCACCCAGAAAGAGACGGAATTCTTTATACTCAAGCAGGCATCCCCAGCACAGCTTCAAATAATGTGGTATTTTTCAGAAAAGACATTAGTTCTCATTACATGTGTGCTGGTCTCCGGACCGGCACACTATGGGTTTGCATGCCGGAGCTGCTGTGCCCGACAGGGCAGACCCTGCCGAACACAGCAGGCACGGTAGGCAAACCATCACGGAAGCACCGGCACAGTTACTAATGGTGCCGGTGGTTCCGTGGTCCTCACTCCCATAAAGTCCTCTGGGACTCCATGCGAATGGGGATTAACAGAATTGCCGGCGCCTGACTTCTCAGCCGCCACGGTTGTAATACCCTGGTGTTACCGGGAAGTCAGGTGCCGGTTATTCATTGCGTGTCCAGCAGCAATCCACCGGCATCACCGGCAGGGTTACCACCAGACTTGTAATGAGGCCCATTGTGTCCAGCTCAGCTTTAAATAGCGAGTCAGAAAGAGTCAGTGTAACAGAAGAGATGTCACTCATACATCAGTTTCAAATGATAGTCAAGGACAGTCTCTGTTAAATCGATGAAATATATCACATACAGGCGCCGAGCACAGGGGGAAAGAAGGCAACAGCTTCCTCGGTTCTTTAGCAATGTTTGCAGGAATCTCACTTTGTCCCCATAGAATTATCCACAGTTTTCAGTTTCTGGCTGTACATCCCAGTGGCAGCTTCTGATTTTGTTTAATTGCCGGGTGTAAATATTTCCCCCCAGAGTGACCGAGCGTCGCTAAGGAGCCCGAACCAATCAAGAGGGCTGGGGGAGGGTGTGGGATTTTTTTAAATAATTGTTTAAAAGTGGGGATTTTACAGCACACTTTGAAAAAAATTGAGTAGAAAGCCAAACAGTTTGCAATTGGTTTCAAAGGGTAACTCATGAAAAGATCCAAGACGCAAGTCACCAACAGTGCACAGGAGCAATACCCGAACACATTTTCGTGATGTCTTTGCCCACAATAATGCTAGTATACAAACATTTCCATGCTGACTGTGCCCATACATTTCCATGCTGGCTGAACCTATACATGCCGGTATTCCCATATAAGAACATACTCGTGTTTGCTTTGCCCATAATGATACTATAAGAAAACATGTCCACGCTTGTTCTGCCAATATATGGCAGTATCCTTACGTAAGAAAATACTCCAGTTGGCTTTACCATAAAAAATGCCATGCTACAATACGAAAACATGTCCAAACTGGCTCAAAATACCAATCTAGCCACGTAATAACACTTATTTTGTATTGGGCCTCTTTGCTAAAGCAAGCATTATGTCAAGTCACAGTAGAATTGGCAAGACTAGCTGCACCAAAATGCCAGTTTAGCCATGTAATAACACTTATCATGCTTGCTTTATCATAGATGGTGTGAGACAGGCATGGTATCAAGAGATGAGACAGACAACAGAATGTGAATTCAACAACATGACTTCTTAATTAACAGGATGGATGTAATGCCTAACTTGCCCTGTAGCTATGGGTGGTATGTCCCTACCTATAGAAACTAAGGAAAGTCTACGTCCATAAGTCCAAATCAAAAGCCTGTCTGTGTCAAAACCTATGCTTGTCCTCAAATGTAATACAAAAATGTAGTGTAGGGTTATTCCAACTCAAATAGTGTTCATCATAAAGTCTGGAGCAGTCTCTAGCTCCCTTCTCCAAGCTAAGATACAGTTCCAAGAATGATATGCTTCCAACTGTCCATTCAGGGCATGAATGTATCTTCTCCCAAAGCACAATTGGTTTCAATATACAACGTTCAGGAGGAAGTTAGGGTTCCCTTCACCAAGCTTCAAGTATTGGTTCATTAAAACAATGTTCCAAAAGAGCTCAGGGTACCTTACCCCAAGCTTAAGGCACAGATGTAGCAAAAGTTCAACAAACACTTGTTCTTAAGTTTTCTTCAGCAACTTTCATACACTTGGTTGGGGCTCTTTGTTCGAGTCGCACGGTCCACCCACTACAGATTGTGCAACCAGGGGCCCTTGGCATTATGTTTTGGCTTGAGACCTTGTCCAAGCGTCCTCCTTGGTATTACTTGACCCTTTGTACTTTCATTTGTTAACATTATATTCAGTCTGTCCACGGTTTGCTGCCTATAGGTTCTCTTTTGCTCCTCCTTCTGCTGTTCGCAAAACAGCTTTTAACCACTTTCTCTTCATTAGTAGTGCTTTAAATACTTTTTATTCATCTTCGGATATCCAGAGACTTTTGAAACAGTGCCTATTGCCTGCACCTGACTACTCTGATATCCTGCTTCAAGATATTCTCTTACCAACATGTCAGTCTTTCGCCGTTATTCGAAAGGCTTTCAAAACTTTGTAAATCTTCTATTTGCGATCACTTTGATAACCAGTATCTTCATACTGCCTCATTAGCATAACATTCGATTGTTCATACAGTTCAGAAGCACTCAAGTTTATTGGCGACCCGTGCCCGCTCTGCTACAATGCATCTTCTCTTCCTGTTGCTTGCGTACCAGGCTTCTTTACACAGAAACGTACTGGTCGTGTTAGTGATGCTGCGACTCTTCTGTTCTTACGGCTTCTCACAAATGAGGCCAGGGTCCCACCACCTGCCACTCAGGCACTCCGGGGCCGCCTCCTCCACTCAGGGGAAGGACCACATGCAGAACTAAACAGGAAGGGCCGACACTGCATTTGGCTTCCATCCTCTGACCTCACTATCTCCCTGGAGACACGGCTCTCTCGCCACGCTTCCGCAGCGCGCCCTGCTCTCAGACTTTCCAGTGTTCTCGCTTTCCGCTCTCCTCCAGTTCCCACTGGTCTGTCTGGTCTTCTCTGCTGTTCTTGTCCCTTCTGCTGCGCTGCTCTTCCCTTCTCTTTTATACACCTGTATCCCATCAAGGGTGTTCAGGTGTGCTTCTCTTGCCGGTTTTGTCCGATTTTTATTAGACCACTTACTGGGACATGCCGGACCTACAGCACTGCAATGTTCAGACTCTCTCTTCTTCGTCCCAGTACTATAGTGGCGTTTCCGATAGGAAGTGTGCATTACTCTTAGTTGCCTCTTCCTCGTCTCAGTACTTGATGTGAGATTACAGGGAAAAGTTGGAAAGGACTGACAAAATCCCATAAAGATTGAGGGAGGGTGTGATAGGTCAGTGTTAGTGAAGGGAAGATATCATGTCTTACCTTCAGGTACCCTCTTTCCAATCCCCAAGGACCCTCTACCTAGGTGATCCTCGCTAGTCCGTCCCCAGGATGGGGATCCAAAAGCAATGGCCCTTCCCTGGCAACCTGAACAGAAGATCCTTGGGGAGTAGATGTGGGAGTACCTTCAGGTTTCTCACAATGGGAAGTACAAAAATGCAATGTCTGCCCACTAGGTGCCACCAGTGCCTCAAATGCAATGAGAGAAACCGGAGGGTATTCTCACTTCTACTCCCCTTTCATCCTCTTCTCAGGTGGCCAGTGAAAGACCATTGTTGTTGGATCTCGACCCTTGGGTCGGAAAGGTGAGAGAAGATCACCTGGGTGGAGGGTCCCTGGGCATTGGGAATGAGATGGTGCAGAGAGGATGCCGCCCATGTCCAAGAAGCAGTCTTGAGCCGGCGTGTATAGACCAACACACGGCAGGTGAGCGGGGCTTGCGCGGGTGGGTTTACTGACTTCAGCAGTCAAGAGGAAGTCACAGTAACTGGCGGGAAGACAAACCAAAGGCCAGTGAGTGTCAGGAGGGCATGTAAGCCCCGGGGTGCACCTGTGGGACTGCAAGTGAACAAAGGTCTTATATGCACGGACAATACATGCATATTGAATACCAAACTAAATGGAAACCACTTTGAAGAAAATAAGTGCATATTAAAAACTGAATTGAGTGAGACCTTACAATTAAGCATCAAAAGTGCACATTAAACACTGAACTGAAAGCGAACAATATTAAATGTATGTTGCAAAATGATTTAACTTAAACTCTGAAGTTAAGTACGTCAAAGGCTAAAGGGAGCCAACAGTGAACTTTGATGAGTGACTGCAGTGCAGCAAGTCCACAGATTGGCAAGTGGCGTGTTACACGTGATGGCAGAGCCACAAGGCTAACAAAGAGAAGCCAACAGAGTGCAAGACTACACATAAAGCCAAGTGGCCGCCAAAAGGAACTAACTGAAGGTGACTTGGTGCACAGGAAAAAGTGTCCAGGAACTTGATTGGGAAAAAAAAATAAGGAAGAGGGTGGCGATCTGTACACATAGGCCAGAAAAAAGTGCGGCTAATTGTGTGGGTTACGCTGCAGTAACGGAAATCAAAAGGAAAGCGTTTGGAATTAGTCTAACAGTTGTTATCAGGGTACATTGGTGCCGAAGGGACATAAAACAAAGAGGGCTGTGCATTGTATGTGTTGCTAAGTGGGGAGAGCATAAAATGAGTATCTTCGGGGACATCCCCTGCAAGAGACAGGGATAATATTTAAGTTTGCAACACAAAAAGAAAAAGAGGGCTACTACCCAGGAGTTGGGGAATGGACCCAGCTACTCTGGCGGCCATCATTGCTCTATTACAGGGCAATGAGCTAGAGGCAGTATTATGATCCCTTCTCAGTGGTAGTGGGACTGAGCAAATGGCGGTAACACAGGTGGAGGGTGTAGGGGCCAACTCACTGGAGCCCCCTCCCTCGAGACCTAGGAGGAAGAATGTGACCCCGAGAGCTGCATTTCCCCCGGCATAAAAGAGGAGGGCGGCAAGACGGCCACAGCTCACAGACCAAGAGTGGTGAATGATCCTCCTATCCCCACACAGGCAGCAGGCAATAGGAGCGGGGCAGCAAGCTCCAACAATCACAGACAGAAGGGCCACGGGGCAGGAGGCACAGGCAGCCAATGGCATAGTGGCAATGGGTCATCCACAGGGGCAATATAAGCAGGGGCATCACAGAGGCTCCTTGGCGGTATGGGGGAGCCGGACAGGCAGGCTCCTGGGGGGGTAAACAACAGACAGGGGACAGGATTTCGATGGGGAAACTCATCTACAGGGCCTCAGGTTGGAGGGAGTGGTTTGCCCCCTGTGGGTAATGGTGGGAACTGGCAGGGAACTCCACTGCAGCAGGGCAGCACCAGACGAGTCTGACTGGTCACAGGGGCCACACCAGAGGGGGAAGCACGCCCAGGGTGAGCAAGCAATGGGGGTGTGACACCCAGCACCAGGAGGGGTGGGAACCTCTGCTGGAACAACAGTGACTACACAGGGGGGCACCGGTGAGCCAAAAAGGGGCGAGAACCCACAAGTGGTGGGGCATTTGCTAAGTTCTGATTTGGCAGCAAAGGCAGCAGAAACCATGGCTACAAGCCTTGGGGGCTCATGCTCACATGTGGGGGCAAGGCACGGCAAACTTCCATCCCAATACAGGTAGTAGTGCCAGGCATGTTTACCTGGCATGTGCCTATAGAAACAAAGCAGATTATATGGAAGGAGAAATGTATTGCCATATTCTCACTCCCTCCTGGATTATAGGAGGGAAGAAGAAAGCAAGGAGGGAAAGAGTGTGGGAAAAGAGAAGAGATTCTTTGTCGAGAGGTCTCTGGACAAAAGGGTTACTGGCTTTGCAATATTTGTGGCCATACTGCTGGAAAAATGTCCTTAGCTTCATTAAAAAAAACTGCGGTCATACCCCATTTGGTTTAGCAATGTATCATGATTGCATATTTGGTGCTTGGTTGGTATACAATGAGAGATTTAGGAGTGCAAACGCAGGTAATGCTACATTGGACTGGGGTAGGAGGGCAATAGATTTGTGGGCAAGTTGCACGGTAGCACGGCCATCCATCAGCAAAGGGTTTACACAGGGAGGCCGACGTAGACCTTTTGGAACAGCAGAAGAGGCAGGGACAAAAAAGAAGCATGTTGGACATACAATAAATCCTCTTGTGCAAGACCGGTCTGTAAATGTAATCATGTTTGCTCATTCTGTGAGATGTCGGGGCACGGGGAAGCAAAATGCATCAAGCGCAGCAAAGAGCACAAAAAGGAGCAGGGGGCTCGGGGTTCCACTGGCAGGCCTATCCTCACCCGTGCATTTGGACGTGGTAGGGGCTTGGGTAAACGGATACTCACGGGTGGGCGCAAGTTTGTTAGTGGAAGGGTTTTCATAGGGTTTCCGGATCCTGGTGGAGGGGATTACGGTCCCCCCCTATGCCCGAACACTAGAGGTCAGCCAGGTCACAACCATCTATATTGATAGGAAAAGTGGTCAAGGAGATTAAATTGGGGAGGTTTGCATGTCCATTTTCATCCCCATCACCAAAGGGGTTGGTTTGCTCCCCGTTGGGCATTCTCCCAAAAACAGAACCAGTGAAATATAGGTTGATCCATAACTTATCATTTCCAAAAGGGGTTTCTGTAAATTATGCTATCAATGGCAATCTGTGCTTGGTTAGGTACGCCTCTTGATTCGGTGCAGTGGATGGGGATGGGGCGCTGATGGCAAAGGCAGACAATGAGACCACCTTTCGGCTTCTGCCAGTTCAGCCAGAGGACTATCATTAACTAGGATTTCAATTATGACAGGTGCTTGCCCATGGGGTGCTCTATCTTGTGTGCTTACTTCAAGACATTCAGCACGTTTCTCGAGTGGGTGACAAAGAAGGAATGTAAGGGGGTGCAGGTCCTACATTACCTGGACGATTTCCGGTTTATGGGGAGAAGGGACACCACTGAATGCAGAGAGGCATGAAGAACTTTTAAGGAGGTGGCAGAAAAAATGGGGGTGCGACTGGTGGCAGAAAAAACAAAGGGCCCCACCACCTCCCTATGCTTCTTCGGCTTCGAAATGGATTGTGCAGCTGGTGAATGCCACCTCCCAGAGGACAAGGTACAGGATTTCAGGGAGGTGGTTTATGCTTGCCTGTAGGCTAAGAAGGTAACTTTGGGGCAGCTTCAGAGTTTGGTAGATCAGCTAAACTTTGAACTCAGAATTATTCCTATGGGGAGACCCTTCTCTCAGCCCATTGAAGGGGCCATGTCATGCTCGACTAATCACCCATCAGCATAGTAGGTTGTCTAAAGATCAAAAACAAGACCTATTGATTTGGGACACTTTTCTGAAGGATTTCAATGGGGTGCAGGTCTGGCCAAGGGAAGATGAGAACAAGTTGGGCTTGTTCATCAATGCTGCAGGGAGCTTAGGATTCTGGGCCATCCTGGCCATTAAATGGTGTGTGCAACGGTGGCCGGACAGCTGGAAGACGGAGGAACTGTGCAGAACATTGTAGAACATTCAAACGACAATTATTCACGCATTGTTGATCTAGTTAGATGGAACTGTCAAGATCCATACCTCGGGCTCCTCATAGACTTCCATTGATGATATTATTGAAGATGATGCTTCAGTGACTCCCTGAAACACAGTAATTGCATTAGTATGGTTTTATATTTTGATAAAAAGAACAGAAACTTTGTGCAGGCGTGAACGGCTCATCTAAATAGACCTGCACAAATGATCAGTTGTCTAAAATAAATAATGGATATGTCAATATGATTCGATTTGCTCGATCGTTGGAAGTGTCACCACCCAGAGATCTGCATCAACTACTAGGGGTGATGTTCTTGTAGAAGAAGCTCCGTCATCTCCCAGAAACATAGTACTTGCGTTAATAAAGAAGGAAGTATAGCGGATGTAATCACATCATATGATTTCGCTTGATTGAACTGTCAGTATCCATACCTCGAAATGCATAAGAACATCAAGGGACGATGTAACTGCGGTGCACACTTCTGCAAGCTGTTGCGCCGACCCGTAACTGCACGCTCCCCCTTCTTCTTGGACTAATGCTCCATCGACTCCCTGAAACATAGGACTTTCATTAGTAATGAACACAATATTGAAAAAAGAAGACACATAGGAGGGCGACGACAGAAGGACATATCAATGGCTAAAAACGAAAGAAACATTGTGTGTAACAATCACGCTACAAGAATGCAAGATCTGATGATCTCCATCGATGGAACTGTCCTGAAACGTACCTCGAGCATCTGAGTGACATCAACGGTAGTCGTCAATACGTTGGACTCCTCAGCATCTCCCTGAAAGACAGTACTTGAATTATTTTGGATAACAATAATTATAACTGAAAACAAAGACTAGAGGACGAGTACAAGGGTGTACCATTAGGTAAAATAATTACACGATAAATTAAAACTATTGATTTACATGCCTAAAACAAGTCAGTGGCAGAATAGCCAAGTAAGATTACCCGATAGGCGCTTGAAGTGGCTGATGACTGCAATAACGACACGGATGGAGAATCTTCCGCCTTCATATTGAGTGGATACATAAATGGGGAAATTATTGTTAGCTAATGCTACACACTACCGCAAGGCCGAGAGATAAATACGTAAACTTGACTCACCAGTGGAGGGATGTGGACGAATAGAGTGGGAATAGCGGTTGAGAGCAATTTTCGCCTCGCTCACGGTGTGTTCTTCTTTATTAGCAATGATGTGGAGTACATGTCAGAGGTAAAGTGCCTGCTGCAGATGCGGTATCGATCACCCCTCTTGTCCGCAAAGACTTCTAGGACTCTACTTTCAAGCTCAGACGGTGGATATCCGCAATATCGGACCCATTCTCTTATCTGATCTATTGTCTTAGGGAAAACATGCATTATAGTACCTTCAGATTTATTATGGGTCTTCGAAGGGCAACCGCCAATGGAACAGGCAGGCATTGTGGAAAGTTCTGAAAAGTAAAGATCAACAATTCTCTATGAATACCAATGTAAACTCAGAACATGTGACTAGTTCCTTGCATGTACTGTCTTGAACGAAAAGAAATTGGACGCAAAATGATTATGGTACATGGCCTTACCTTGACGAACAAACAGTTAGATGCAGGGATCAGAGTAGTTTCTTGTCGTAGAACAGGGAGCAGTTCACAGGTTGCAAACTGAGGAGTTTCCTCGAAGTGGTCACGGAAGTTCACAGAGACGAAGAGCAGATAGCCAGCACCTTCACGGGTTGACTAGCAAAGCGCAAAGAAGTGCTCATTAGAAATATGAAGTGGGTTATAAAGAATTCGAAACAGGGGTGTGTTTGTGAATGAATGACGTGTTTAAGTCGTGGCATTATGCGGTTTGCAGGGGGGCGTCCAGCGTGAGGGGGGATGCTTGGCAGGAGACACAGGGTCTGGAGGTAGACATGGGAACAACAACCCATGCTCTAGAGACCACTTTGAAGTGTACATGGTCTTTGGCACCTCTTGGCCTTTATCGCTCCCTGACAGCTCCACTTGCCAGCGTAAGTACCCCGGTGCGAACTGCCTTTGGTAGGGCGGGGGGGTGGATTGGGGCGGTGGTCGTGCAGACAAGACACAGGAAGACTCGTGAATGGAGACACACTTATGTGGATTGCAGGGGGGCGTCCAGCGTGAGAGGGATGCTTGGCAGGAGACACGGGGTCTGGAGGTAGACATGGGAACAACAACTCATGCTCTAGAGACCACTTTGAAGTGTACATGGTCTTTGGCACCTCTTGGCCTTTATCGCTCCCTGACAGCTCCACTTGCCAGCGCAAGTACCCCGGTGCGAACTGCCTTTGATAGGGCGGGGGGGGGGGTGTGGATTAGGGCGGTGGTCGTGCAGACAAGACTCGTTTGCCGCAGGGCCTCACCAAGGAGAGGCCATCTAACTGCATGTAAGAGGCTGCCTGCAGGATCTAGTACATGGAAGGCAGGGGGGTGAGTTTATTAATACCTCACCCTCCCAGGAGAATATATGGGTGCAGTTCACCCTGGAGACCCTGGATGCCTAGGCAGTTAGTCAGCAGCAGGCTGGCCTGTGGTGGCAAGGCGGCACTGGCCAGAGGTGGTCATCTCTGTACCCGGTGCCCAAAAGGATGATTTATTATGATCAACCATATTGATTATTTACCTATAACCATGTTTTGTATCAATAAAATCCAACGGCCTTCCTTTTATTGCCAACGCTTTAACAAAGTGGTGTGGTAAGTATTTTTGGGGGAGGAGGCAAGGCCGGGAGGCTTGATGCCAACCCGCAAAATAACATATGTATGTCTGCTGCATATGGGTTCAACGGTTATGTGGATTGAAGGTGGGCGGCCAGCGTGAGGGAGGATGCTGACCAGAGACATGTGGTGTGACAAGACAAGGCACAGGAAGACTATTTAATGGAGACACACTAGATTCATTTAAAAAATCAAAACAACCATTGTTAAAATATATGTTGGGTTTTATTTTAGATCTTAATTTCAATTGAACATAAATAATAAACATTACACATTGTAAAGTTGCGGTTGCAGCACATCCAGGGAAAATCCGCGGTATTGTCCACTGTCGCTGGGGAAATGTTGTCTAATGGCAAGTACCGCACAGGCAGGTATTACTCTCCGAACGCGGTGTCCGAGCCTCCCGTGAAGCCACCAAGTGAAGCAACGATAGGCCACCAGCCTGTACCACCTGTGAAAATGAAAGATGCAAACTGTATTAAAATGACAAAACTTTCTTATCACTGTCGATTCAGGTAAAAAATGTCATTCTGCTTTGAAAAAAATTCTATCTAGAACATGCACAATATGGAACCAATTTACATGCATTCGAATGATATGTAGATGTAATTTTATATGTGGGAGACGACCATGACATAGTAGTGGCATCACTGACATCACAACCAGAGTATACTTACTCGTTACTCGGATTACGCGGACGAACAGTGCCGCGAAGTTCGTGCATAAGCACCATCATCATCCTCAATACGGTCCGTGAGAGGCAGGCTTCCCTGAACTCTGGCAGCTCGGTGATGCATTGCGGACTTGGCTCGCCTTCGGAAATGTAGGCCAAGCACCCGGAATTTTCACGGCAGCAGCAGTTCTCCTCCTCAGTTGGCATTAGCTCGCACCGATTGCACGTGCACCAGGTGGAGACGCCGTCCATGCGACATGGTCCAGGCTCTTCATCCGTTGACTGGTCCTCCCAACTGCCGTCCGAATCCCCATCGTTTTCACGTGCTTGCCTTTCCAGTAGTTCTTCCTCGGTGTACTCGGGCTCGTACATATACGGCATTATTGTAGCCATTGTGTGGTAAAGAAAGTAAAATAATTTACAGAGATGGTACAGGTGTTCACAAGGCCTAGAAGCGAAGGTAGCTGACCAGAGCACAGAAACGAGTCACAGAATACTCAAAGTAACACAGAGAATAATGGAATCGAAAATCTGCTGCTGTGTGTTGTGAAACGGTGTGTTTATACTTATTGAGGAAAGAGGCGTCCTGCCATTTCCATGGCGACACGTCATTAGCTGAGGCGCAGCGATTGTTGACACGAAACGTGCTTTGGCGTTGGGAAATGGGCGGTACGCGTCTGCTGATGTCAGGCTCAGGGGCGGGGGATTTGATTTAGTGCCGCAAAAGCAGGTGAGCCAGGGCGATGCGGCAAGTGAGAGGATTATCAGAAAATGGCGGCTGATTTGGAGTGCGTTAATGGACGAAAAGTCGGGTATGGTCCATAGGAAAGTTTTCTACGATCTACCGATTTATGCTTAAAAACACATGGCCGAACCGTAGGGACAATAAAAAAAAAGTCCCGGAACTCTCCTTTAACATTCTTGGAGCTTTTTCCAATCATAGTGGCACTAACCATTTGGGGTAATGAGTTATGGGGTAGAGATGTGGTTTTCTGGTCAGAGAGCAGGTCTGTGATCTGCTCAATCAACAGTAAGAAGGCAGCGTGCCCAATGATACTGAGATTACTGAAGAGATTGGTGTTACTATGTTTGAAGGGAAATATGCGCTTTCAGGCTAAAAATGTACCAGGTGTCTTTAGCAATGCGGCTGATGCTTTATCCCGTTTTAAACTGCAGGGATTCCAGCGATGGTTTCCACAGGGCAGGCCTAGCAATGTTTTCATTCTCCAAGATACTATGGGAACTTGGTGCCCAGAGTTAGCATCTTTGATAGAAGTCTCAGTGTCAAGGAAGGCAAAAAGGGCTTATGACAAAGCATTTCAGGAATTCAGGGACTTGTGGAAGGAACAGATGCTGGAAGACATCTTTCATAGTCGTGCAATAAGGAAATTCTTGGAGCAGCTGCACACAGAGGGCAAAACAATGGGGATGCCCAGAACAAAGATGGCGGCCATTCGGTTTTTCATGGGATTACAAGGAAGGTCCCTGCCATCTGCCGATTTTGCCATCAAAAAGGCTTTATCCGGCTGTAAGAGGACAGTGGTACCAGGGGAGGATATTAGGAGACCACTAGACCTGGAAAAGTTGGCAGCAATAGTTTGGGTACTGTGGGGAATGTGCAGAGATAACTGGGAGATTGCTCTGTTCAGGGCTGTCTTTGTCACAACATTTTTTGTGGCCTTCATGATTGGCAAGGTGGTAGGGGCAGCCACAACTGACCGTGGGGGAAGGCTGTCCAGGGACGACCCGTCATTTGAAAGGGGGTGGGGAACTGGCCCTCATATGGTTGAGAAAGTAAAAAGGAGCGAGGGTGACTATGTCAGTATATACAATAACAAACATCTGCCGTGTGGGGAGGTTACGGGTATACCTGGGATTCAGGGGAAACAGACAGCCCATTGTTCTTACACAGGGACGGGTCTTGCCTACCCAGGTATCAGTTCAGGAAGATTCTTCAAAAAGCACTGGAGAAAGCAGGGCTTGGGTGGGGGATGGGATTTGGCGCACACTCCTTCAGGATGAGGCAGCCAGCACGGCCACTGGTTACAGGTACGGTGAAGAGCAGATCAAGGCAATGGGCCAGTGGAAATCTCATGCATATAAAAGGTAACATCAAGCCACATTTATTGTGTTAGTATGGGGGGTGCTGACTCTATATAAATGTAAATACGATGGTAGAATACCGTGAGATGACTAACGTGCTGTTTTTTGTGTCTATTTTTGAGGACGGAGATGGTGAAACCAGTGGTGTGGGTCGTAGGACACTTTCATGAGAAGGATGGAGCAGAGTGCGAGAATGGCTGTGGTTGCTGTCGGACATGTGGATCCACTGGATCAATCGCAGGGAGTTGCAAGTGTGCCAGCTGCAGTCCTTGGTGGAAGAAAAAACGACGAGGTGTATGCCGAGCCCCGTGTTGGTGATTTTGCACATTGGGGGAAATGATCTGATGCGGCTGGGAAGAAAGGAGCTGATCTGGTCCTTGTTGTCTGTGCTGAGCTGGTTGGGACGGGCACTACTCGCCTGGTCTCAGGCTATCCATAGATTGAACTGGGGCACCTGGGCCTGGCGCACCCTTTGAACATGTTGGCACGGAAATTGAACAATGAACTGGCTTGAATGGCTGCTGGCCATGGACATTTTCACATCATTAAGAACGGCCTGTTGAGGGGCCCAGGAACTTGTCAACAAGACCGGGTGCACCTATCCCAGCACAGGATGGAACTGTTGTTGCAGAACTGTTTAGCTACGATGTGAACATTTGTGCATTTTGGTGGGGAGGAACATGGGTCCGCGCCCCTGTGACAGGTGGGGGAGGAACAGGGGACACTGAGATCCCTTTCTGGAGGATTGCGGAGCTGCAATGAGGCACATCATCTGGAGGCTCCCGGCAGGGGAGGTGGGCGGCAGGGGACTGAGGAGGGGGGCAGCTGGAACCGGTAAGAAATGGGACTGCTTCCTGTTAACATCTCCCGAGAAGGGGCATGGTGGGGAAGGGACAGGGCCTCACCACCATGCGACGCCCACCCCTGGGGCAGAGAGACATGGTCCAACTGGACCACTTGCCAGTAGGAAGTGTTGACAGTTATGTTTTGATTATTGATAAATGTGTATTGGAACTGATGTTTGCTGTGTTAGTAAAATGTGGCCGGCCCGGCATCCAAAAGATGTGTCTGGTGTGTTCACTCTCCACCTGGGGCATGCCCCCTTGTTCAGCCCATAAATCCAAGAGGCTGCCACAAGGAACTAAGTGAAGGTGACTTGGTGCACAGGAGCAAGTACCAAGGGACCTATATGGGCTGAGGAGTCCAGGCATCCTGGTTGCACGACCTGTGATTGGGGGACCGCATGCTCTAACAAATGCGCCTAGACCAGTGAGCCCTGAATGGTGAAAAATAAGGACACTGTGAAACAGCCCAATGAAACCACTGCAAATGAACTGGTGAGGCAAGCCAGGAGGAGGGCGAGGTTGACCTGGAGTTTTGTTAAGACTTTTTGGAAAAGATTAAAACATGGGTAAGTGGCAAAGATGAAGTCTTGGGGAAGGAAACCCTAAGACTTAAAGGGACCACACTCGTCTTGAGAACAGAGTCTAGAGACCCCCTTTTGTTTTGTAAGGTTTTGGGGCAGGGAACCCCAAGAAGTGATTTTGAACTTTAACACCCTGAATTGGAGAAAGGTAATTGTGAGATCTTTTCATGGAACTTTGTGTTTGCGGAAGGGGGTGTGGAAAGAAAGCTGTGAGCAGGACAGAGCTCAGAACTGTGAGTTGAACACTATGGGCCTGATTCATGGAAGTGTTTTATAATGGCGCAATGCCATAGGACAACGTTCTGCAGGCCCTATGTCTTTTGACATTGACATCCCTGTATGTTATTTTGCTGAAGTTGTGAGGGCAAGGATAGGTTTTGGCCACAGACAGACTTAAGTTGAACTCTTTGACTCAGACTTTCCTTAGTTTTTTGTTCAGGTGGGGGAATCCCACGTTAGTATAGGGCAGGTTAGGGCTCCAACCAGCCCGACATTTAAGTTAATACATATATTTTGCTTGAACTTCAAGTCTGTTGTCTGTGTCGTACTTTGTGATGCCTTCACAGTACAGAAATGTGATTACATGTGCATGTAAGGTGCTTGGGGCCCAAGAGGGCGCTACAAGCCCCCTCTGGCCAAAATCAGCTCCACTGCCCACCACAAACGCACACGTTCACACAACATTCAGACATAGCATACACTCATTAAATCCCACAAGCATCCATCATACACTCACTCATTGCACACAATACACGCATACATACACACATTTAAATTAACTTACCTTCTGTCCCGGTCCTGAAGTTTCATCCCTGCGTTCCAGGTCCAGTATCACTAACAGGAACCAGAAAACAAAGCGCGCTTCCTGGTTCATGCACATGCCAGTATCCTCAATGGGCCATGCAAGGTTGGGGAAGCACACGTCTCTGGCTTTGCAGGGCCCATTTGACATGGGTGGCTGGGGAACAGAACTGTCAAATGGAAACCACGTTTCACTTTGACAGGTCAAGCCAGCCTCGGAGCACTCCCTCAGCAGCATAAAAGCAGCTAAGTGAGCGCTCAATGTTTACACTGTGCTGGTTCCTCAGCTCCTCCATAATGGGCGAGGGTACCCATGGGTCTGTGTACCTTGCCCATTCTGGGCTAGCCGGCACTGGTACAACCTCAATGAATCGATGCACAGGGTTCAGTGAGGCTGGAGATGAAATACTGTTGTCTTTCAAGTCATGTAAATGAACTGCACTGTTGGTAATGCAGTGATTTTGAGAAAATTAAGGGATCCATAGTCACCTCCTACAGTAGAAGATGACCAGGGTAGCTCTGCAGGTTGAGTGACTGTTGCTGAGATGTTATAGATTTAAAACTGGCTGTAAATCTTATGACATTTTGCTGTTCCTTATAAAATGTGTTCTGCCAAGGGATGGGATGGGTTGGGCTGGTCGCTTTCATATATATATTGCATGGGGGTCGGCGGACCTTCTGCTCCTGTAGTGAAAATCAAAAGTGGTCACATCTTTATGAAGATATCTCATGATAAAACACAAAGGAAGGGGCACATAATGCACAGGGTATTTGTGTGGTAGTCCGACAAAAAAAAAAAATTTTGAAAGAAAACTAGTGAATGTAAGTTTAAGAAGCATATTTCAGTTAGGAAACATATTTGTTTTCTTTTCTATGGAGGTGTAAGCTGCACATTTTGAAAAAAATAGTGTGCCAGCATGTACGAAGCCTGCTTTTAATAGCGATTGCTCCGACCCCAGTGATATTCATGGCCCATTTATTCCTTTGGTGTCGCTTTTAGGCTGAAGAAAGAACCCAGGCTAGGCAAATAGTAGCTGCAAATGTGCACCTTTAAGACTCCTGAAAGAGTTCTTTGCAGGGATGGGGTAGTCCACCCATTATGGTTGGGCAACGCAGCAAATAGGGGGTGCAAATTGCCCCTATTTCCTCCCCACCTGGCATGCCTATGCTTAAAAGAGCGGAAGTGAACAGGGTGGCAATGGGGCAAGGGTAAGGTTATGTATGGAGAGCAAAAGCGGACTGGGGGTAGCAAGAGTGAGAAAGCGAAAGAGTGACAGGGAAGAGTGCAAGAAAGCGAAATCGGACTGAAGGAAACGACAGAGGACTAAATAGCTGGGTAGAAGAAATTAAAAGACGGTAAGCACATGATGGGTTTAATAAATGAATTATCTACGTTTTATACTGCGCTGAAACACTACGGTAGTGGTTTCATAGCGACTATCCTTGCCTGAGATTTTAGGGTGTGTTGTGTACCCCCTCCTGGGTCACCAGACCTTAGTCTGCCGGTGGAAAATAGATACAGAAAGGAGGGTTGGAAGAAAGGAAGGGAGCTTCAGCCAAGGGAGCGAGTGAATGGAGAGATGAAAATAATGGAATTGTAAACGTAGTCTGGATGGATGAGTGTCTGGATTTGTGCTCGGGCTATTCTATGTATAGTGAAGGAATGATTGACCGGGTCACCGCTGGATGGACCATGCCTTTTAAAGCTTTGGAAAAGTTGGTGGCCAAGGACATCAAAGTCCAACATATGTGTGTTGCTAATATATAAAGAAAGTAGTCTTGCCCCTTAGAGTCTATTCCATTAATTCCCCTTATTGCCTTGTAAGGGTTAAGTTACTTAGTCTTTGCCAAAACCTTTCGACTTGCTACATGGTAACTGCCCCACTTGAGCAGTCCACCAGTCTGCCATGACTGCATTTTTCTCGACAGTTATCAGTCCACACTTGGGCACACTCCTTCCAGGGCTCGAAGCGCACACAAGAAAGTAGTGGAACTATGTCCTCTGCTGGTCTGTACCCACCACCCCCACTTCCCACCAACAACATACCCACACGTGCCCCAATACAAACTATAACCCATACCTGGGACACCCTGCCTCTTCTAATAATCAACCATTCACACCTCTTAAGGGGCACACCAAAGACTAAAGCCACCCTTAATTACTGTGAGAAACCTGAAGGTGTCTCACCTGCTAGTCCCCGGGATCTATCATCCAGGTGGCCAGGACACGGCCATCGCTATTGGATCCAGTTCTGGGGGATGGACCAATGCGGGAGGATCACCTGGATGGCGGGGCTTCGGGGAGTGGAAGTGGGACACCGAAGGGTAAGACGCGGTATCCCCTTCCTTATGACACCTTTTCCTCATCCTGCCCAGTAGGATACTTAGAAACTCTGCCCCCTCAAACCCCCTTTCCAACACAAACACTTTCTCACACCGTGAGAGAAAACGGACTAATACCAGAGCCGTTTACCTGACATGACCCAACACAAGCGTCAGGCAGAGTCGGGCAATTGCTGACAACTACACACACCTGTCTGCCCTATCCCTTCTGCACTAGGATAAAAGGAAGGAAAACAAGAAAACACTCTGAGCAAGGCCGAACGCACGAGGTAGAAGCTATTCCAGGACGGCAGTTCAAACTGAGGAGAAAGGTGGTGAGACCTGAAAGGAAGTCAAGGAGGGAGTCGCCCTCGCCTGTTCAACCCAGAGCCACAAAGCCTCTGACAAAAGAAACTTAAGACCAGTAATTGCAGCTGACGAACGGTGTGATGGATGTCAGCGGTAAATGGAACCCTCCTGCACTGATAGCCAGGGCGGGGAGATCTGGTTGCCATCGTGGTACCATCCTTGACTCCAGCGGCAAAAGAAGCACCAATGAGTTCATCACAACCGGTGAGTCGGAAGAACCTGGTAGTGGGCCAGACTGTGTTAGGCTCAAGGCTGAAGTGGCAAAAGTAAGAAGATGAAGATACAGAGGTCTTTTGTGAACGAACTTGGTACCAGAGATATAGTGGTCCGGCGCAACATGGGCGCTCGTTCGAAGGTTTCTGGCTGGTACCCCTCTCCTGAACAAAGAAAGTATTGAACAGCAAGATAGTGAAACTACAAGAACCAAGAGGCCATAGAGAAGGCCAGTGTGAGGTGTCAAGGTGGTCATAAAAGGGTCAAGCCAAACCCCTTGTACAATCGAAAGTCCTTGACACATGTAGAAATTGTGAACTGTGGAAAGTGTGAACCCGACTGAGGGAATTGTGAAACTGCTGTTTGTGCCCAGCTCAGTGGAACGCCGTGCGAATGGTAATATTGTGAACCGCACACTTGCCTATAGATTATCCCTATTGGATCCAGATCCTGGGGGTGGACAAGTGCAGGAGGATCATCTGGATGAGAGTTCTTCGGGGCATGGAAGTGGAACACCAAAAGGTTGAGACGCAGTATCCCCTTCCTTATGGCAACCTTTCCCCATCCTGCCCAGTAGGATACTTAGAAACTCTACCCCCCCAATACAGACTAAACCTGAGCCCTTTACCTGACATGTCCCAACATAAGGGTCAGGCACAGTCAGGCAATTACCGACAACCACTCACACCTAACTACCCTTTCAATTCCCCATAGGGATAAAAGGTGGATCACAAGAGCACACTCTGAGCAAGGCTGAACGCACAAGGAAGCATCCATTTCAGCATGGCAGTTCAAATAGAGGAGAAAGGCGGCGAGCCCTGATAAGATGTCAAAGAGGGAGTTGCCCTTGCCCTTTTCAACCCAGACCCGCAAAGCCTCAGATGAAAGCAACACAAGACTGGGAATCACAGGTGGCAAATGGTGTAACGGATGTCAGTGATACATGGCATCCTCGTGCACTGATAGCCAGGACGGGGAGACGTGGTGGTCATCGTGGTACCATCCTTGACTTCAGCAGAAAAGGAACTGCCAACGAGTTCAGCACAGCTGGTGAGTCGGAAGAACATAATAGTTGACCGGACTTTGTTAAGCTCCAGGTTGGAGTGGCAACATTAAGAAGATAAATAGACAAGAGGTTTTTTGAGAACAAACTTGGTACCCGAGATAGAGTGGTCCAGCTCCCCTTGGGCGCTCAGTCGAAGGTCTCTGGCTCGTACCCCTCTCCTGAAGAACGAGATTGTGTTGGACATTATAAGTAAAGAAACTACAAATACCAAGAGGCCATAGTTGAGGGTGGTATAGGGTGTTAAGATGGTCATACAAGGGTCAAGCCAAATCCTTTGTACAATTTAAGGTTTTTGAAACATTGCAGAGGTTCTATGATATTGTGAAACAGGCGTTTGCACCCGGCTGAGGGGAACGCTGGGTGAACTGTCAAGGTATGAAGCCTTTGCTTTCTGTAGGCTAACAGAGTGCCCCTGCGAGACAAGATCCCCCTTTGGAAGTGTCCGTTTAAAGATTAGCCAGTGCTTGGAATGCCTGAGCCGGCTGAGGGGGACCTCACTTAACCGAAGGGGTTGTTTAAAAAGACATTAAGACTTTTTGAATAGTACAACTGTGCAAAGCCTGACTGGGGGCTTTAAGGAATGCCTGACTGGGGGCTGAGACCCAGACTTAGGTAAAGGGAAGAACTTAAGGGGTCTAGAAGGACTGTTTGTTGAACGGTGAAAAAGCTAAGGGAGCAACATTGTGATGGCAAGTATGAACCCGACTGATGGATGTCTGCAGTGAGTGGTTGGTCTGAGCCTTACTGAGGGAGGCTGACGACAGAGAAGGATCGGAACCCAGTTTAGGGGGATCCAAGGGTGGTGGGTAATCACCCAACGTAAAGGTTAACAGAAGAAACATTCATTTTGTTGTTTTTGCTCATCAGGCCCTCTGAAGCAAGAGACTTTGTATAAAAGAGACTTAGGCGCAGTAGGCCCTGATACTGAGAAAAAACGACCTGTAAGCTTGTGCTGGAGAAATCCAGAGTGTGTAGTGCTCTAGAGTCACGCCTTGTCCCGTGCTAAAAACATGGGGAAGGGAGACCACGGCCATAACATCCTGACTTATATTTTGTGAACACCTCTTTCTTTTCGTGTGAAACATTACCCCACACTATTTTGTATTAATAAAAGGCCCTTTTTATTTGACTAGACTCTACAAGGACTGTATTATTTGATGGTCATAGCTTGCTCCCATCTTAGATTTAGGTTTAGATTAGGCGTTTATCTCACCCATTTTACAGTTTAATTAACAACCTTGAACTGTGATCACTTGTGTCTGTCTTGCTTTGATACCATGCCTTCTTTACATTACTCAAATGCCCATTATCTATATGCGCAGGTGTGCCTGCAGCAATATCACATTCATCGGTTGATTATGCAGAACGCAAACGATGATGACTTTGGGAGCAGGGCTATGAAGGGGCTTGGGAATGGGCTTTATGTCCCGACAAGGCTATTGAAATAAACAGCGGCTGCAAGATAGCCCAAAGGGATGTGACGTCAGAACAGATCCAGCGGGGACGAAAATTGAATCCCCAGTAAGGCGGTAGCAAAAAGCAAACATGCTCTTGGCGTGCATTTCAGGAACGGTTCTCAGCAGAAGAAAAAGTATAGGAATGGTGGCAGATTCCAGACCACTTCGACCTCCGACTGCTTCCCTCTTGTTCAGATGGCCACTCTACCCCCTTTGCAATCTCTACAAATGATTGCAAAAACATAAGCTTTGGAAGCTATCTAGGTCAATTCATTATTACCCGTGTTGGCCCCGATCTCCTTCATAACTCAAATCAGAAGCTAGACAACAGAATATAGACATTACCAGAATCTCTCTCTAGGCTTTGATGCTCTTGCCACTTCTAAAGTCATCTGTATGAAACCAGACAATCCACTATTCGGTCGGGAGCTAAGATTGGCTGTCGGCCAATGAACGTATCTGAGGCTGCTCTTGCAGCATCACTGCGCCAAAACGTGCAAAGAGGTCTTAAAAACCACCACTTGGTTTGAAACAATAAGGCTATATTATGACCTCAGAACTGCCTGAGCATAAATATAATCAAAAGAGGCATTCACCATCATGCATAAGTTCAATTCCCCTCCAACCGTGCATTGACCGCTCCGATATCCCTCTCATTAAATTCATCTTTCATTCCATTTCTAAAAACCAAAAGGGGCCATATTCACCTTAATATCACAATTGAAATCATAACTCTTGCACCTTCATCCCTCCTCTTGTTTCACCCCAGACCAACTGAACGCTCATAAAACCAGTCAGTGCTCTGGGCCTTCCCTGGGTCCTCCACCAGAGGGTTATCAATACATTTCTCCTTTCATCAAGCTAAAACTACTTCACGTATTAGATTTTCCGAACATCAGGACTGTTGGACGTGCATAAACGAGACACAATAAAACCCATGCTTAAGAAGTCTTGAGTATATTTGATGAGCATTTGGTTGATCGCTCAATTGGCATTCCCAGGTGCTTGACTTGAATGCCCAATAAGGTAGCAGCTCCAAGCATTTGCAGAAGCAGATGGTACTCTTAAGGCTGTTCAAGCACACTGACCAGGAAAAAAGTATGAAACTAGTCAACAATAACATCTTTTTTGTTTGTTTAATTGTTTCTTTAAACCTCTACTTGGGGATTGGCAGAGAAGGCAGTGGACAATAATGACATCATAGCTCTTTTAACGGTAATGCCCAATCTGACCAAAAAAAGTTGTTCAAATGAGAGATTTGATTGAAGATTTGATTAAATAAGATCATTGCGATCAAATCTCCCATTCATATGGCATTATAGTGAACAAGGGAAGCGGGTGTTGCAAGCGTGTCCCTGCATCCGACCCCTTAAAGATTAATACAAATAAAAAAGAAAACAAAAAAGAAAAAGGCAACCTGCAGCGTCAAATCCAATCCACGTTAGAGGGACGGATCTGACGCTGCAGGGGTGCAGGCGGAGCAGTGGAGGCGGCGGGAGAAAAATGTTAAGTAGGGGAAGGGGATGTTTTTTTTTTTTTAGTATGGCATGATTTGGGCTGTTTTGCCAAAGTGAAAACAGATTTGGGGGCGAAATTGACTAAGGTCAATTCCGCTGCAAATCTTTACACTTTGGTCAAACAACCCAAATCCCTTTTAAGAGCATAGTAACTCAATGCCTCCTTATTTTCCTCTCTGCCCAGTAAGAAAATCCTGGTTAATACGTATTTGCTTAGTGCACTTCTGAGAATGATTGCCCCAGTAGAAACTCCCATAACAATCCACCAAAGATCTGGAGGGGGTGTTGGAGGAGGTCAGAGAGGAAACAAACTTTGGTGGCGTTAAAGAAGATTGGGTCTATTTGTTGTTCTGGCCTGGATATAACAGCATCAGGTCGACTTTACTGCCAGTCTGAAGGGAAGCTAATATCCGCTCCAATAGGCCGGCAGTCTTATTTCTTTTGACTGCTCATTCTGTTGTAACAGGGTGGGCATTATTATCATTCTAAAAAGAGCGATGCATCATAGGAAGGGGATGTGAATATAATGGATACAAAAGCATGGGAACTCATCACATGTATAGAGGTCGTATTGCCCCTACTGAGTTGGGCACTATGCTACCTGTTTTCCAGGTTGGTTAATGCCATTATGAAATTTTACAGTTTAGGTATTCTCACTAAGTACTTTGTTTTATGGATTATTTTGTATGGGATTTTATGAAGTGTTTGTATTCTGCTACTCTATATTGTTGAGAAATGTGATTTATCGATATTTTGTGTAGGTTTTTAATGCGGGAAAGGGATTGTATTAATTCTGTGGGGTTTTTTTGTATGTGTTTGATGGACCAATGGATCTGAATAAACATATTGATTGATTGAAACAAACTGAAAATGTCCTCAGCTCGTTACGTTGTCCCTCTCCCCCTCGACCACAGGTCATTCAAAGCAACACTGATAGGAGTTACCTGCAGCAGTACTCCAGAGTCGCCTTAACTCCTGGCAGGAACCTCCTCGTCTCCTCTGGTTGGATGAAGCCAGGGACGTTGTCCTCTAGTACCGCCCTTAGACCAGCAGAATGGAAAACCGTGTCATTGATCGGGAGCTCCCCTGCTCCTTTCACGCATCTTAAAGACATGTTAGGCTTATTGGTGTCTCTAGTTAGAGGGCAATTAAGACGATTACTCTGCACCCTTCCGGATCGAGCATTTTTAAATCGTTGCAGCGCCTAATGCAGAGTCGCCTCCTACAGCCAGTGTTCGAAATTGAGCGGGAGGGTGTGGTGCTCCTTTCCTATGCTTTTATTTAAAAAAGAAACTGTTCCGGAATGGTTTCTTTTTAAAACAAAAGTAGAGGAATAAGTTGAAACGTGCACAAAGTCCCCATAAACAGAGATAATAGATTCATTGCAGCAGTAGATCCCCAGCTAGTCTAATAAAAACCTGTTAACCAAGTGTGCCTTCAGCCACGTCATTTATATCTGATCCTTGCTCTGAAGTCCTGTTAAAAACTAATATTGACAAAGGCAAAGGTGTTGGCATGTTTATAGTCATTAGACAGACATTTGCCAGGCACTGTTGCCATATGCCCAGTTAATCGCACCATGTATAGCTGTTGCCAATTTATGGTCAGGTAGTACCTTTATTGCAGTGCCTGGAAAATTCCTATACCTCCCCACACAAAAGCTTAAACTGTTGGCTTTGCCAACTCTTGTTTATGTGGCACTTCCATCAATCCAATCAGTGCTGTAACCGCTCCATGTGCGTGCAGTCGGATTCTGAGGAGTGGAAAAGGGCCTCACTCGCCCTTCACGTTTCCCTGTTATGGGGAAACAACCAACCCTGACAAGCTCCTCCCCACCGTGGCCAGCGCTGCGTTTACTCATGGACCTTTGATTAGAGGATGGCGTGTTTGTCTTGCAGGATGAGGATAGAATGTTCCGGCCATGGTTGTGCAAGAACATTTCCCTTCCGGTATCCCACAGATCCTCCTTTGGCGTCAAACCAATACTCCTTCCTCACAATTTCCACATTTTACTTCCCACACAGATATTGGTCATGTGCTTCAAGGATCTCCTGTGTGTCCCCCTCTTAAAAACATGCATGGGCATGAAAGGCATGAGGCATGAAAGCGCACTAGGAGGAGAACATCTTTGGACTGTTTGAGCTCAGTGCAGCTTGCACCCAGGGTAGCGCCCCTGCCACCCTTCCTTATATATATACAAAAACCCAGGGCAGAATTGGTACTTTATCCGGATAAAGGTCTCTCTGGGTCAACGTACAGGTTCCACCCATCTCCACAGTCCAGCAATTCACATATACTCATTCACTGCATACACCCAAACTGAGCTATCATGGAGGACAGCAAGTAAAAATGTCTTACCTGAGTATTGAGCTGCAGTAAAGTGAAAGGCCAAAATCGAAACTGCACGTGGAATGGTACAAATGTCTCCTGCCATAAGTGCGGGAGTGGGGTGGGCTATTGGGGGTGGTGATCAGTTAAGAGCCTGGTGCCCCCCTTCTCCTGTTGCTGATGTGAGAATTAAGAGCTCAGGAATGCAGCCATCATAAGAAATGGTGTGGGAGAGAGGCGAATGGGGAAGTATGTTTTCTGCAAAAATGTAGCCAGTTCAAAATAATGGGAAAAGGGACAGGGGAAATGCTAGGCCCCATGTTAAAAAGGGAAGAGTGGCCTAAGGCTGTGAGGGGGAAAAGGGGTGAACATTAGACCACCTCCCTACTCCACCATCTGGGGTAATGCATGAACTCACTGAGGTGTCTTCGGAGCATGAGGCAATAATGTTCTCCATGAAAGGGCTCCACTTGATGTCCAGCACGTTGCCTTGGTGGCCACACACCTTGGGGAAGTTCGGCTCGATGCGCCCGGTCTAAAGAAAGAGAAGACAGCTGAGTTAGTAAAGGGTGCAAAATCCTAGAAAGGCGCAGGCCTCCAGATTTGGAGAGACCACATGTCCAGGAGAGGAACTCATGAAGCAACACCCCAGTTCAGAAGGCTGTAAGGGAAGCTGGTGGATTGTCCAAGAGGCTTGGGTCTCCGAGAGACCAGCATTTATTTTGATGTATCCATTTAGTTAAGATAATACAAATAGAAGCTCTGTACATTTCTGGTTGTTTTACAAAACTGGTTCATTGAAATATCAGGTGAGCACGCACCAGGTACATTTGAAACACTCAGGGTGTCACCCTAATTAGAAAGATAATACAACATGGACCCTTTGCTCTATGTGCCAGACTGGCACATCTTCACCTCACTGATGACCCAAACAAGGCAGAAGCGAGTGGGGTTGGTTTTGGTACTCTTGTTCAGGAGACAATTGCCTAACATTTCAGTGCTGGACTGTCCTTGTGGGTGGGTCCAGACTGAAATAGAAATGGCTATTTCTCCTCTGTGAAGGGTGCAGTGAGCTCAGCCGTGGTTGTAGACCCTCCCGGGTGGGAACCAACCCAGAGAATAGGCTATCTGGCCATGTTCCCTCTTAGTAGAGGGAATCTCACAATTTTGTTAAATTTTAAGCATGCACCAGGCATTTGAGGTAGACCATGTGGAGGCTAAACAGTCCAACAATTAGATATACAGTAATTTACAGAACTTTACAATTATTTACAGGTGGAAACACGGTAGAGGTCCAGGAGGTTAAGCTGGAGGATTGAACACACTGAATGTCTCATTTTAAAGCTCTCAGATGCTGTGTGGGGCTAAATCCATGCTGTATGAAACAAAATAACGAATCAACCAGTCTTCCTGTTGGAGTGGGTGGTGAGTAGAGAGCGACTGGGGTTGGCGGGAGGTGAGGAGGAGGGAGAGTATGGCGACTTGGGAGAAATAGTGGGAAAAGTCCTCAGCAGAGGGAAAGGAGATGATCAAACAGGGATAAGTTGGGTGGCAGCATTGCCCAGAGGGTTCACAGTACCTTGTGATGATGGAAGCAGATACATATGAGGAGGCTGGTTTAGTGCTTGGATTTAGCAGTATCTAGAGAAGGGGAAAGGGCAAAATAGGATTCCTTATGAGAGCCAATGAGAGTGGGACAATTGGAATTTCATGAGCAGACCGTGTGAAGGTGCATGGTCATCAGCTGTCGAATCTTTGGGGTAGATTCAAGGCTGGGGGTGATGGGGAGTGAAGGAGCAGATTGGATAATCATGCTCCAAAAGAGAGGCTAGAGCTGAATTCAAGGACTTTTCAGAGCTAGTGTGGGGAGGGGCAAGAGCTTGGCAGGAGGACCCGATTTTGGCAAGACAGGATCCAAGCGAGTCTGGTTTGAGTTTTCAAGTGCTGATGGAGAGGTGGGGGGAGCAGAGGGGTACAGATGCAGACGGGTATGAGGGAATGGTCAGAGTGAAGGGGATCAGGGGTGGAGGCAGTACATTTGATGGGGGAAGAGAAGAAAATGAGGTCAAGCATGTTGCTAAGAATGCGAGCCGGTGGCTTGCAGTGGTGAAGCAGACAGTAGAAGGAACAGGTAAAGTTACGCTGGATGCATTCAGAAGGTTGAAGCCCACCATAAATAGAATCAATGTTTCGGAGGGTTGGAACTCAGTAGGAGGACAAGACAGGAATTTAAATTGCTGGGGTAGATGGATGACTACAACAGGAGAGGTTGGTAGGTTTAAAGGAAGAAGGGGAAAGAGGTCGACTCATGAAGCGGCCTCCACTCCCTCTCTTGTCCACATGTGGAACATGGAAGACAGTAGAAGGTTCTGGATGCGTGGCCGAGTGACGAGGGCTACTTCATGCTCTTATAATGGCCAATGCAGATACACAGGGTTGGTAGGGGGCGTCAAAGGAGGTCAGACGGGAAGAAGGCTCATTTCCAGAGTAATTGGCGATTCCAGAGTTCAAGGGAGAGGTCCCTAAGGGGACAGGAAGATCAGGGGGGTGGTTTGCTTCTGGGAAAAGAAGACAGGTAGATAAGATTGTAGTGGATCTGGTTGCTGTGGCATTATGCCTTTTATCCGAGGTATGAATGAGAGGGATGGGAGACGATGTGGGCAAGAGAGTAGCAGTAGGGAAAATGAGAAGGTTAGTGGATCAAATCCCCATATGACGGGTAGGTTATGGTTGGATGAGGAGGCACATTGTATGTGTAGATGGCTAAGCACTATACAGTGCTTCTGTCCCATCACCAAAGGATCTTTTCCTTTTCGATGTTAAACCGTAAAACAATAGGGCTGCATGTCACCATCTGGCACTGGAAATAAAGTAAATAACGGTCAATCAGGACAGATATTAGATCACTGTAAACTCAGTAGCGCCCAAACAGTGTTCTTACATAGGCTCATCCATGTCAGTGGAGAGTGATCGGTAACCAGCCTAAATATTATACCAGTAAGGTAGTACTTTAAGTAGGACATTGCCCACTTTATAGCTCAGCCTCAAGCTCAATTGTGGCATAGTTATTTTCTCTTGGGTAAAGTTTTCTACTGATACAAAGTATTGGGTGTTCAATGCCATCACGATTTTGGGAAAGGAGCGCCCCTAGTCTGACAGGTGAGGCATCAGTTTATAAAACAAACTAATTAAAGTTGGCTACTTTGAGTACTAGCTCACTACATAAGATTGTTTTAAGTTTGTCAAAACAGCTTTGATCTTTAGGGTTCCATTTTATCTTTTGATACTCTGCGTTCTTAGGTTTTTCAGTGAGGCAGGAGGTGATTGTAGAATAACTGGGAATGAACCATCTGTAATATCCCTCTAACCCTAAGAAGGCTCTCAGATCTTTCTTGGTCTTGGACTTGGGGTAGCTTGTACCACTTTCACCTTTTGTCTCTGGGCTGAATAAGTCAGTTTCCCACAAAGAAACCAAGATACTTGACTGCTGACTGTGCCAAGTGACATTTGTTTGAGCTTGGGAGAAGGCCCGCTTTTCTTAAGGCTCTGATGACTAGATAGAGGTGGTGCATAGTTCTTCCCATGACCTGCTATGAATAAAGATATCATTAAAATATGCCCTGTAAAAAGAGGAATATGGCAGAAGAAATTGGTCCATTAACCTTTGAAATGGGTCTGGTGTCCTGTGCAGGCCAAAGGATAATACCTGGAAGAGACCAATAGGGGTGGAGATGGCCTTTTTTCCACTTGTCCTCAGGATTGACCAGTACTTGCCAGAAACCTTTAGTCAGATTGATCATGGAGAGGAAAACAGCTGCTCCCAAACAATCAATTAGGTCATCTATCTTTGGCACAGGATGACTATCAAATTGGGACACCGCGTTTACCTTTCTGAAATCGATGCAGAATTTCCATGATCGATCTGGCTTGGCAACAAGTATAATCGGAGAGGACCAAAGACTCTGGGATGGCTCAATTATATCAGAGTTCAGCATCTTCTCCACTTCCTGTATGACCACTTTCTTTCTTGCTTCAGAGATTTGATAGGGTTTTAAATGGACAACTTTTCCTGGGGATGTGCGAATGTAGTGAAAAACCCATTTTACTCCCACTGGTTCATTCTTAAAGACATCAGTAAACTGCTTTAGGAGGTCTTGTAGGTCTTGTTTTTGGGTCAGGATAGGTGGGAAGGAATCAAATTATCTTCATCCGACTCGTCAGTCAAGAGACGAGTCAGCACCACAGTTGTGTGTTCGAGAGGATCCTCTCGCCACTCTTTAAAGAGCTTTATATGATATATGTGGGTTTTATTCCACCTGTCTGGTTGGGATACTCTATAGTTATATGGCCCAGTTTGTTCAATTAATTCATACGGTCTTTGCTATTTGGACAACATCTTATTGTTAGATGTTGGTTGGAAATCAAGGACTTTTTGCCCAATAGAAAAAGACTCAAGTCAAACCTTTTTTCCTGATAGGTCTTTTGGGTTTCTTGAGCTTCAGTAAGGAGGGTTTGGACTATTGTTCTTACAGTGGCCATATGTTCTTTCAGCCTTTGAGCAGTTGTGAGAGTGGCGTAAGGGCTTCCTCTCTCTCGTCCCAGGTTTCCCTCAACATAACAAGGACATCCCGTGGTTCCCTACCATACAGCAACTCAAATGGTGAAAACCATGTGGAGGATTGTGACATTTTCCAGATGATGGCAAACAGGGCCCAGGGGATCATAACATCCCAATTTTTACTTTAGGCTTCCACCAATTTAGGAATAACATTTTAAAGAGTTTTATTGAAATGTTCCACTAATCCGTCAGTTTGTGGGTTGTAGAGAAGCAGATGTGAACATCACTGATAGAACCCGCCCCCTCACATCCGACATATTGGATGAAGAACAAGAAGACACTGGGCATGACACCAGGTATTATTCCAATACTGCATTGGGTGTATGAGAGACGTTATGCACTCAGACAACTGTACTGAATGTACCCTTGAACTGAAGTGGTAGCAGGAGATTTGCAGACACCACTAAATATCAAAGACCTTTAAAGGAAATCCGACAGGCGCAAAGTGATGTAATAAGGAGAAGACACGATGATGCATTGAAACGGTATAAGAATACTTAAAGAACTAAAATGTAACTGAAGAAACAAGAGTAAGCCTACATACATGTGAGAAGAAACCATATATATATATATACAAAATATAAGTAACCAGATGAGTAGTAAATGTATATAGGCAGAAACGCAAGGTAGATGAGTCACATAGAAGCTTGCTGCAGTAGAAAATATAAAACAGGTAAAGCGGCCATCTGGAAAAGGTGGACTTTGTCTCTGAATAAAAGTAGGCGAAAAGCTCGTAGGAGAGAGACCATGGCTGAAGAGTTGACAGATGCTGGAAGTACATTTGTGCATGAACAAAGAATATCTGTTGGCCAGAGATAAAGGATGCCACAGCAAGAAGCAATTGCAGAGCACAATGGGAGTTAACAAGGATAAGCAACATACACAGGATATATTTCTCCTAGATTAAGTAAATGAGCAAACATTTGTAAATACAAAGGACTGAACAATTAAAGATGCAGAAAGCATATACGAAATGGAGAACCCAAGTCTCCAGTGGCCAAAGTGAGTTATGACACCCAGGATAATTGAGTCAAATAGTACTAAATGGAAAGACGGGAAGGACAAAATCATTGTCTCTTCATCCATAATTCAAGGCTTGAAAACAAGGCCCATTCATTAGGCTCTAACTGAGGATAGTGATGTACCTACACTCCCTTAAAGGTTCCAGAGAAGAGGACATCTAGCAAGGTCAAGTACAAAGGAGAAGCCTTGGCTGAAGGATTGGCTGATGAGAGATGGTAGACTAATTGGGCAAGTGGGCAGTAGTCCGACGTTGTTCTCGGCACCTGGGTTTCGTTTTTTGAATATGTGCTGCTAACGAGTCGAATGTCTAAGGTTGGGACAGAATACCAACCAACCAACCAGAGGGCCTATGCAATGGTGAGCATACATTGTTGCAGGTGCCAATCCGCCGTTATAATCTGTATTATACGTAGCTCGAGGGAAGTTCAAGGCATGCCTGCCAGAGAAGGGTCAGCCAATGCGGTTACCAACACTTACAGAAACTATAAGTAGATATGTTCCACTAACCAATCCCTCTGTACGGTAGGTTTTATTATTTGACATGTAGGATGATGTCATAACTGATGCACATCGAGGTATAAAGCCTTTGTGTAACTGAAATGTAATCGAGAATGTGTGGACTACGATTTGTTGTTTGCCAGGTTTCTCTATTTTATTGAACTGATAATAAGGTAGTATTTTGCCATATTCTTTGAGTCTGTCTGGTTATTTGGGCCCAAGAACATTTATTATGGTAATCCTATTCCACGAACTCTCAAAAGTGCTACTGCACAGGGTGGTAGACCGAGGTTCTAAAAGTATTAATGCAGAGAATGTCCTTTACTTCTGTCATTAATCGACTCATGAAAGTAGTCCCTTGATCCATTAGGATCTCTTTCTGGAAACCGACTCATGAAACAAATGCGATTAGGCGTTTCAAAATTTGTTGGGACGTATTGATGCGTAAAGGAAAGGCCTCTGGGTATCGAGTGGCGTAATCCACAATTATTAATATGTACAGATTTCCCAACCTAGATGCCTCAAGGGGCCCCACTATGACCATGCCTATGTGAGAAAAGGGCACATCAATAATAGGTGAAGGTTGTAGTGGAGCAGGGGTAGGTATTTGGGAGCTAGTCTTAACATAGGGAACATGCGATTACACAATTCTTCACATCAGCATAGATTCCCGGACAATAGAACCAGTTTAGGATGTTTTCCCCTGGGTATTAGCTGTTCCTAGGTGACCACCTGTTAAATGGGAGTGGGAACTCTCTAGTACCATCCTTTTATGATTTTTAATCACCATAGTCTGGGTCATAGGAGTATGTTTGGAACTGAGATTGCCTCTGTAAAGTAGCCCCGGTTTCCGAAAGAAGAATGGCTCCCCTTTTAATCTTCCCTCCTCTTCAGGCACTACCTATAGAACGGCCTCTGCTAACAAGGGGTCATTCCTTTGAGCAAAGGCTAAATCAGGAATGGTCTCCATCTCCTCACCAGTCGCTGAGGACTTTTCCTCTGCCTCACCAAAGCCCCCTTTTCAGTTTTATCTGTCTCCTTAACTTCTTTCATCTTGATGAACAAAACATTTTCTAGGATACCATGAGCTCTGTATCCTCCTCGTTTTACTCGATAGGCTTTTTCCCATTATTTTGGAGTAGCACCTTTATATCACCCCTATGATCAGGATCTATGACGCCTAGGCCATACCTGCCAAGCTAGGCCAGATTTAGAGGTTAACCCTATATACACGTGTTGGTGGGTACTACAACCAGGTCAGTGGGTGTTAGCATTCTTTCTCTGAGTTGTATCACTTCTTCCCTGTTACTACAAAGGTCGAACCAGATAGATCTTTCTGTAGCTACTGATGGATCCGAGGCTCGGTTGCTACTTTTCAAATTTGAGGGTTCCCCAGTGTGACGAATCAACTTCCGGGGCACCAGTGGTCCAGGGATGAATATCGGTTTCTAAACCATCAATCAACCCCACACCTCTAGTACACCAGAAGGGATATGAACAGATTATAATACAAGTGAAAGACCTCCTTGTCCAATTTTGGTAACTTGGATGAACAACAGGCTTATCTCTGCAAGGTCGTGGATTGTTGGTTAGTTGCAACACAGCAAAAATACAATTATTACCCAATGATTAAAGAGACTGTCCAGTAAAGGTTATATAAAAATATCTACTTTACAGTTCTAGCACACTACAATTACAACCCACTGTAAAGGAACACAGAGGACAGACCGTTTCAGGAAAGAAAGTGGTGCACTCGGGATACTGACAGGAGGGTAGTTGGTAAAGCAATCAGTCTTACTGTTCAAGGTTATTTGGTTTCAACACCAAAAGGGCATAAAGTCGTAACGGTCTCTAGGGGCCTTCAGAGAAGGACCAGGGGGAAGAACTGCAATATACCTGGTGCTGAAGAAGTTCTTGGTGCTCGACAGCGTAGAGGTGGTTCGAGGGTGCTTCCCAGGCCATGAGACAGAGTTGGTGGCGGGAGACAGCTGCCGGTACCAGGCAGCAGGCAGTTCAGCAAGCGAGTCTGGATGGATGCCTGAAGGCTGTCCGGTGCGGTGGCTCAGGGCCAAAAATCGTCATCTCTGTGCTGGTCGGCGGATCTGGAATGCTGGTCAAGGCGTCTCGGACGGCTCTGGTGACTACGGCGTGACAACAGTCAGCGGTGCAGCCGGATGCGGTTCGAGGACTCTACTGTCTCAAAATTGTCCTTAAAAAGATGGACGCTGGATGATGCGCGAGTGGCACTCATCGTATCTTCTTCGCAGGGCTCGTGTCCCTTCAAGGCGGACAGCCCAAAGCTCAGGAGGGTTTTATCAGGCAACAACCTTGTCCTTTGTCCAGAGACTACGGCACTTCCCACCTAGGAAGCTTGCTGTCAGAACCTAGCATTGCAAGCTGTGTGCTGGCTGGGTACCAGTTCTGGAGCTGCTGGATGGGTCCTCTGAGTTCGGTATCTCCTGCTGTTCCCTGGGAGATGTATAGGGGAGGAATCTTGCTTCCCTCTTGGAACTCCTGGCCTTCCTTCACTGGCGGAAGATGGAAGGTAGACTGTACCTTTAGCTCGGTTCCAAATGAGTCCTTCCTGTTCCATTTGAAGTCTTCATATGATCTGATCAGTGGGGGTCTCAGCCCTCTCTTAAAGCCAAACGGGCCCCAGTGATTGGTGCAGACTTAGCCATCCTTAATGAACCAATCCTGGGTCCCCACCAACAATCTTCAGTGATGCTTCAGGTCAGAATCAGAGTGCTTGGCAAAAGTCAGGGGAAGGATGACAACATATACTTCTAAGTCCCACCCATCTTCCTTTCTGTTGTAGTTTCCCTACCTAAACCAAACTAATGGCTCTGTCTTTTGTCAAGATGTCCAAAGTAGAAATATGTCCCGTCTTCGAAAGCATTTTCTGGCCCTCACAATCTAAAACTAATTCTAAGGTGTACAGGGGCAATGTCTCTGGTTCTCAAAGTGCTCAAATGTTCAAATCCATCAAAGGAATAAATCCAACCAAAAGTTCCTCTTGAATGATATTCACAGTTGCAGGGAATGGCTCCCTTCCACAGATGTCTCTTTAGCAGAACAAAAGTGTCAAAGAATCATTAAGTTCCTTTTAACCCAAGCAGGTAACTCTTCTCTTTGCATGTTCACAGTTCCGGGGCATGGCTTCTTTACCAAGGTTTCCTCTTTACCACTTTGAAGATAGTTAAATAATCCCAAGAACATATATCGTAGAGTTTCTCATTTATGATATCACAATTAAGTGCGGGTCCCAGACTCGCAGGTTACCTGGTATACTTCCCTGCCAGGTTTTCCTTTACCTTCACTACAATTCACAAACTAAAGGGCATGGATCTTCCTTGAGATTCTCCTCTTTACTGAGGTGTGTAACTTGTACGTGAATTGTCCTGGTATATTCTCCTGTCAGGACTTGCACTTGATTCACAGTCTCTTTCAACATCTTGAGTTTGCCTAGTATACTCCCCTGCAAGGACTATGCAGTTTCTTAAATATTTGCTTTCAAAGACTTGGCGTTTTCGGGTGTACTCTGCAGCCAGGACTTCCATGGAATATTTCAAAATGTTTGATTCATAATTCCTCTCAAAAATACTCGGCCTTGCCTGGTATACTATCCTGCCAGGACTTGCATGAAATTGTCTCTCTCTTCATCCATATAATATTTGCCAAATGTTGGATTAACAGCTCTTGTTTGCAAAAGTCTTTCAATATTCACTTTCCTGCTTTGGGTCTCTGCCCCTTTCACCAGACTATTAAAATATAAGGGATTCTCCTTTATGTATGGGTTCAACGACCAAGTTGTTGTGGAACTCTCATTAATGTTACTTTCTCTACAGGCTACGTTTTGCATCTCTTGCTTTGCTTTCGTAATGCAGCATACACTTCTAGGTTATCCGGTAACACATCTGTCTTCCCTGGGCTTATCGGTTACTCTGAAGTGTTATCATGCTTCTCTGCTTTGCTTCAGGTTGTTGAGTTGCTGTGCATCCGGTTAGCCGCTGCGCCTTCGCCGATTTTGCTGTGTGCGATCTCTGCTGCTTTGCGGTTTCAGGTGGCAGGCTTACTGCAGTCCGGTTTCTCCCTGCACCAAGATTCACTGTCTCCCCGCTTCCTAGGGTCATCTTCTCTTCAGCATCTGGATCAGCGTTCACAGAGGCCACTGCACCATACAGCCTCTTTACTTTGTTGCCTTGCATGTCAGCTATGGCAGATTTAAATCTCCTGACGTTTTCAAACAATTTCCAACGACTAGACCGTAGCGTTGGTTTTCCAGTCTTAGTCTCTTCACTGTTTTGCCACTCTTTCTCATCTCAGTCGCTGGTATATTACTTCTTGGAACATATTGGGGAATGCCTGAAGTAGGTCTGGGAAGTGGCTGGGGAAGAGTACCACAGTAGGCCGTCAGTCAGTGCCTCAGGAAAGGAAGGAACATCCCCGAAAGGGAAGGGGGTGGGTGTATGTAACCTTCTCGCATGATGTTGTGCCATCCTCCCAAGGGTCACCTTCCCCATGTGATCCTTCCTCATATAGCGCCCCCAGGGTCAGGATCAGGTAGTGGTTGCGGTCCCCTGGCCACATGGGCAGAGGGTACCTCAGGGAAAGGAGTGCTGACACCATCAGATTCATCACAGCATCTAAACCAGAAAGGCTACCTTTCCTTAGATTTTGTGTATCACTTCTTTCTTACAGTGGTATCCATTTTGCAAATGTCTATTTTTTCCCGATAAGTGTGCTGCGGCAACAAGATGTAAAGTGATTTTCCTAGCACCACAACATTTTCGGGAATACAGGATTGTAACCCAGATCTCTCGATACCAAATTCTACAACACCCTTGCACAAATAAAAAAAATATAGTAGTCAATATTCTAAATGTTTCAATTTATTCCATGTATTAGTTCCATACATTCATCATCCTTCTGACATTGGTTAATCTCCTGTAAATGTTTCAATTTATTCCATGTATTAGTTCCATACATTCATCATCCTTCTGACATTGGTTAATCTCCCAACTCGTGTTTCCCCATAGCTTTGGCTATGGTTTTTCAGGAGAGATTTCTAAATAAACTAAAGAACATAATGTTTTTTCCTATATAAATATTCAGAAGTATTTTCTATTTTTGGTTAGCAATTGCATAAAATAGAAATACCACATATGTCATATCTATATGGAAGAGGACAACTCACCCTTATTATTGTTTTCTTCCTTCCACAATATTGTTTAGTATTGTTGGTTTGTATTATCCTTCACTTTTACAGGAAAATTCAGATTTTCATTTTGAAATCTGAAAGAATGGGTGCACAGAGTTTATTTAGTATATTATGCTTAGGTTCTGGATTTCTTTGAAAAGCTATAGATAACTTCATTTCTATGCAAGTATAGTGTTCACAGAGCTTTTTTTTCCCTAATCCCTTTTCTTCAACTCTGTTTGACTAGAGTTTATTACATTTCAGTGCTTCAGATTGCATATAACAATTGCTTTAATTTAATGTAGGGTACAACTTGCCAGGTTCAACAAAATCCAGGCTGTGGTAGCCATTAGTATTTAGGAAAAAATTTGAATCCAAAAAATAAGGTAAGTAAATCTACAGTCTAAGTTTTACCTTATGTTTAGGTTGGTGCAGATCCATCTACAAGGTGCGATTGCCTTGATTCCTCCACGATTCTGGATGGATCAAGCACTGACAAATCCTTTCATTTATATGCCGTTCTGCATCGCGCGTAATGACGTCATTGCGTAAGCGTACTGCAATGCCGTCATACCTGTAGAAACGTGCGGCGGCCATTTTGGGATAATGGTTCGTTCAGCGAACTGTGTTTGTATTATTCCATTATTCTATATGAAAGCGACCAACTAATAAGTAACGTATATTTATATCTGCTTTTAGCATATGTGAATGAGTATTAATTGGCTTCATGATACTGTGTTTTTCGGCACCAATTGGTGTGTCACCATGAAGTTTCCACGGTAACTTCAAACTTGTATATAAACGAGTCACGGCCATCTTAAAGGGGCATATTATACCATTTGTACTTAGACATTACTGACTTTAGTTAGCAGTTTTCTACATTTTTTTAACATCTCAATATTTGTTGAATATAGATTATTATGACATTCCAAAAATGAAAGAAGTAATAAACTGAATAGAAAGTACAGAAAAAGAATGAGAGTAAAGGTAAGCGATGATTGGATGCATGGTAAATGATAAATGGAGGGTACAAAATATATGCAAAACATCAAAGATTGTAGCAGTCTAACCTGCAAATGGCTGCTATTGCATACTAACAGTGCAAGGAGGAGAAAAAGAATGAAAAAAATAAAAAAAGGAATAATGAAAAAATGCAAAAAGAAACAAGATATTTTATGTGTTCAAAAAAAGTTTTTCTTTGAAGTTCTAGTGTAGTCATGCAGGGTTTTGTTCTTTAAAGCCAATATGCCATCTCAGGTTCCGTGTTCAGTCCAGTATGGCATATGTCCATAATGCAAAACCATTTTGATTCCATTCTCCGTAATAGAAGTTCTCTATCTCCTCCTCTTTCTGGTTGGTCTATTTTTTCAATTCCAAAGAATCTGATGTCTAATTGGCTATGTTCTTGGGTGAAGTGAGTAGTCATTGGATACCTGGCATCTCCATTTTTAATTGCTCTGAAATGTTCCGATATATGTGTCTTGAGTTCCCTTATTGTACTGCCTATGTATTTCTATTCACAGATACATTGTATTGCATAAATTACGTATTTGCTTCTGCAATTTATGAATTGTTTAATGTCTTGCATTTTCCCAGTTGGTAGCTTGAATTGTTTGGTGCCATTAAGCATTTGAGGGCAGATGGTGCACTTGCTGCATTTATATGATCCTGTTGGTGCCGGCACTTTCAAAAAGCTACTAAGGTTGTTTTTCACTGGATTCCTTAGGTGACTTGGACTAAGTTTTTTCTTTAAAGTTGGTGCCTTTCTGTATACCATTGTAGGTTTCTCTTCAATAAAGGTATTTAATGTGTCGTCTATTTGTAAAATATTCCAATGTTTGTTGAGTATTTTCTTCACACTGGTAATTTCACTGCTGAATGTTGTAATGAAATGCATTTTCATTTCTTTCTTTCCAGTTTTTTGTTTTTCCGTTAAGAGGCTAGTTCTTGCTACTTTTTCTGCTTTCCTTATAGCATGATTTAAGGAGTCTTCATTGTATCCTCTCTGTAGGAAATTTTCTTTTAACTCAGTTAGGTGTCTTTGATACTTTGTGTCCAGGCTGCAGTTTCGTTTAACTCTGAGTATGTCTCCATATGGTATATTCTTTATGGTGTGTTTTGCATGGTCGCTCTGTGCATGTAGCTTGTTATCAACTGCTGTTGGTTTGATATATAAATCCGTTAGTATCTTTTCCCCATCTGTGTATAATAGTAGATCTAGAAATTCTATTTCTTTGGTGCTGATTTTTTCTGTAAATTTGATGTTGTACTTATTCCCATTCCATATTACAAGTACATTGATGTAGCGGCCCCAATACACAATTTTGTTTTCACTAAATGCTTGGTGCTGACATGCGTGATTCAGTTCGAAATGGCCCATGAATAAATTTGCATATGGAGGGGCAAATTTGGCACCCACGGTCGTCCCCTGTTCTTGTCTGTAAATAATCTTATTGAATAGAAAGATGTTATTTGATACAACAAAGTTTAACATCTCTAAGATCATATTATTTTGATTAAGATATGAAATAGATCGTGTTTTTAGAAAAGATTCTGTTGTTTCCAGTCCCTTGGTGTGTTGGATACTTGTGTATAATGACACCACATCAAGAGCACAAATAAGTAATCCGTCTCCCAAGGGATGCATTCTATTTGCTGTATCACATGTGTGTCACGTAGGTATGAAGCTAGTCCTGTTGTTAGAGGCTGTAAATGTAGATCTATGTACTGTGAAATTCTTTCCGTTAAAGAGCTTATCCCATTTATGATAGGTCTGCAGGGCGGAAAAGTCTTGTATTTTTTATATATTTTTGGAAGAAAATAGTTTATCTATGTCCAAATAGTTTGTTTCTTCTGCCGATAGTAAGCCTAATTCTTCCCAATGTTTTACCATCTGATGCCATTCTGCTTGTAAGGTTTTGATTGGATTATTTTGTAGCACTGAATAGCATTTGGTGTTTTTCAGCTGTTGTGTGCCTTCAGCAATATAGTCTGATTTTTTCATAAGAACAATGTTCCCACCTTTATCTGCTGATTTTACAACAATATCTTCATTTTTGGATAATAGATCGTTTGCTTTTGTCTCTTCCTTCGTCAAGTTATGTCTGATATATGACTTTTGTTGTCTAGATATTTCTTCCTTAGATCTGTGCTTACAGCTTTATGAAAAAGATCTATGGCATTGTTTTCCATTAGAGTTGGTGTGAATTTAGATTTCGGTTTCAAATATGTTTCCTCTGTCTGGAAAGGATCTATGTTTTGTTCTGCCATAAAGGTGCCCATTGAGTACTCTTCCTCCATTCGATTCATAATGTTAACTGATTCTTCCACTAGTTCCACAGTTAGGGGTGAAATATCTTTGATGTTGCGTTCTTTAGATTTAATTGGGGTTTCTGCAAAGTATTTTTTAAGTTTCAATTTTTGACAAAATTTAAAGAGGTCTACTTGTGTTTGAAAGTAGTCGGCTCTGTTGGTGGGACTGAAGTTTAGTCCTTTATTCAATGCTGTATTGAGTGTTTTTTCTACATCTTGTTTCGATAGATTCAGGACCAGATTCACTCATTTCCTGTTTTCCCTGTTCTTGGATCTCGTTTGCATTCCTCTTTGTCCTGTGCCTATATTTGTTTGATCTCCTCTCTTCCCCCTCTTGGTTTTGTGGAACTGGGTGTAATATTTCCACCGGTATTTGGTTCTAAGGTTGATCCATCCAGAATCGTGGAGGAATCAAGACAATCGCACCTTATAGATGGATCTGCACCAACCTAAACATAAGGTAAAACTTAGACTGTAGATTTACTTACCTTATTTTTTGGATTCAAATTTTTTCCTAAATACTAATGGCTACCACAGCCTGGATTTTGTTAAACCTGGCAAGTTGTACCCTACATTAAATTAAAGCAATTGTTATATGCAATCTGAAGCACTGAAATGTAATAAACTGTAGTCAAACAGAGTTGAAGAAAAGTGATTAGGAAACAAAAGCTCTATGCACACTATCTGCCCGATTCATGGAATTATTTGCGCTGAAAACGCAGATTTGCACACCTTTCTGCCCGAAAATCCCTATACTTCAACAGGGATTTTCAGGCAGAAAGGAGTGCAAATCTGCGTTTTCGGTGCAAATAATTCCATGAATCAGGTTGTAGACTTGCATAGAAATTAAGTGATCTATAGCTTTTCCAAGAAATCCAGAACCTAACCATAATATACTAAATAAACTCTGTGCACCCATTCTTTCAGATTTCAAAATGAAAATCTGAATTTTCCTGTAAAAGTGAAGGATAATACAAACAACCAACAATACTAAACAAGATTGTGGACGGAAGAAAATAATAATAAGGGCGAGTTGTCCTCTTCCATATAGATATTACATATGTGGTATTTCTGTTTTATGCAATTGCTAACCAAAAATAGGAAATATTTCTGAATATTTATATAGGAAAAAACATCATGTTCTTTTGTTTATTTAGAAATCTCTCCTGAAGAACCATAGCCATAGCTATGGGGAAACACGTGTTGGGAGATTAACCAATGTCAGAAGGATGATTAATGTATGGAACTAATACATGGAATAAATCGAAACAGTTACAATATTGACTACTATATTTTTTTCTCTGGGGATCGCACCAAGCAGAAGTACCAACTTCTTTTTTCACTAATTTGATTTACATATTGTTTCAGCCACAATATAGGCACTCTAAGTTCAGACCCTGGAATCTTTAAACTGAAAGTAAGGCACATAGGATTCGCTCTGGAGAGGTGTTATAGCTGGAATTGGCTGAAAAAATGTGTACTTGCTAAATAACCCTTGCACAAATGTTTGACACAATAATACATTGTCAAAGTAGAATATTCAATACTAGTTCAACCGTCCAAATATATTTATTATGATTTTGGGTAAAAAGGATTGCCACTGCTTTCCTAGTACAAGCCGTGGACAGGATGCAACCCATCCTCCAGCTGGTTTTGTTGGAACACAGGCCACCCCCTGTAATGGGAGAGACATCTACATATAGATGCACAAAACTAGTGGGATTGTCTAACTTCGCGCTCTAGGGCTACGGCCATGAACCCACCCCTTTCTTTCTAAAAATGGGCTGGTGAGCTGTGTGGTTTCAAACAGCCAATCACAGTCTGATATATTGAAGTGTCCTGAGCACTTCTTTTTTGGATGATGGCGGATTCATCAGGGTATCATGTAGGTCCTCCTGGACTCGCCCACCGGGTATCAGCACTGTGATGCCTTTAGAGCATTTTATGGTGTCAGGTCTCACATATGTCAGGGTCATGGGGACCCCCCGGTACTTCATTGTTCCCCTTCTGAAGGTGGAGTTTCTTAAATGAAGGCCTGCAGAAAAGTTAACCTAAATTACTCTGGGGTCATCTATCTTGGGGCAACCTTACTCTCAGAAATATGAACTGGAACCTAATATTTGGGCAACACTGGCCACGAGCTGCCCAGTTCTTAAATCGCTCACCGCTCCTTACTCTCCATTTAGGGCCTTTTTCTCAATGTATCCTCGTCTTGTTCTTCTTTCAGTCTGGTCTTGTACTCCTCCTCTTCTGCCTCTCCCCCTTGGGCTTTCTCCTCATCCCATTTCATTTGGGGTTTGCCACCTCTCCTTCCTTTCTCGCTACAGGTTTCTTCTCCCCATCCCCTCTCTCATGGTCTTGCTCGTCTTCTCCTCTCCCTGTGTCCGCAAGTAATGTCTTGCTGACAGTTTTGATCTGTCAGTGGGGTTGTTGGATACCGAGGCTGAGCCTCATTACTCCAGGTTCTTTGGTTAAAAGCGTAGTCACGGTTTGAATTGCTTCTGTTTATCTTGCCACAGTAGTGATGGTTTCACACGGCCAGCATGGTGATAGGCCGTGGGTAGCGGTCTACTCTCCTTTGTCTTGGATTCCTTTTTATACTCCTCCTAGGACTGTAACTGGGCTTAGGGGCAGTAAACCTGTGGGACCAATGGGAGGGACATCTGATTGGTAGAGACGATGACTAACTACACTTCGCTCAGTTGCTTCCTGTTGGGTTGTGGAGCGGGCTGCAGATACACACGCGCTGGGAGCATGCTGATGCTCAACTATAATTGTTCTTTTATAACGTGCTTAATACCGAGTGGTTTCTAAGTGCGGGATCGGGAATCAAACCTGTGCTGCGCTGTGTTGTCTTGCTTGCCACCTCTTACCTGCAAGACAAACCGGTTGCCCTTGAGCTATCCTTCCTCCACCTTTAAGCTTCCCTGCATTGTTGGGATGACACAGAAGTTCCATGTCACTTCGCCGACAGTAATTACTTCGACATTTTTCATCCATTTTCTTTCATTATAAAGTTGGGGGTCAACCCATGTTGCCCCTTCCCCTTCATTACTGCCCCTACTCCAAACCCTCGTCACAGCCTTTTTACTCCCTATCCACAAATACTTATATTTTTTTCAATTACATTTCCAAGTAATTACTTTGTGGTCAATTACCACAAAGTAATTCCTGTCGGCAAAACAACGGGATACCCACACAGTGTGTGTGTGTGTGTGTGTGTGTGTCTCTCTCACGGGACAAGCTCATGGCTTCCAGTGAACCAAGATCCTCCGCTGTTCACTAGCGGTTATCCCTTCTCCGCGACTAGTGGATCCTTGTGAACGTGGGCTCAAAGGCTATGTACAAAATGTCCTTCTCGAACAATTTTCTACTAAAGCTCTAGAAACGCGGTGCTGGTCTTGTACAGTGGAACTCGCAAGACTAGGGATGGGATGAGGCCTAGGAGGAGCCTTCATACGTGGCCACTTGGGCCAGCATTACGGAGCAAATGGTGGTTCTTAGCCCTCGAGGTCTACAGACTTCCATCCCGTAACCTTTTCAATTTAAGTGACTTGGTCACCTCCCCCAGCAAATGTTGCAAACCTTGGGTCCATCACAGAAAACTCAAACAAGTCATACTACAGGTGATGTTGCCACGAGTGAGCAAAGCAAGCTTTCAGCCTGCAGAGTGCCCTCTAAAAATATTCTTCATTATTCTAGTGTATGGAGCAACACTATAGTCCATTTACCCTTGCACGCTTAACAGAATCCCGTTGATTCCAATTTTAGCGGATAACGAAAACTGTGTACAGTGGAGTCAAGTGATTCACACAGGATCATGCAATTCTGTCAAACTGGGACGCTGGGTTTTGAGCCCAGATTTCCTGGTCAACAATTTGCATTTTGGCAGCACACTACAGCTCCTCTGTTTTAGCTTTACACTAATGTATGATGCTTTCTCTCCAGTGCTCTTTCAAGAGCTTAATCTTACTCTGCTCGTTAACATTGGCTTACAAAGCACCCAGAACAAAACCACATGGTAAACGAGCGTGGCACAATACGAGAAGCACTTATAGAAACAAGTCTGTGATTCACTTGGAAAGCAGGAAAGGAGGCAGAGAATTCCTGTCTGTAAAAGGCAATTCGGCCAATTACGTTGATTGAAAAGGCACCTGCCCCTGTTCCCTGTAGAGAAAGGTTAAACCAAGGAATGCAAAATAACGCAAACATGGCTGACAGACATGAGGAAATAAGCTATGGTTTCCCATGTATCAGTACAGGGGATAAACTACTACATTAGAAAAACAACAAGGCCACTAGAGAAAGAGACTGGCTCAGGGGTTCAGGGCTGCGGACTCGTTTGCACCGAGGTCTTCCAGCTTGCGCGCCTGCAGCCACTTAATAGCGGAAGGGAATCTTGTCCCGGGAGGATAGCTCAGCTGCAACGTGTTTGCCTTGGAAGCAAAACATCACAAAGCAACATAGGTTCGATCTCTGGGTCTGCGCTTAGAAACCTCTGGGTATTTAAGGGCGTTATAAATACGCAACTAAGACAAAAACAAAAAATAACCAACAATTACGTAACTAAAAAAAAACAAAAAGAAATTCCTGTAACAGCACCTTGATGCCTGCGGGCTGTGTGAGCGCTTTAAAAATGCAAATAAATGAAAATATATATATATAAAGCGGTATGTATGTATGTATGTATGTGTGTGTGCATGTTAGTTTGGCTATACAAATCCACACTGCTACCAACATTTGCATGGATACCTCATTTGTCTGGGGCAATATTGCAGTCTATGGATGCAAAAAATTCACTCTGTAGACACCCTCATTTACTGATGCTTACCCCGATTCACTACAGTAGGTACCAGGAGGAGGCAGCATTTTGAAAAGTGTCTGAAGCAAAATGTTCGATGTGCTGGTTATTCCTTTGAAATATATTATTACTGTATACAGTTTGAAAGTTTTTATTAAAGCATTTTTCAAGGGAATAAAAAAAAACATTTTATCACGCCACTCCAAATATGGGCAATGGCAAGGTTACAGTTTACTTAAGTTCATACACGAGAAGAGAGCACAGTCAATCAATCTTTCTTGGACATTTTCGCAAATGTGCTGAAGCCATTGAGTGACTGAAACATGCCGCACAAAAAATGAACATCAGTTGGAAAAGCTCCATCTGACGCAAAGCGAAAATCAATTTCAAGAGCTTCTGAAACACAACAAAAAACAGCAGCACGACTTGCCGACCAGAGGACAAGAGCAACTTTCTTCAGGGCAACTGAGATACCAGAGCAAACTGAAGCAAGACTTGCTGGCATGAAGACAACAGCAACATCCTCCAGGGCACATGAGACACCAGGACACAGGCAACACCGGGTACCCCAGCTAGTTGAGAATAAGGATAAAGTTGTGGGAATGGCTCAGCAGGAGGGCACTTGTGGGGCCCAGTCAGCTGCTGACAAATCCACGCCTGTGCCGCTCTAGGGGAGGAAATCTGCAACCGGGGAAAGGCTAGAGGAGAGGTGCTGGGTTGTTGATACAGGCGCTTTAGGCTGAAATTAGGGACAAGTCCGCAGGGTCTATTTTTGCTAGTTTAGCTGGACCCAGGGCACAGGCAGGTCAATTTCTAGCCAACTTGGTGCCCAGGACGAAACACTAGAACGCACCTCCCCTGTCTGGCACACATCACTTTCAAACTACACCTCTGTGTCGCGTGACAAAAAACCCCTCCTCAATATCAATTCATTGCTATACAAGTGAAGCTGGTTTCATTACATTGTAATTCAAGTACTTTACAGAAGAAATCTGATGTGAAAACACAGCTGTTGCTGCTCAAGTAAATGGTTCTTCTCAGGGCCGCAGACAAAAGGGGGTGGACTCTGGCTGCCTCTTCCTCTGAGACACTAACAGGTGTCGCACTGGCATACATGGAAACAAGTCTAAACTGATAGGACTTGTATTTCTTATAGTAGAACCCAACAAAACTTTTTCAAAGGTGCTAAAACTTATTTATTTAACACACAAGTGTTCCTTTTTCATAATAGATATACAAACTAAAAGTCCACTTTCACAAATTGCATTTCCATTATATTATATCGGCATATAATGTCAACAACAAATGATTGTTAGTACAACATAGTTATCAAGTGCAATGTTACTGCGCATGCACTGAAAAAGAGTCGACACTCAAATGTCTTTCCAGCTATGTAACAACACAGGTGTTGATAGTGGGTTGTTCTATAGCTTTCCTCAGGACTGTAAAATGGGAAGGAATCGAGTAGTCTTTCGTGTGTTGCTCAGAGAAAACTGTGGATAAAGAAAAGGAACGTGTGTTGTTTAAAAGGTTCTACTAGATAAGTAACTAAAAAGCATGATGCAGTGCTCAGACATACCTGTCTTCAACAGTATTTTGTCTCGGGGCAAAATGATGCGTGGGGAATGGCGGATCCAAGTGTGCCAGACCAAGGAGAGATCATTCTCTTGAGTTGCAGAAGAGACTTCCATTACAACATATAGGACACAGCATGTTTTAGAGAAATGTGTCCTACTTGTGTCATGTAATTGACACAACGTGCACATAAAAAATAAGTGCTGGTGACTTATTATTGGCCGGTGTAGAAATCGTGAGACAGTGTGGCTAACTGTGCAAGGACGAGTGTCCTATTCGGTAAACATTTTCGGATGTTGTTACTTATTGGGGAGAAAGTGGTGACATGTCATTTTTTCAGCGTGTTCCACTCTCGATCTCTTTGTAAGACATGTTTCCCTACTCGTATGCCTTGCTGTCCTTCGTGCTCTTCGTATGATTTTGGGTGGGTACCCCCTTGCTTTTAGGCGGAGTTCTAGGTCTTTTCCATTTCTATCGTATTCTGGTAAGGGTGTACAGTTTCTCCGTATCCTCAGAAACTGTTTCTGACCTAGAACTCCTGTGTCACCACTTTCTCCCCAATAAGTAACAACATCCGAAAATCAGTCCTATCAAATTGGAACCTCCTACAAACAGAGGATTTTTGCCCCGAAAAGCCCAGATTTGCATTCAAAAGAAGCAAAAATCTAAAAGACCGCCTAGTCCATACATACCCAGGCTCCATACAAAAACCCAGCCAAACTAACCTGTGGGACCTACCCCCTGTTATTGGACATCACAGATGTGGCAAATGCTCAGTCTGTAACATCACAAAAGACCAAAAAACCATCTCGCTAAATGGCCTAGAATGGAAGTATAAAACCTTCTCCAACTGCCGTACGAAGTGGAGTATATACGTCATACGGTGCCCCTGTGACTTACTATATATCGGCAAGAGTAAAAGAGAGGTGAGGCAGCGTATCTGTGAACACAGATCATGTCTAAAAAACGCGGTTGAAGATAAACCATTGGTTGCCCACTTCAGCAAACTCAAACATAAATATACAGACTTCCAGTGAGCGATCATCCAAACCATAGATGAAAAAGAACGAGGAGGTGACAGAGACCTGGCCCTGAGGAAATTGGAACAGAAATGGATCCACAGATTGGATACGGTGAAAAATTGATTAAACATTTGTATAGAGTGGAACCTCTTCTTCTAAAACATAACCAGCCGATTTATACCTTCATACAATTATCTCCCAGCACTGTACTTCCTAACCTTGCCCCTCCCACCATTAATCAATCAAGATGCAGAAAGTGGTACAATGATGTTACAGTAAGGAGAAGCACGCCTGGTTTTTAAAACCATTTAAAACCACTTCGGGCTTTGTGTTAAAAAATATGTTCAAAAATGTTTTTCAAAATATCAAAAGTCTGTTTATCTAAACATGGACATGCTTCTATGAACGAATATACATACATGTTCAGTTCTATATTTTTGAGATTCAAGCTCATAATGTATACTGTGTTGTGTTGTTATTGTTTTCAAAATGAGCACCCGGACTACACAGACCCCCTACATACATAACAATTACAGGACTAGTTCCCCGCACACACAGACTACGCCTTCCTCTGACGCGACATAGCAACAGTAACCACGCCACATACACACGTAGGCTCTCGCATTCTCCTCTCACGCATGCGCGGCAGTTCCACCACTATTCGCTCGCACATGCGCAAATCGCTCGCTCTCGTCTTTCTGATCGCTCGCATCCCCGGCACGACACAACGCATGCACGGATCACGTCCAGCGACAAACGGAATACACAGCTCACTTCGGGAGCTCTTCCCAGTACGAGAAGGTAAGCATCCCGCTCTCTCCTTCGGGATATCACAAGTACTGGCACCATGGGGATTGTTACATTTGACCGTCAGGCCCCATATAAAAGCATTTTTTCGTTTCTCATATAATGAATAGAGATTACCGAATAGGACACTCGTCCTTGCACAGTTAGCCACACTGTCTCACGATTTCTACACCGGCCAATAATAAGCCACCAGCACTTATTTATTATGTGCACGTTGTTGTCAATTACATGACACAAGTAGGACACATTTCTCTAAAACATGCTGTTTCGTATATGTTGTAGTGGAAGTCTCTTCTGCAACTCAAGAGAATGATCTCTCCTTGGTCTGGCACACTTGGATCCGCCATTCCCCACGCATCATTTTGCCCCGAGACAAAATACTGTTGAAGACAGGTATGTCTGAGCACTGCATCATGCTTTTTAGTTACTTATCTAGTAGAACCTTTTAAACAACACACATTCCTTTTCTTTATCCACAGTTTTCTCTGAGCAACACACAAAAGACTACTTGATTCCTTCCCATTTTACAGTCCTGAGGAAAGCTATAGAACAACCCACTATCAACACCTGTGTTGTTACATAGCTGGAAACACATTTGAGTGTCGACTCTTTCAGTGCATGCGCAGTAACATTGCACTTGATAACTATGTTGTACTAACAATCATTTGTTGTTGACATTATATGCCGATATAATATAATGGAAATGCAATTTGTGAAAGTGGGCTTTTAGTTTGTATATCTATTATAAAAAAGGAACACTTGTTGTGTGTTAAATAAATAAGTTTTAGCACCTTTGAAAAAGTTTCGTTGGGTTCTACTATAAGAAATACAAGTCCTATCAGTTTAAACTTGTTTCCATGTATGCCAGTGCGACACCTGTTAGTGTCTTAGAGGAAGAGGCAGCCAGAGTCCACCCCCTTTTGTCTGCAGTATAAATGTGTCCTCCAGACTCAGGCCCCTCTATAAAACACAAAGAGGACCCCCCTTTTCCCTTTTCTAAAAACCTCTCCTCAGGGCCAGCCTTAGTGCAGGGCCGACCAGGCGACCGCCCGGGGCACCATGCCCCCCCAGAGCGCCAGTAACCCCTTCCATGCCAGCTCAGGGGAGTCTTTCAAGGGCTCCCCCGAGGTGGCGTAGTGGGAGAAGGCTCAGCAGGCACCCTTTTTTTTATTAAATGCACCCACGGCTTTACATCAGTCCCCATTCAGATTACCTCCCAAATCTGACGCAGGAGCGAGGCGGTTTATATTCGAAGAGGGCGCCCATGCGCTAGCATGAGCATCCTATTCCAGTGATTAACTCCATGCTAGGCGCCGGAGCGGGGAGTTAAAAAGAAAATGTGGCGCTCCTTCCCCCCCTACACCGCCCCTACCCCTGTTGACCAGGGGCATGCGGAGAGAGAGAGAGGGAGTGCCCATTCTTTTTTAACCAGCCTAGGACACTGCTGCAGCTAAGGCCGGCCCTGGTTCTTCTGTCACCTGCTCTGAAGGAAGGCCTTGCCTGAATACAGTTTCAAACTGTCCGTACTGGCACACTGCGGTGTGACCAGCCTGCCAGGGTCTGAGGGCCCACCAACCTCTGGCCCTGTGTTGCAGGCGTTCTGTTCATACCACCTCACTTGTATTTTGCAATGGGCAATACTTGACTAACCATATGAATTATTTTCTGATAGAAGGTTATCATTCCAAGATGGACAGCCACTCCTATTGTATTCTTTCAAAATACCCCAATAAGAGAGAGGGAAAGGGGACAAATAGCAGCAATGAGTGCTCCTGTCTCCTTTGCATTAATTCACAGAGCATTTCAGGAAAATAACAATGATCAGAAATCCGATATTTGATAAACAAGTCTGTGTTTATCAAGTCTGTGCAAAGGGTTGCATAGGTAAATCTCTAAATACATAACCAACACATGGCTTGGTGCTTACATCACTACTCACAACGCTCACCCTAACATTAAAATGTTTTTAAAGATGAACCATGCATACTCATTCGAACATCTTACATTTTTGGATGTGACGATAACATGGCTGCAACCTCAGCCACTCAAATGGCGTACAATGGCTCTTTTGCTTCTTGTTTCTGTAGAATTTTAGATGAAGATGGGCTCGGTCTAAGTGTGAGCATGCCCAGCCCCCAGTACAGAAAAATGTAAAGGGAATTATATCTATAGACACGAAAGGATACCCTACAAGAGACACACAAAAAACAATGCACAGAAAGGATGTACCCCTTACAAACTTTAGCCTGACCAGTAATAAGCGGATAAAGCGTTTTGAACCAAACCAGCTTCTGATATGTGTTAAAGGGTCCAGAGTTCCTCAGCCACAACCTCCTCACTATGGCGCAGGCCTCAGGGGTTATTTCTACAAAGAAGAGCAGGCCCATGCTTTATCTAACAGAGCTGGCATTAGCGTCAAGGATCAAGCAACCCACAGGTAAGTTGTACCAGGGGTAGGACAGTACCTATAAGTGAAGAAACAGTTGCTGCAGGACAGTTCCAGCGGTGAGGTGACAGCAGACCCGGTCACTGGTTTCTCGGTCTTGGTGACAGAAGAAAGGAACTGCAGTGGATCTGGCGACAGCTCTCATGAAGACAGACACCCAGCAAACGATATTCTCGGTTCTGGCTTGTTGGCACCTTTTTCAGGCTTGGTTGAAGGATGGTTGTCATGGTGAGGGACTCTTCTCGGTTTCTTGGTCCTCGTCTCAGTTTAGGGGACTTTTGGGAGCTGGATCAGGTCACTGCAGACATAGAAGGATGCCCACAAAGTTTCAAGCAAAACCACACCTTCAAGAAACTATGCACAGCGATGCAGCCGAGGTCACAGCTTTTCAAGGGATGGCACAAAATGCAGTTTTTCTTGGGACTGGTTAGGCCCACCAGTCCAAAAGGAGGAAGTCGTCTTCAGATCTTCCCTGTCGCTTAGAAGTTGAGGTCACGACAGCAGCGGTTACTCAGTAGGCCCTGGTGGTTGCTTGAAGTTGCTGGCGTTATCCCTTTTGTCCTTCTTTGGATTCTTCAGTTCCAGTGGCCAACCCTCGCTTTCAGCTCTAGGACCTCTGGACTTCTACAGGAAACCTGGCTGCGTTCGCCAATCGTATCCTATGCACCATTCAAATTTGGGGATGGCTGTTCAATGGGGACAGCTCGCCTCCCAGTCTGAACTGGTTTCTCTCAGACACACTGCAGGACAAAGGACAGGGGAGTTTCGGTTGACCCACTAGCTGTTCTGCCAGTCACTCAAAGGGTCCTTGCAGGCTTTCCAAGGGAAGCCCGGCAAAGACAAAGGGACAAGAGGACCCTCCCCCACCTAGCAGGGTAGAAGAAGACATAAGAAAGGTCAGGCCATCATGTTCAGGGTTTTACAAAGTACAGCCATTTGGGGCAAATGGGCTCCCTTGTGTTCTCTACTGCACTTGCAAAGACAGCCTGTGATGAAAGTTCACAAAAAGTTGTGTCAACGGTACACTGCCACCAGCTTAAACGGATAGACCTGTCACAGTAACCAAAATGTTACTGTAAAGTCGAGAAAAGGGCTACATTGGATCCCATCTGCACTCCACATAAGGTGGGGT